>NW_020664483.1:4250439-4349986 GCF_002925995.2 Terrapene triunguis
TTTTTTTTTTTTTTTTTTTTTTTTTTTTTTTTTTTTAACTTTACTGACTCTTTAAATATCAAAAGCTCTGTGTAACTGATGTGCTTTTAAGTGGAACACTTCTGTAGCTAGCATTTCATCTGTTGGAATCTGTTGAAGTCAAAATCAAAGGCTATTTTTTAAGTGCTGCCAAACATTACATTTAAGGCCTTAACTTTCCATTCACTGTGAATCAAAACTCCCATTGACTGACTTCAACTGGAGTTGCTTACACAGAGAGCTAGCAGGATCTGACCCTTAACAGAGACCACGAGCTAAACAAATCGTGTCAAAATCATACGAAGGCCATTGGAATGTAACCGATTCAGTTTAGATTCCCTACATCGCCTAGTTCTAATGGCAGTGGGATGTCTGTGATAACTGTCTTTATCTGACGCATGCATCTAAAGGAGCGTCTAGGCTAGGATCTGAGGACAGAACTCTTGCCCATGTCTTGGATCAATCACTACCTCCTGTAGTTCGAAGCTGGCGCACTTGTTTCCAATTGAGGCAAGGCACCTGTTTTGTTGGCCAGTCTTCAGAGGCTAACAGAACCTAAGCAGTCTCAAAGGGCTGGGAGGGAGAATGCTGCCAGCAGACTCACTCTACCAATAAGTTAGTGAGGACAAAAGATTATGATGAAGTTCTAACCTTTGGGTGGGTGGTACCCTCTTCCCTGACTTCAGTCTCACAGGTCACCCTGCTTTATGGATAAACAACGCGTAAGGTTAAGATTCTGTCACAGGTATTTTTAGTCAAAGTTAGGGACAGGTCACGGGCAATAAACAAAAATTCATGGAAGCCCGTAACCTGTCCCTGATTATTACTAAAAATAACTGCAGGGAGGGAGGACAAACAGAGCGTTGCCGGGGCTTGCAGCTGTCCCAATCTCAGCTGCTGCTCCGGCGGGCCCGGGGCTGGCCACCCGTCAGCTGTTCAGGGGCCCTGAGACTGGCCACCCGTCAGCTATTCTAGTGACATATACACATCCTGGCCGCCTCTCCAGCAGCCCTGAGGCTGGCCCTCGGCCAGCTGTTCCAGGGGCTGCTGCTCCAGCCCCAGAAGTAGTTGTGGAGGTCCGGAAAGTCACAGAATCTGAGACCTCTGTGATTACCGTGATTACAATGCGTCTGAGATTTTTTCAATTCTCCTACTGCGGCCGTGCAGGAAGGCAAAGAGAAAGTTCTTTGCCTCTGCCATCACATCTGCAATTTGTCATAGTGATTCCTAACAATCATGAGTTATCCCAAGATATGGCCTTTGGAGCTGGCTGTGACATTGCACTCCATATGTTTTATGGAAATATGCTTATAAGTGTAAATATGATGTAACTGGAATATGCTTTATGCAAAAGGTCTCTTGTAAGGTATCGTTACAAAGCTTATGATCTACTGAGTGTGTTCATCCTACTTGTTTGCATGTATTATTTCTATGTCTGGATTTAGGAAAGTAAAGATATAAACTTGTATTACTAATGTAAACATATTAAGTGGAAGCCATTAATGGTGCTTCAGAATCAGTGACCTGTAAATGGCTCTGTTTACTTGCAAACCTTCCTGGGTACCTGTGGGCCAGCCCTGGAAGAATGGAGGCTGGGGTCTCACAGGACATGTGAACATGTCACCTGACAATGAAATCCATCTTAAACCTGGTACTTTACCATTTAGAAGGAGGGGTGGGGACCCAGAGAGACAAAGGATTCCCGCCTTGTGCCAAAGCTATAAAAGGGGGTGGAGCAGGACAAGGAGGCTTCCAGTCATGAGAAAACCCCTGCTTACCACCTGAGATGTCTGCTGGAACCAACAAGGACTGTACCAGGGGAAAGGATTGGGCCCAGACTAGGAAGGAGTCTAGTCTGTGAAAGAAGCTTATTGGAACATCTCTGAGGGTGAAATATTACCTGTAATCAGTTTCTTAATGTATTAGGCTTAGACTTGCGTGTTTTTGCTTTATTTTGCTTGGTGACTTGTATCCTACTTTTTATACTTAATTAAAATCACTTTAGTTTATTAATAAACCCAGAGTAAGTGATTAATACCTTGGGGAACGAAAAGCTGTGTATCTCTCTATCAGTCATATAGAGGGCGGACAATTTATGAGTTTATCCTGTATAAGCTTTATACCGAGTGAAATGGATTTACTTGGGATTTGGATCCCCTTGGGAACTGGGTGTCTGGGTGCTGGAGATAGGTACCTGCTGAGCTGTTTTCAATTAAGTCTGCAGCTTTGGGGGCATGGACCAGACCCTGAGTCTGTGTTGCAGCAGGCTAGCGTGTCTGGCTCAACAAGACAGGGTTCTGGAGTCCCAAGTTGGCTGGGAAAATGGGCTCAGAGGTAATTTCAGCACATCAAGTCACAGTCCCAAAGGGGGTCTCTGTGACCGAACCCGTCATACCGGCGATACCCAGTGAATAAGGTTCCCCAATTTTTCAGGGAACTTAGTCTATCTGGAACTGTACATAGAGAGAGGTTGAACTGCCCAGGCAGTTGTTGACAGTGCTACGCATCGCAAGCTCCCACACAACCACTAGCCAGCTGCCCGTAGATGAGACAGCTCCTCTGCAAAGCAGTCAATACAATCTTGTCATAAGGCAGGCAGCATAGCAGCACGAGCAGCAGCATGGTCTAATGCAGAAATCCCCAAACTGTGATTCACAGAATACTTGCTGGTGATTCATGAATGTTAACAGTACTTGGTCTCATCCTTTCTGCAAAGAGTGAAAAGTTTAATACAAGTCTGTTCCTAATGGCTTCTGTTACATTACTCTGATCAAGCAAATCAGAGTATCTGGGGGATATTCATAAGTGTGTGTGGGGCAAGGGGTAGGGTGAGGATGTTAATCCTTCCATACGGCTCAATTACTTAGAATAATAGAACTGGAAGGGACCTCAAGAGGTCATCTAGTCCAGACCCCTGCACTTAAGGCAGGACTAAGTATTATCTAGACCATCGCTGACAGGTGTTTGTCCAACCTGCTCTTAAAAATCACCAATGATGGAGATTTCACAACCTCCCTAGGCAATTTATTCCAGTGCTTAACCACTCTGACAGTTAGGAAGTTTTTCCTAATGCCCAACCTAAACCTCCCTTTCTGCAGTTTAAGCCCATTGCTTCTTGTCCTATCCTCAGAGGTTAAGAAGAACAAATTTTCTCCCTCCTCCTTGTAACAACCTTTTATGTACTTGAAAACTGTTATCATGTCCCCTCTCAGTCTTCTCTTCTCCAGACTAAACAAACCCAAGTTTTTCAATCTTCCCTCATAGGTCATGTTTTTTAGACCTTTAATCATTTTTGTTGCTCTTCTCTGGACTTTCTCCAATTTGTCCACATCTTTCCTGAAATGTGGCGCCCAGAACTGGACCCAATACTCCAGTTTAGGCCTAATCAGCGCAGAGGACAGCGAAAGAATTACTTCTCGTGTCTTGCTTACAATACTCGTGCTAATACATCCCAGAATGATGTTTGGGTTTTTTTGCAACAGGTTACACTGTTGACTCATATTTAGCTTGTGATCCACTATGACCCACAAATCCCTTTCCGCAGTACTCCTTCCTAGGCAGTCATTTCCCATTTTGTATGTGTGCAACTGATTGTTCTTTCCTAAGTGGAGTACTTTGCATTTGTCCTTATTGAATTTCATCCTATTTTCTTCAGACCATTTCTCCAGTTTGTCCAGATCATTTTGAATTTTAATCCTATCTTCCAAAGCACTTGCAACCCCTCCCAGCTTGGTATCGTCCGCAAACTTTATAAGTGTACTCCCTATGTCATTATCTAAATCACTGATGAAGATATTGAACAGAACCGGACCCAGAACCGATCCCTGTGGGACCCCACTTGTTATGCCCTTCTAGCATGACTGTGAACCACTGACAACTACTCTCTGGGAACAATTTTCCAACCAGTTATGCACCCACCTTATAGTAGCTCCATCAAGGTTGTATTTCCCTAGTTTGTTTATGAGAAGGTCATGCGAGACAGTATCAAAAGCTTTACTAAAGTCAAGATATACCATATCTACCGCTTCCCTCCTATCCACAAGGCTTGTTACCCTGTTAATGAAAGCTATCAGGTTTGTTTGACATGATTTGTTCTTGACAAATCCATGCTGACTGTGATTTATCACCTTATTATCTTCTAGGTGTTTGTAAATTGGTTGCTTAATTATTTGCTCCATTATCTTTCTGGGTACAGAAGTTAAGCTGACTGGTCTGTAATTCCCCGGGTTGTCCTTATTTCCCTTTTTATAGATGGGCACTATATTTGCCCTTTTCCAGTCTTCTGGAATGTCTCCCGTCTTCCATGACTTTTCAAAGATAATTGCTAATGGCTCAGATATCTCCTCAGTCAGCTCCTTGAGTATACTAGGATGCATTTCATCAGGCCCACTTCATGACACATAATAAGAAAGATGAAAATTAAATAAAGGAAGACCACATTTTAAGAAAAAAATTGTATACACTATTCAAAGACACACTAATCACGCCTAGACTTGACTAGACAAATTGAGGCTAATGGCCCTTTTTTAATATAGTGGTTTTGCACAGAGATAATCAATGATCAAGGAAGTCATTTACTTCTTTACTGCCAAAGAGAATATAACTGACAACACGACTACACTGGCATTTGGTTTATTTCCCATTGGTTAATTATTGTAAACAGCTGCTTTTCTTTTAATCTCATAGTCTCTATTTGCAAAAATCCTTCTTCCTCCCTCCCAAACTATCAGAATAAACTAAGAACAAAAGAACATTCAATTAAATTAAAATGGCAAATTCAAAACTGATGAAAGGAAATATTTGATCACACAACGTGAAGTTAGACTGTGGAACTCATTGCCACGGGAAGTTGTTGGAGGCCAAGAATTTAGCTAGATTCAAAAAGGAATTGGACCTCTATACGGATAAACAAGAATATCCAGAGTGATCAAAATGAATTGCAAACACTTGGGAAAGCTATTAAACCTCATGCTTCATGTCATAAGGCAATTTCCAGGTATTAGAGATCAGGATGAGACCTAACGTGGGTGTGCCTACTGTAGGGTTCTTACACCTTTCCCTGAAGCATCTAGTGCCGGCCAGTGTCAGAGACAGAATACTGTGTTAGATGGCCCTCAGTCTGGCAATTACGATCTTCCCAATGGGCTGCGTTGGTGACCAGTGGAAATCTGGGAACTGAAAACATAGCATTTCATGAATATTTGGTAGGATATATTGCACAGACAACCTTAGTTGCCTGTGTTTTTCTGCGGTACTGAGATTGGGATTTTTTAAAGCACTCAGCATTGGCCTGACTCAACTCCCACTGGAATCAGTGATATAACTCCGAATGATTTAAACAAGAGCACAGTTTAGCCAGTGCTGAGCATTCTTGAAAATTCTACCAAGAGTGTTCAGGGGACATTACACATGCTCCCTGACTTACGCAAGCGTTCCGTTCTGGAACGCCTTGCGTAACTCAAATTTTGCGTAAGTCGGAAACATATACCCAACAATTACACACACACACACACACACAAAAACAAAACAAAAAACCACCACCCTCCCATTTCTAGCTTACAGAACTTTTTCCGTAAGTGCGGATTTGCGTAAGTCGGGTTTGCGTAACTTGGGGGGCGTCTGTATAAAAAAAATACATATACTTCACATTTTTAAGTGTTTATGTGATGGCCACCATCTTGGCCAAAGCACGGGAGATCAAACCAGGAACCTCCAGAACTAAAAACATGAGCTGCTACAGCTTGAGCTTAAGTCCCAAGCCCCCCTCGCCGGGGCTGTAACAACTCATCTCCTCAGTGGATCAGCGCACACTCACTAAGGGGTTCCATGTACATAGTTTTAAATTAAGTCTTGTTATGCCTTCTTTACTCAATATTTTCTATTAGTCATTAGCCACAAAATGGGAACGGGAAGTGCTTTGATAAAGCGAGTTTCGCTGTGGCTTGTGGAAATACATCTGTACCCTGTGCTGACTCTGCAAAGGAGTAACAAAGGACAAGTTTAAATCTGGGATGCTTGATACACTGGTCATAGCAAGTGTCTTTGCAAGTCCTCCCTGCACTGAGAATACCATGGTCTTCCACCTTCCCCTGCCCTTCTCCAAGGTCCCAATTTTAAAACTTCTCTGCACCCAGTTTCCAACTACAGCTCCTCCACTGAGATTATCTTCCCCCCTTTCCCCTTCAGCCTCCATGCTCACACACATGCCATGTTTCCCTCTATTATGACCGCATGCACTGTTCTGTTTACCACTTTGGTAATTTAAGACGGACAGTGTTGAGGGGAGATGCGCCCAGTCTGGGCAATGTCACAACAAGATGCAGCCTGTAGGAACAGAATTTCTTGGAAGGCTGAAAACAAAAAGATCACCTAGGTACAGTGGAGATGGAAATGTGGGGGACCTGACTGCTACACACTATACTGTGTTAGCCTAATTTGGGTTTTTCTCAATACCTTGCATACATCAGCAGGTTGGTACTACACCACATGGAGCTACAAGAGAGATACAGTTTAGTTTGGAAAGGTTATGCCTCCTATGCTTGGTGGACTTCCTGACATTTCTATAGTGCCTTTCATCAGAGTATGTTAAAGCTTCTACAGACATTAAACTAAATTGCACAGTTTGCCTGTGAGGTAGGTATATATCATTACACTCTTCTTAAGGAAAGAAGAAACTGAAGGATGGGGAATTAAATGATTGCTCAAAGTCACACAGCAAGTCAGAGGTACAGTCAGCAAAAGAAACCAGAAGTCACGTCTCTCAGTTCTGATCTCTCACCACAGGATAACATTGATTCCCATTTCTCAATTGTGGAACTGTCTGTGACAAAGGATGTCCTGAATGAAGGGACTGGCCAATTCCACACTGATACTAATAGGCCCTGCATTAAAATACAAACCTTAAAAAGCATGCTGTGAACAGCTAAGAGTGCCAGAACAAACAATTTAGTTTATATTTAGGTGCCTTTTCCCACCACTCAATGTTTTATTACCTGTTTGTATTTAAACTAGGAATTTCTTGGGATAGGCCTAGATTTTGGGGCTCAGGCTGGAGCTCTTGAGTTGTTTAGATCCTTTCTAGCCACAACTGCCTTCAATAAGCATTCGCATTAATCTTTTTCTGGCCAGGGACAGAAGAAGAATCAGGGTTGTTGTTATTGTTTTGCAAGGTGCCACAGAGATTAAACATAAATAAAGCATCCAACATCTGCAATTCAAACATCCGTGAACTTTGAATTCAACCTGGGTTTTCCAAAACCAGTCTCAATCTCTATTTTGTGCTTATACCGCTAGACGTGGATTCAACTCTTTACACTCAGTTTAGTTTCTATTGACTCTTAAATAATAAAATGGGTTAGGACTGGATTTCCAAAGCATCCTAAAATATTAGGTGCTCAAACTCCATTGAAATTTAAGGGGATTTCAGTAACCAAATCCCTTAAGATCTCTGAAATCTCACCTTAGAGCTTTATTTTAAGTTTATTATATTGATCAGCTGTTATTTACTGTCCATCAGTGTAAAAATACACCCCCACTTTTACTATCCTAGCAATACAGAATAGAAAGAACAAGGTCCCAGATTTAGACGTGAGATTTTCAAAGGCACAAAGGGCAGATAGGCACCCAACTCCCATGCAACTGAGGCACCGAACTCCCCTTTATGGCTTCACAAATCTCCCCCGTCATTTCCAAATTGGTGCCAAAGAGGAATACACGCATGCTCTGCTGAGTCCTAATGCACAGGAGCCTACTCCTTTGTTCTTACCAGGGGAAGGTTGTTATTTCATAAAGGGGTAGCAGTCTACAGCATTAAAATTAGGTGACATCTGTCAGGAATCATTAGAAAGGCTGGTGCATGTTCTTTGGATGGTTTGGCAGAAGTTAAACTATTTCATCTGCCTCTCTCTGGGAAACCTGGAAGATTTCCTACAATATCTTTTGTTTTCAGGAGTCTGAGAAAAACTACACGCGGTCACGCAGATAATTAAACAGAACTCTCAGAAACTGGAGCTCTGATGCCCAAGTACTTTGGGCTTGACTAAGCCCAGGGTTACACCAGCTTCCTGCAGCATAACCTCGGATATGGGGGAGCCAGCTGAAGAAAGTCTGACTGGCTGCAGTGGAACAAGCTAGCCAAAACACTTGTTTTATTGGGGGGGTGGGGGGGTGGGGGGAAATGAGGCAGGAATTGGCTACTGCAGCTCTCAAAGTGTGCAGAACAGGCCAGGGAGAGGGAAACCGTCAGGATGCCCAAAGATGTGCTTATTCAAAGAGTCCTGTATCCAGCCTCCACCAGCCCTGGTGACAACATAAAGCTGCCCTTCCCCACAGGAAGGCAGTAGTGCAAACAGCACCTCTCCTCCTCCTGAGCATTTCCAATGGGGTGCAGCTGCGCCCACTGGCTCTAAATCTATCCACTCTTTGTGGCAGGTGCCATGACTGCCTCTATGGGCTTGTCTTCAATATGGAGCTAAATCGGCGCTGCTGCAATCAATGCAGTGGCATCGATTTAGCGGGTCTAGTGAAGACACACTCAATCGCTGGAGAGCGCTCTCCCATCGATTTCTGTACTCCACCTCGACAAGAGGTGGAAGCAATGTCGGTGGTAGAGCGTCTCCCGTCGACATAGCGTAGCGTGGACCCTACAGCAAGTAGATCTAAGCTACATCAACTTGAGTTACGCTACTAACGTAACTCAAATTGGGTCGCTTAGATCGACCGGCAGCTGTAATGCAGACCAGGCCTATGTCTGTAAAGGGCCTACCACAATAGGACCCTGATCAGAGCAAGTGTATATAATCATAAAATAAACATTTATTAATAACCACCACCACGGCATACTCTATGAAGGATATTAAAAGGAAATATTTTCCAAACATGCCAGAAGGTGCGGCAGATCTATAAGCAAGTCAGATGTACCTACAGTAATAGCCTTTGGGTTATGTCTACACTACAAATCTAAGTTAACCTACATTAGTTCAACTTACAGCCACCGCAGTAATTACTGTGGTGGTGCACGTCCACACTATCCTCCTTGGGTCGGTGGTGCGTGTCCTCACCAGGAGCGCTTCCACCGACCTATGAGGGACAGTGTGGGGAGCTGAGAGCCCAGTCTCTCAGCTCTGCTGGCAGCTCCCTGCCAGGAGCCTGGCTGCCCCACAGGCTCCCAGTGGGCTGCCCCATGCCTGTTCCCCGCTGGGAATGGGGGGAAGCCGCCGAGGGCTCCTCGCCCCCCACCCCATTCCCTGCCGGGAGCAGGGGGAAGCCGCCCAGGGCTTCTTGCCATCTGGGAGTGGAGTCCCACTGCCCCAGCTTCTAACCCCCGCATCCTGCCTGCTCCCCGGGACCCAGGCAGCTTTGTCAATTTAACAGCTCACTGCCCAGCTCCAAACTAGGGGTGGGCAGGATCCAAAGCCACCCTGGCTCCCAGCTGGGAGCAGAGGTCTGAAGCTGCCCCAGTTTCAGCTCCTAACTAGGAGTGGGGGAAAGCCTCCTGGGTTTATCACCCCAGCTCCCAGTTAGGAGCAGGGTCCAGCTGCCCAGATTTCTAGGGGAGCAGGGGCTTTTTTTTGTCAATTTGAGGGCTCCTGTCATGAAATTGACAAGACAGGCGATGTAAGGGATGTAGTGTCTACACAGACTCAGTGTCACCCTAACTACACTGACATAAGCCTTACGCCTCTCGTGGATGTCGGTGTAGTAAGGCACTTAGATCAGTGGGAGGAAGGCTGTAGTGTAGACACTGACATAATTAGGACGACATAAGGGGCCTTATGTCGACCTAACTGTGTAGTGTAAACCAGCCCTTTGTCTCACAATGTAACTTTAATAGGAATTATAAATTAACAGACTATTTATCTGTAGTCACAAGTCTGGTTGCAATTCAGTACCGAAACCGTGAAATAAAACACTAAATGGGAGATTAGACTGGCCTTTGTTCTGTTGTAAAAGGTTCTGCTATGTAGGATGACTGAGTCTGTCTGCCACATAGCTATCTGCTTAGGTCAGCAACATTTGATGTTCCTGCTCTGCTGTGGTGTTTTGCGGGCTCCAGTAGTGGTGAAAGCAACAGATTGTTCAAATGCAAGTTCCATGTTTGCTTTAACTTCCTCACTGTATAAATTATTTAGAAGAAACTGCACAAAGAAAGTCAGACGCTCAATCACTGAAGAAAACTAAGGCAGTTTGGTTACAGTGCTCAATAACTTCAGTCACTCTAATTTACTGAGACATTCAAAAGCAAGCATCATTTTAGCAAACTATTATGAGACCCACTGGCTGGATTAAACCACACCATTGCAAAGAACAGTGAAAGTTAAAATCAAATCTTGACCAAATCACAAAAAAGAAGCTCTGTATTTCTTTGTCAAATATCTAAGATTATGCAGAACACAACAGAACTGATACTTGTACAGAGCAAAAGCCCAAACACAATGTCCACACAATTCTTTTACTTTTCTAACTAAACCAATCAGAATCTTTAAAATACTCTTGCTTTTCCAGGAAACTTTTCAGAGTGTATTATTTGCCTGGCAGTACTTGTTAACCTCACTCCCTCATTGTTGACTAGCAATGTGACAAAAGCACCTCTTACTCAATAAGTTCCAAAATTTCAAAACAAAAACACTAACCGCTGCCAGTGAAAGAAATATCTGCCAATTTTAAAAGTCACTGAGTTATTCACTGGCCAAACTGTTAGGACACTGAAGTGAGGGGGGAAAACAAGCAAATTATGACTGAAATGACCTCACAAGGAAAGTATTTCTCTTTCAGGGATGTTTACCTCGTAAATGTGGCTTACAAACTCTTTTACTAACACCACTGAGAAACATCAAGACTAAGGGACAATCAGAGTTTTTATACAACTAGTTCACTTTTGTACATACACAAGTCATTGTCTGTTAGTATAATGTGTGTATCCATCCAACTATTTCACTTTTGTGCATACATAAATCCTTCTCTGTTAGTAAAATGTGAACCCAATCATCCAGTTCATTTTCAGACATTTATAAAAAACTTACAGACAGAGGGACACAGAAATCCAGAGATTAGCATCTCCCTCTCCTTTTTATAAAAATCTCGTTTATATCACAACACCAAGTGGAGACAGTGCAAATTGCCGATAGTGAATGAGAGAGTATTTGGATAGTAAGTTATGAAATCTCTCCATGTCACCATCTGTTGTTCATTTCCAATGTATTTTAATTTTATGGTTGCCGTATATGATTAATATATGGGGGGTGCATATGTGTGTGTGTGTGTACACTGTTTTAAATAAATACTAAAAATATTTCCACACACGTCAGAGAAAAACTGCAGGGTAGAATCCGCCAATGTAATATTTCAGCACTGAAATTAAAAAAAAAATTAGTCACTTGTAAATTAAGTCCAACATTCACCATTATAGTTTTAAGGCAACTTCTCAAAAACTCTTTTCATTCTAACATAGTTGTATGGAACTTTTGCATTTGAGCTTTAAAAAACACAAAAACAAAACACAAAAATCAGTGGTTTTGAATTTTGCAAGAAAAATCTATATCCCCAAATCTGGTTCAAAGACTCAGACCACAGATTCAGAATTATTTTTTTTACATGCCCGGAAAAGAGAGAGACAATGTTTTCTTACCTATTTGGTCTTCTGGAATCAGAGACTCAATGGGGGGGTCCAGTTCAGAGCTTTGTGACAAATAGTTCTTAACTTGTGTCATGAACTGCCGAATTGTCTGTAACATGTCAGTACTCGAAACGTGGCATTCCTTGTTTTCCTGGAGAAAGCTGACATAGTCCTGCACCAGGCATCCAAAATAAGTGCGCTTGTCCTGGGACAGCTCTGCAATTTTCTTGATCATCCTCTTTTCGGGGGTCATGAAAGAACTGAACACCCCACTTACTTTCCTCAGCTGAGATTTCACAATCTTGGGGAGAACAAATGAACTGTTCCGTTTCTTTTTGGGCTTCAAAGGGGGTGCCATGCTTTCCTGGTCACTTTCCCCTTCAAAGTCCTCCAGGCTGCTGTTAGTGTCCCCTTCGTAGCCAAACAATGGCATGCTACGATCAAAATCGAGCGAGTCGGATGAGGAGGTGGAAATGCTCATGTCGCTCAGTCTCTGCCTGCCTCCATTCCACTGTACTTGTGACTCAGAGTTTGTAGCCAAGGTCTTTCTGCAAGCTGCTAAATTTTGCTCACACAGGGCTTCACCTGGAACGCTCGCAGTTTCTGACCCACGCACTGAGTTATGACTAGATCGAATTACTGCCACGGTCTTTGCATTACCTTCCCCTTCTAAGCAAACAGCCTGCTTCTTTAGACGAGGAGGCGGAACAGGGGTTGGTTTCTTCTGCAGCAAATCCAAGTTCCTATGTTTGTTATGGTTGACTGTTCCTGGCATGCTCGCCTGCTTTATAGTCCTGGAGAGCTGTGGACTTGTGAGAAGGCTATTAATAGAAGGTGGTGGAGGTCTGGGTTGGGGGGAGCGAGGCTTCTCTGTCCCATTCACATCTTGAGTTCTTAGGCTCTGCCTTTTCAAACTTCCACTAACATCCTGGCTGTGCACTTTTAAGAAGAGAGGATTAATAAAACACAAGGCTCCGTTGGTCTGGCTGCACTCCAGCTCCGAAGGCGTTCTGGTTCTTATAGAATGCACTCCATTTATAAGGCAGAGCTGATGTGAGTCTTTGCAAGCATTGTCTGAGGGCAGAGGCCTACGGGGAGGTGAAGGATTTGGGGGGTTGTTGTTAGCCGGAGAGCTCCAAAAATCTGAAAATCATTAGTGTGTTAACATAAGAATTTAGATATTATGCAGTTGGCTTTCAGAACATTAAACTCAATAGAACAAGGTTGAAGAGTGGAAAACTTTAGACAAGCTTTTATTTTTTAAATTTTTTTCTTAATAAGCCTCATAAAACACTGCCAGACACAACTGAATGCTAAACCTTCGGGCTGCAGCTATTTGTCTACAGAGTTTATAAATATCTTGGCCAATGTGAATCTTCATAGCAAGTAAATTGGGATATACAGAAAAGAATGATTGCTATAAAGTATCCATTATTCCTGTTTTGAGACTGAAATAGACCCTGAGCTAATACCCCCGGCCTTGATTAGAAAATAAGAGCCAGATTTTCAGCTTGTGTTAATCAGCATAGCTCCACTAACATCAGCAGGACTATGCTGATTTACGAAGGTTAAGCCCTGGGAATTTGCAAAAAAAACCTGTATTTTTGTTTGGAGTAAAAAATTAAACAAGCTGAGCATGACGAGGTTGGAATCAGATTTTTGTCCCCTTGGCGGATACTATCTTTAGCCATGCTGATCAGGCATTCGGGTCTGTGTTTCAACCTGCAGCTGTGCATTTGTAATAATTACACAATTTGTTTGAGATTTTAAGATACTCAGCAGCACATAAATAGATTGAATATGCAAGGCCATCAGCAAAATATGTGTACTGACACTAATACTAAAATCTGTACTAACTTGACAAATTGTAACTGAAGTCTCCTCATAGCCCTCAGTAAAACATCTGTGAGAGTCTATGGAAATCAGACAACAGTTCCTTCAGCAATCTCATAGACTCCTGCGAACTATACTACAGGTGTTCAATATGCTTCAGCTTGACTAGCTCAAAAATGAAGTAATCAGACAGAAATAAATTCGGGCACTAACTGACAGCTACATTCAAAAACTATCTAGATACTTATATGGCCCCTATTATCACAGCAACTGAGTGTGTCGCACACAAATGAATTTAACATAAGAACAGCCATACTGGGTCAGACCAAAGATTCATCTAGCCCAGTATCCTGTCTTCCGACAGTGGCCAATGCCAGGTGCTTCAGAGGGAATGAACAGAACAGGGAATAATCAAGTGATCCATCCCCTGTCGCCCATTCCCAGCTTCTGGCAAACAGAAGCTAGGGACACCATCCCTGCCCATCCTGGCTAATAGTCACTGATGGACCTAGCTTCCATGAATTTATCTAGTTCTTTTTTTAACCCTGTTATAGTCTTGGCCTTCACAACATCCTCTGGCAAGGAGTTCCACAGGTTGACTGTGTGTTGTGTGAAGAAATATATCCTTTTGTTTGTTTTAAACCTGCTGCCTATTAATTTCATGTGGAGACCCCTAGTTCTTGTGTTCTTGAGAAGTAAACAACACTTCCTTCCAATTGGTCTTCACAATACCCCATGAGGCAGAGAAATGCTATTAACCCCATTTTACATATGAGAAACTGAGTCAGAGACACTAAGTGACTCATCCAAGGTCACATCAGAAGTCTGTGGTGGAGCAGGAAATTGAAATTGGGGCTCCTGACTCCCATGCTTACACCTAGCCACTAGAGCATTCCTCTCTCAGCTTTCAAACATATTATTAGTTTTCAAAACCAAGGGCAGAAATTCAGCCAGAGGAAGTCTAGGGATAGGGGTTACAGACCTGCAGCACACAAGCAGTGGTGCTCTCGGGTATTCTATCTGCACAGGACAAACACAAGCACAATAACTCTAGGTATGGATGTGGTGGAGAGCTTGTGAGCAGTGGCATATGCACCTCCTTTGGACAGATTCCTCTAGTACGTGTTGCCATCAGGTGTACAAGGGGCTGAGATTCCAATGACACCCCAACCCAGCTCATCATGCCCTTCTTTGGGTACAGTGACCTAACAAACTCCCCCAAGAGAGTGCTTGCCCCCTCGCCTGGCTGCAGCATGTGTAAGTCTAAACTTTCATTAGTTACCTAAAGCTACAGATTATCAATGCAAAAGACAACACTCTTCAGCACACTTTACACGGACTTCAGTGACCAGGGTTACTGCTGCAAAACAAAATCCAGAGCCACCTCAGGGGCTCACTGCAGAGTAAAATCCTGTGAAGATCCTTGTGTTCAAGTCCTATTACAGAGCAAATCACTGTGTTGGGAAAGGGCACACAAAAGTTTACTGGGCCAAATTCTGCTCTCAGTAAAATGGGTATGAGGGCCAGATCCTGAAAGGTGCAGAGTGCCCTCAACTCCCACTGACTTCAAAGAGAATTCAGCATGGCCCGGAGGTACTCAACACTATCTGTTTCAGGTCCATGTTCAAATTCTGCCAGGTTTCAGCTCTGCTTTAGGCTCAAGGCACATTTTGGGATGTGCCCGTATTTGTTTTAGCAGTGGAACTAAGCATTTGCTAGGGACACGCCCCTGTATTTTCCCTCCCACTTGAAAATACTCATCATACTAATGTGAATACATATACTTCACATGTGTTTCTACTTGCATTCAGATCAGCACACCTCTGAACAGTCAGTCCTAAATCGCTTTGCAAATGTAAGCATGTGCCAATCGGAGTACAGAATGCTGTTCATGATGAATTCCGTTCAAAATCTTCCAGCAATTACCAAACTAAGAGCTATGCTGTACAAGCCAATAACTGCCATTCCACTTTCAGCTGCATCTGCTCTAACCTACAATGCATGTGGGACTGCACCAAACCCTGCTCTCAGGACTATGGGACTGTATTTGGATCAGTCTGAGGTGTTCTGTGGGACAGAGTGCATACAGCTAGACAGAAAGTAGGGGGCAGCAGTACAGCAAACCAAATCACGGAGGCTTATCGGCAGGATAGGAAGGCAATAGACTGCTACTAAGTGGGATAATTAAGCTACTTGCAACAACAAAATCATCTTTGCCATCATTTACCGATTTTTTGCATAAAGACTATTTCACTGATACGGTTACAATGACACAGGGCAATAAACCTATGTAAATAGTCATACTTACTCAGTCCCAGCTGAGCAATGTCTTCAAGTTCAGCTTCTGTCTTTGCTGCCGCAATAGCATGAGGCAATTTCAAGGTGAATGGCAGGACATCCCTTGTTTTAAAAGAAAGAACAGTATTGGTAATTTTTGCTGTTATTTCCATATTTTAAATTTTTCATTATTTCCAGCATATGCAATGACAACAGGTCAGATTCTCATTTCCAGCAAAGCTACTTTGAACTGCTCTGGCAGTTGAAAGGGGCCATAAAGTGAGTATGATGTAATCAACAATCCTTTAAACCCCATTGGTGTAAAGAAACTTTAGGGTAAATGAGAATCAGTCCCCCGATGTTCCTTTCTTCTGGACTGACTCTCCCTGTTCCACCCACTTTTCCTCTTATTACAGCAGTAGCTTTTCCACTGGTCTTTTAGAGTACATCAGTCTGATTATTGA
This sequence comes from Terrapene triunguis, assembly GCF_002925995.2. Lineage (NCBI taxonomy): Eukaryota > Metazoa > Chordata > Testudines > Emydidae > Terrapene > Terrapene triunguis. Next base: position 4,266,646 of record NW_020664483.1, read on the forward strand.
AACATTCATCTGCCAAAATCAGCACTTTACCCAAAATTCTTATTTGTGAATAAAACTTGAGTTTTGTTCCAATTTAACCTCCAGTTTTCAAAAATAACCTGAATGGGTATTTAGGACAGAGAATACAGAAGTGCTTGTAAACTCTGTCAGTCTGAACATACCTCTAGTTTGAAAATATTTATTCCAATAAATACAGTTATATTCATACTACTGTCACCATATCTGTTTTCTACTCAATACGTATTAAAATAATAAATGGATGTTTACATATGGGACTGCGCAGATGGTACTTAACTACAAGCCACATTGACTATATAAATCCTTTGAAACAAGAACTTAAGAATTACTTTGTCTAAGTACTTTGTGTAAGCATTTATTACATTGTATATTAAATCTTTTCTCTACCCACTTGTTTATACTTGCAACAGTGCATTCTTAAACACCAGAGCCTGAAAACCTGCAAAATCTGTAGAAGTACCTATGTAATGAGAGTAAGTAAATAAGAACTGGTCATGTAGCAAAAATGTCCCACACACTTTTATGTACATTCAGATACAACTGGTGTCAATACAGGTGATTTATTTTCAAAATTGTAAGCACATTGAGCATCTGGTGTAATACAGACAACAGCTCTTTGATCACTGAATTGCCATATTTTATGAATACACCCTCAAAAATCAGCAAATTCCAAACAGATGAAAATCACAAACATATGCAGTGAGCTGACACACTTACTAACAAGTAATTGAAAGGACACTGTCAACATCTCCATGGGCCAAAATCTGAACTCCATTTTAATCTAGGGTGGAATGTCTCCAAATGCTAAATATATAGGGTAAAATTCTGATCCTCCTTAAGGCTATGGCAAAATTCCCATTGATCTCACTGGGGCACAGATTTCACCCATAGGCTGGGATTCTCAAAAGAGCCTAAGGAAATCAGGCACCCAAATCTTACTGAATTTCACTGTGACTTTGGTACCCAGCTCTCACAGGCTCCTTTGCAAACCCCAGCTGTGTTTTTTTAAATTCTCCATTCTTGTCAAGAATCTATCCTGTGTTTTCTTTGGCCATGTCTACACTTACCAGGGATCGACACTGCTGCGATCGATGCAGCAGGGGGTCGATTTAGTGTGTCTAGTGAAGACCTGCTAAATCGACCGCAGAGTGCTCTCCGGTCGACTCGGGTACTCCACTGGAACAAGAGGAGTAAGGTAAATTGATGGGAGAGCATCTCCTGTCGACGCAATGTGGTGTAGACACCGCAGTAAGTCCATCTAAGCTACGTCGACTCCAGCTCTGTTATTCACGTAGCTGGAGTAGCATAACTTAGGTCTACTTACCCTGGTAATGTAGACAAGGCCTTAGATACACTAACAGATGTCATGTGCTCCCTCTGCTGCTCTGTCACAGTCACTGACTACAGCTTCCCCCAGTACTGTGCATATTCCCACTTATATTCCACATGATGCCAAGACACAGTCTGAAAAGGATAGGAACTGGAATGGTTTCTGCTACTTGAGAAACAGCAAAATAAAACGTTCATCAAAGACAGACATTGGCAGGGAAATAAACCACAAGCTTCTAGGAGTATCTTGCTAATGACGGAGGGTAAAAAAAAAAAAAATCTATTAAAACCCCTGGATATGATTTCAGGTGAGGGTGTCTTTATGAATATCCAGGAGTAGCATTTTGGAATAGTTACAGCTGTGTGTGGGTTTGCATCACCCTTCCGTTTTCTCCTCACTTTTCTTTGTCTTTTGCAGCAAGAAAGGAAGCAGGGCTGCAAATTAGTGTACAGCTGCAGGGACGGTGCAGTCTTGCATCCACCCCTGCAATTTCTGATTTCTCCAGGCAGGATGATTCCATGCGACTGCTGGGCCTTAACTGGAGATTCAGGCTTAACCTTGCACCGAACAAAAAATAATGTAAAGCCCCATATGGCAAATTAAAAGCCATTTTGTAGAAACGGAATTTTAAACAGAGTGTGAATGGGGATGAGATAGAGGACCTTTCATTGCTAGGTTACCAGTTTCAATCCAGTCTGGCTCAGGCACTTGCCGAGTGCTGTTAAGTTATTTACATGAATGAGCTTGTCTTTTACCGTGTGCGTCTATAGCATCTAGCACAATGGGGTCCTGATCTTGGGGGTTCTGTGTGCTCCATAACGTAAATAACAACAACAAGCTTGGTGCTTTCAGTCTCCAGGGGTAAATATTCACACTGCCATAAATCACCGCCATAACCAGCAATAATTGGCAACCCTGTTGGCAGTGTGAGCCAAGGAGATCGAACTCTTCACGCCCCCCGCCCTTAGAACAGATTCCCGTAGAGATGAAGTTTGGCCTTGCTCTACCTGTTCTATGGCTAAACATAGGACCTGAGTCCCCAGAGCTATCAATCTGGGACTTGTCACAGGTACTGAATTCACACATAAGGAATTTAGGGGGCACATACCAGGCATTTCAACACACACACACAACCAGTGAGGCAACTGTTTACCACAGGGGTGGCCAACCTGTGGCTCCAGAGCCACATGCGGCTCTTCAGAGGTTAATATGTGGCTCCTTGTATAGGCACCTGTGACAGGGTACCCCATAAGGCTTTATGGGGGGTGTGTGCTCATAAATGTATGTATGATATAACTGGAATAGGGTTTTGTTACATATGCCATGTAACATATCTATGTAAAGGTTATGATCTACTGGTTATGTTCATCCTAGTTGTATGCAGGCACCATTTGTGTGTTCAAAGTTATGAACATTGGCTGTATAATTGCTTCATTTCTAAGTAGCCTTAGTTAGAACATTTGGTCACTTCTTGGGAAAGGAATGTGCAAATTAGGTGCTCAATCAGGAAGCACTTAACAGACAAAAGAGCTTGGAAGACTCCAATCCACATAAGAAGTCTACCTGAGGATGTTCAAGGTAGCATGTGGGTAATGGCTGCTACCTGCAAGTCCTGAGTCATGCATGGGCATGTGACTTGCCCATGTGATTCCGATCTCCATTTTGTGACTGGATTCTACACAGGGTGAGGAGGGGGTCTCCACCCACAAGAGAAAGTCTATTTAAACCCCTGGGAGACCCCTCCATTTTGTCTTCAGCTGGCTAAAGAAGGAGCCTCTCCACCCCCCAGGATACTTGAAGAAAACTGGAACAAAGGACAGTAACTACAGGGGGTGTGAGTGATTGCTGGACCCAGGCTAATAGGAGATTAGTCTGTAAAAGGGAGCATTCTGAAACTGGTGAGGATCTTATCTGTATTTAGTTTGATTAGACATAGATTTGCGCATTTTATTTTATTTTGCTTGGTAACTTACAATTGTTCTGTCTCTTACTACTTGGAACCACTTAAATCCTACTTTCTGTATTTAATAAAATCACTTTTTACTTATTAACTCAGAGTATGTATTAATACCTGGGGGAGCAAACAGCTGTGCATATCTTTCTATCAGTGTTATAGAGGGCAAACAATTTATGAGTTTACCCTATATAAGCTTTATGCAGGGTAAAACAGATTTATTTGGGTTTAGACCCCATTGGGAGTTGGGCATCTGAGTGCTAAAGACAAGCACACTTCTGCGAGCTGTTTTCAGGTAAACCTGCAGCTTTGGGGCAAGTAATTCAGACCCTGGGTCTGTGTTGGAGCAGATGGGAGTGTCTGGCTCAGCAAGACAGGGTGCTGGAGTCCTGAGCTGGCAGGGAAAACAGGGATAGAAGTAGTCTTGGCACATCAGGTGGCAGTTCCCAAGGGGGTTTCTGTGATCCAACCCGTCACAGCACCAACTCCGGGGATGGAGCTGCAGGTTCCAACTTTCCAATGTGTCGGGGGGTGCTCACTGCTCAACCCCTGGCTCTGCCACAGGCCCTGCCCCCAATCCACCCCTTCGCGTCACCTCCCCTGAGCCTGCTGTGCCCTTGCTCTTCCCCCTCCCTCCTAGAGCCTGCTGCACCCACAAAACAGCTGATCGGGAGGGAGGGGGAGGCGCTGATCCCCGGTGGCCGGGAGGCACTGGGAGCAGGGGGTAGTGGAGCTGATGGGGAGCGGTTGACGTTATTACTGTGGCTCTTGGGCAATGTACATTGGTAAATCTGGCTCCTTCTCAGGCTCAGGTTGGCCACCCCTGGTTTAACAAGACAATCATAACACTGAAATTTGTCAAAACTTTCACATTTTTTCTGCAGTTTACAAACCTTTTGGCTGTCCTGTTGCATAACAGACATTTATCCTGTCTAGTCAATGAAGTATTCTATACTACTTTCTGCAATAACAGTCACTATCCTTTGTTAGTCAGTGCCACGTAAGACAGTGGGTAACAAGGACTTTCTTTTGTGTTTTCTTAGCTTCAGTTCATGCTCTCGTAATATTTAGCTAGTTATCCTCTAAAACAGTCTACTAATATTTATAGATTAGTAATATTCATACTAGGACTTAAGGTGGCTGGCAGTCTACGTACTTATCTAAGCCAAGAAACCAATGGAAGTCAACCCTATCCAACCTTGGCAAAGGGAGATGATGATGATGATGATGAATATTTAATCAAGAAAATCCTTATGGACGGTTACTTATTTTTAAGGATGGTCTAGCAAACGCTACTCAAAACATAACATAATACAATCTTACCTGCTAATACAGTAGAAAGCGATGAGCCTGAATAAATCAGCAAAACTTATTCCAGAGCCCTCCAAAGAAAAGGCTGCAAAGAAAGATTATGAAAAAAAAACAGATCAGTCTTTCCATGCACATTCCAAGAAACCAGGCTTAATATAAACACTCCTGGCTTTTGCACAGCGTACGTAGTAAGGAGTTTGCAGCATCTAACTGACTACTGTTTTGTTAATCAAAAACAACTGTGTGGAGGAGTATGTGACTCGGTCAAAAACATTCTAGTAAACATACCGATAGTCTGGGAGGTGGGTTTGTTTTTTTCATTCCAAACATGTTCTAATCCTTGGGAAATGAATCAAAGGAGATTAAAATTGCACAACTTCTAACAGAACAGCCAGTCAACAACTGAGACCTTGTGTTATTCATAGTACTAATATAGACAAGTTAATTCAAAACCTCTCTTTCTTTCTCTTTCTTTCTTTCTTTCTCTTGGCACCCATTTTTTGCCTCAATTACGTTAGCAGCAATACAGTAACCACTAGTAATGATAGGTGGCAAATCTATGAATCATTCCCCTTTTAACAAAGCTCTCCAACCAAGTCTGATTCATACTAATGCTTTGTGATGGCTATTACAAATTGTTTAGCTAAATATTTTTTTTCTAATAAAGTTCCACTAGAACTTTTCTAAAAATTTAAACATTGTTATTTTAAATGCACAGAAATAATAAAGACCTTTCCCATGTAATTTCCACCATGGTTTTGTATTGATATCAATACATGTTTACAGACCACGGATAAATACAAATACAAGCTGGTGCAACTCCATTGACTTCAAACATGGAGCCACCCATTCCTGTCAGTAGTAAATGTCACTCTGAATAAAGAAGCCATGTAAGTAAAGATTCAGGGGAATAGTAATGGATAAACATGAGAAAGAAAAAAAGCTCAATCACATAAGGACACTATAGAAAGATAAAGGTCTTTATATCTTTTCCTTCACAGATCATTCCTGAAGAAGGCTGCTTAGCTGAAACTCTGTTGCTCAATTTCAATCCCAGTTTTCAGCATGTTGTTAAGATAACCCCTTTGTTCTATTTGCAGCTTCCAAACTGTGCTACAATCTGAGGAAGATACAGCTTCCTCTTTTTATTCTCAGTTTTACTTAGAACTGTTTTTCACTCCCGCTTTTCATAGAGATCACTACAGCTTTGTTTTGAAACTTACTGGAACCCAGCCTATGTTTTATTTCTAGTAACTAAGGGTATGGCTTCACTACCAATGTTAAAGCACTGCCGCGGCTGTGTAGTCGAGGCACTAGCGCTGGGAGAGGGCTCTCCCAGCACTGTAAAAAACCCACCCCCACGAGGGGAGGAGCTACCAGCACGGCTCCCAGTGCCGGTGTACTGTCTACACTGCCATTTTACAGCGCTGAGACTTGCATCGCTCTGGGGTGTGTTTTTTTCACACCCCTGAGCGAGAAAGTTTCGGCGCTGTAAAGTGGCAGTTTAGACAAGACCTTAAACATGGAACAAATAATACTTGCATCAGCATGAAAACCAAGGATTATTAGAAATGTTTCTCAATGGGGTTACATTTCTGATCCCGTGATTGGTGAAAATTGTTCTTAAATCTGAGAAACAAATGACTAAAAATAATACATAAACCCAGATTCTCCTTTGTGCCCAGGGCAAAGATGTGCCAGAAGAGAAGTCACCTGGTGGAGGATGATGGTGGCATCATCAGGGAAGGACAGTTTTAAATTCTGGTGGGGTACTATGGAAGCCTCACAAGTGGAGACTGCCTATAACAAGCAGTGAGGCCCCCATTCAGCATGGTACTTATGCACATGCCTTAACTTTAAGCATATGACTATTCTAATTGACTTCAGTGGGACTACTCCCTTGCTTATGGCAAGTTAGGTATATGTTTTTAAGTACCTCATTGAATCAAAGCCTTAATCTGCACATTGTCCACCCTCTCCAGGGCCAGCCCCACTCACGTGAAGGTCTGCCCAGATGGCTTTGGAATCCACAGCAGAGTGTGGGTTGTAGGCAGCTTGCACTGTTATTCCCCTGACCCTGGTTGATTTTTTTTGCTGCTTACAGCCTAGAGCCCAGACACTGGGTTTCACCGATGCAAAGTGAATCTGGCCCATACAGTATAGCAAATGACTCCCATAATACATGACTTACTATATGTGCTTTCTTTTATTGCAAATTCCTTGAGGCGAGATCCAAATTCATTGGGTAGACGGAGCGATAGGACTTTCTTCTGCATTCTTGTGGATTTCCTAACCAGAAAGATCTATCAAGAGGGGAAAAGAAATAAAACTTTAGAAATCTTTGTTATAGATGCTTTTCATAGATTAAGGCCAGAAAGGACCATTAAAATAATCTAATCTGACCTCCTGCATAACACAGGCCAGAGAACTTTCCCAAAATTCCTAGAGCAGATCTTTTAAAAAAACATCCAATCTTGATGTAAAAATTGTCAGTGATGGAGTATCCATCATGACCTTTTGTAAATTGTTCCATGGTTAATTACTCTCACCATTAAAAATGTATACACCTCTACCTCGATATAACGCTGTCCTCGGGAGCCAAAAAATCTTACCGCATTATAGGTGAAACCGCGTTATATCGAACTTACTTTGATCCGCCGGAGTGCGCAGCCCCCACCCCGCCAACACTGCTTTACCGCGTTATATCAGAATTCACGTTATATCGGGTCGTGTTATATTGGGGTAGAGGTGTACCTCGGTTCCAGTCTACATTTATCTAGCTTCAACTTCCAGCCATTTGATCGTGTTATTCCTTTCTCTACTAAACTGAAGAGCCCATTATTAAATATTTGTTCCCCATTTAGATACAAAGAGCTCCATCTATTTAGTTTATCACTACAGGCATGTTTTCTAATCCTTTAATGACTCTCATGGATCTTCTCTGAACCTTCTCCCATTTATCAACATCCTTCTTGAATTGTGGGTACCTGGATACAGTATTCCATAAGTGGTCACACAAGTGACAAAAACAGAGGTAAAATAACTTGTTTACTCCTACTTGAGATTCCCCCATTTATGCATCCCAGGATTGCATTAGTTCTTTTTGGCCACAGAGTCACACTGGGCGCTCATGTTCAGTTAATTATCCTCCACACCACATCTTTCAGAGTCACTGCTTCCCCGGATACAGTCCCCCATCCTGTAAGTGTGGCCTACATTCTTTGTTCCCAGTGGTCTACGTTTATATTTAGCTGTATTAAAATGCATATTATTTGCTTATATCCAGTTGATTAAGTGATCTCGCTCGCTCTCCATTACTAACCTGTCTTCTTAAATCCAATAACTTATGGTGGAATTAAACTACATCTTTTAGAAAGATCCCATCTTCATTTTAAAAGACAAAGTGACAGAGTATCCACTGTATCCATCTGTACGCTGCTTCAATGGTTAAATTACCCTCACTATTAAAAAAAGTGAGCTTTATTTCTAGTTTGAATTTGTCTAGCTTCAACTTCCAGGGTTATACATTTTAAAACACAAATGCAACACAAATATTTGAGGATGTAAATAGCGATAATCAAGAATGCAAATTTCAATCCCCCAAAATATGTTTAATAAAGTGTCAATTTTGATTTGATTACAGGGATAAGAGAGTTGAAAAACTAAATCTGGGATGTTCAAAGGAATTTAAGTGAGTTAAGGTGCCCAATTCCCACCGAAATTCACTTCAATTGAAGGTTTGTTTTTTTAAATGGATTTATAAGCACTTTTCTGCTCCCCTCCCAATGTTTATAAGGGGCTTTTCATCGAGAAAGAAACTAACTTTGGTCCCATTCTTGAAAGCTGCTTTTCACATATTTGAGGAATAATCCATGTAAGTCAACAGGGCTCCACATGGACACTGAGGTCCACCCACACGGAGCTCATTGAAAGACTGGAGCCTGACTGTAGAAGGGAAACAATTACATTGACTGTACACAAATGCTGTCACTGGCACAAAATAAACAAAAGGAGGAAAAATGGTTTTCTACTAACTGTTTTCAGCTTAGGCACAGTATTACTCATAATAATGGAAGATCAACATTTTCAGACAGAAATGAGCTATTCAAATTGATGATGGCCCTTTTAGGCCTTAGGCCAAGTGTGATGTGCTGATAGTTAGAAAAAGATTTTTGTTTGCGCTTGTAAGCCTAGCAGGTCAGATTCTTTCCTGCACAGAGATCTGCTGAGGGTAGGAGAAAGATGAGGTGCTATCAGAGAGCCAGATAAGGCTCCCCAAATTAACATGCTGCATCTAATCCAGCTCCAGCACAGGCTAGAGAGATCTGGAGTCTCAGAGTCCCCAAGGCCCATACACCAGCCAAGAATTAATGGAGTACAGCTGCACTCCACCCTGCCCACTCCCACCTCTGACAAGCCCCCTGGGCCAGGAGGTGGGGTGCACCTAGAGAACAAATTGGCTACTCCAGCTTTACACTAGCCGAGAGCTCCCTCGCCTTGGGAGATTTTTTAGCTGGGCCCAGGGTCCAGCCCAGCAAATCTAATAATAGTGTGAGCCATTGGTCAGTGTGCGTTACAGGTCTCTCCTCTGTGCCTGATCCATAGAGAACATGAGTCTTCTACAGCCCCAGCTAGAGAGGCAGGGCTCTGTAGCTATATCAGCTCGTGTTTTTGGCCCTAGTTCAATCCACAAAGCATCAGCCAAGATGGTGGCTATCCCATAAGGGGGATGTCTCATCCCAGACTCGAACTGCTGTGGCCCTAAGGGATGAGCTTCCTTTTATGTATGTAACCCACTGGTGAGCGTGTGCTACCTTAGGGAGAGATACTTTAAATAAATTAAAACATTATGAAGATTTGTCTCTTACTCCAGGAGGCTGGGACTGCAGAATTTCCACTGCTTCAGCATCATTCAGGCCAAGCTGTAGCCACACAGGATGGGTGTGGAGAAGTTTATCTAGTATGCTGAGTTTATTGGAGAGGCTGTCATAGCCAGAGTCCCGGGGACAGCCTTTTAAATCCTTTTTCTCAGGACAGACATTATCCATGTCCTTTACTAGGCTATGAGGAAGAGAATTAAACAACAATTAAAATGTAGGCAAGTACATTTCTCAAAGAACAAACAATTCTACAAACAGGGAATTCTCTTAAATAACCACACTGTGGGTATCCCCCTTACTAGGTATTTCTGCTGTTGAGATTTCATATCACTAGTACTGACCACAAATTCTCTTTAAGAGCAAGTTATAGTACATTACTGTCTGGTGAATAATAGCCTTTTGAAGTCCAGCAATTAACTACAAGGAGATATTATACACACCCATATGCATGCCTGTCTATATTACGTAGGGTATTGTTTTTAAAATCCATTCCTCTCTTATGTTCATGTTAAGAGTTTTATTATTGTTATTCAGATATTTTTATTCCCATCTGGATCCCAAAAGTTAGAACCTGCAGAAACCTTGCCCCACTCAAGTCCATTCAAAATGCTGCTCAGTGCTCTGACCGTGGCACTCCCCTCTTTGCACCACTCAGCTGGCACTCCCTTTTCCTCCACATGAAACACCAGCTTCTTTTCTTTGCTGTTAAGGCTCTTCATGACTTAGGCTCCCCCTAACTAGCCACTCTATTAATCTAGTGCTCCTGTCACTCAGCTTCTCCTTCAAACACCTCTCTGCCTTCTCCCTTAGTGACCCTTATGCATGGGAGAAACCCTTCCAAAAAAATTCAGACGATCCTCCTTAAGACTCACCTTGACTATGATGCCTACAATATGCTGCCAGCTGACCACAATGAGCTGTGACTATCACTTACAGTGCAAAACTGGCTTGTTTCACCAATCCCTCATCCTCCCATTTACCCATCTGTTGTGTTCTATCATAATCAAAGACTGTTTGCTCTTTGGGGCAGGGACTACTTTTGTCCTTCCTGTGTGTACAGCGCCAAGCACAATGGGACTCTGATCCTAACCAGGGCCTGTCGGTACTAACGTAATGCAAACAAACATGGCCTGCAATTTAAACCCACTTTCTTCCAGCTTCTCTATCGAACATTTTACTGTGTGTCAAAGTGAGGCCTTTCATCACTACCTTAAAAATGTCCTTGCCTCACAATTGAAAGTAAACAGATAAATAGATGTATAAAGTTTAAAGTGCTTTGGTTTTGACACTTAATTCTTTCTAAGTAGGGAAAGAAGGCAGAAGCTGGCCCTAAAAGGAGAACTTGGCAAGCTATCCTGAGTTAAATTTATTTAGTGGCGGGGTAGCAAGTTATTAAAATACTTGTTTAACTGAATAATAACAGCATACACTGGGGCTGCTGATACTACATACTAAAACCATGTGCTTGCAAAGAAACAAAATGAACTCAGCACTGTATGGTTGTTTTATTCCAATTTTCTTCATCAATTCCAAACTTTTGAACACGCAGTATGGCTTGCGCATAAATGTCTGCACTCCTTCCTTATTTCCCAACTAAAGAACATCCTGTAATTCTTCCCTTGTTAGAAACAATTACAGAACTGTTACTTTGGTAACTGATCTCCTGATGCAGAAATTAGACCAGGCACAGGAAAACTCTGAGCACAAGTGCTGTGTGCCCTAGAGATCAAGAGCAGAGATGTTCTCCCTCCGAATGAGAGAACATGGCTCTCAATCCTACCAGTCACACCAGACTACGTTGTGACTTTACGATCTGCCCTGAGTATGAAGGTCTGGCACGTAGCTGTGCCACCCCAGGAGCAGATCAGGGACCAAATTGTAGGTCACTTTTCCTCCATGCTCCCTGCTTGTTCTGAAGGGGGAGTAAGTTGCTTCACCCCTTTTCATGGAGCAGCTCGTTCTCCACTATGCACCCCACCAGCTACTCCAGTCAGAACAGGAGGGGCAGAGCCACGCCCCACACCCCATTGCTCCCCCACTCCCTGACTACTTGCTCACAGCCAGGACAGCTGGACAAACAGTCCCGGGTTCTCCCCACTATGATCAAAGTCTGAGAAGGGAAATTGGGGGGGAAGGGGAGAAGGGATGGGGACTTACTCACTCTTATTGCATGGCCAAGTAAGAGCTACAACAGTCATTAAAATTTTCTATTACCACAATGTGTCCAATCACCAGCTGCCTGGCTTGCATTTCCCCATTCCCCTACCCTCCATCTCTGCTTGTTACATTAGAATACAAGCTATAAGTAGAGACAGTCCCTTTTATATTTGCAAAACACCTAGGCTGCTGTTGGTGCTGCCAGAAACAAATGATAAGTTATAACAAGTTACAGAGATTTTTGACTTCTGTGATCACGGTAATGTTTTCTGAGGCTGTAACTCAAAGAGTCTAACAGATTTTCTGCAGAAACTCTGCTTCTGCCTTCAGAGCAAGTTAGCAGTACTCAAGCCAAATGAATTTTCCAAGCCAGAGTTATATGGGGGCTAAAGAAGATATTTTTAATAGAATCAGCTGCAAACTTAACCACGTCAAGACAATTGCCTTTTGCCTACTCGGGTGGTGGAGGCAGAGGGAGTGAGTTTTACTGCTTGCTTAAGTAACTATATATAAAGAGTGCCAAGATATATGTATGTGTGTGTGTGCGTGTGTGTGCGTGTGTGTATGCCCGTCCGTCTATTCTTATTATTTACCAGTGGATTAAAAGCAACTCAGATCTTAATGCTTCCAAACGCATGGTCATACACGCTCTTTATGCTATATATTAGAAGATTAACCTTGACACCTACTTATTTAAGCCAGAGTGTGTTTATCAAAAGCTCTATCCACACAAACCATTCCACATGCCAGGTACAGGAAGGAACATAGTATAGGTGTCCACACCTCCGTGACCTAGATACACAAAATTAAACTGCAGAAGCTCACTGCAGCTGTTTATGTTGGCCTCTCACACAGAGACAAAAGATTATGGCTACATCAGTGTAAAGTGTCTTTCCACACCTACCAAATGCTCTCTCTTATTCACATGAACTAATGCTTCAGAGCAGGATCAGCAGTGACTCATCTTATCAACCCCACACAAGTTAATTTTTAAAATGCATTACATTTTACTATTTAATGACTCTCCCGGTGTTTTATAATGCTGTCTTCTGTTGATATTCAAGACTAGTGCCAAGTAAACCAGAAAACCAAAGCAAACAAAAATCTGCATGGAAGTTCTGTAGGTTTGAGATAAAACTATTATAGATTCTGGTATGTTTTGCACTGATTATGTTCAAATCCCCCTAGAAAGATTTATATTCTCCCTAGGTTTCAGCATAACTCACATGGGAACTAAAGAAAACCAGACATTTTGCCTAGTTTGTTTATGTTCATGAAACCCCACAATTATGTAGGAAATACTTGGAAGGTAAGAGCTGAAATGAATAATTAGCTGTATCCTAACTACAATTAACTCATGGTAATAAGTCCACAGCGCACGTTGAAACTTGTAATCAGTATGATCTACTGCCTGTAAGCAGAGGGCTGGAATGTGTGTCCACATCCATGTGCACACCTCTGCCACCCAATGTGTCTGTTTCCCCTGGGATTGTCAGCCGTAGTGGCTTTTTCGTCAGTTTCTCAATCCCCTCTGGATCTCTTGCTTTGCCCCTGTAACCTGCACTCCTGACTCTGGTTTTTTCATTCTTAGTCCCCCATAATCAGTTCACTTAAGGCCTCTGCAGGCCCTTCTTTACCTGAAGGATCAGGCCTTTAGTTGCTTGTGTGATCGCTGCCCATCACTGCTTAAGCTCAGATGACTTGCTCCGGCAGTAAAAATACAGACCACCTCCACATACAATATTTCTCTTTGTTAGGCTGGGAAGTGACACAAAAAACCCCAAACCAAAACAACAGGATTTTGTTGTGCTTAGCAGCCATGGCTAAGCATTCTGGGCTTTGGAAATCAAAATTACAGTTCTTGGGCAGTGAAGCCAAGAAAGCCCCACTGAAACCCTCACCAAAAAGTGCAGAAACTGAAATCAACCAGTGTTGATTTTAACACACCTGTAGTTAGAAATCTAATATGAAATCAGTGATATCTAAGAAAAAGACACTTTTTCAGGAGAGGGCACAAAAGAATAGCTGTTCTCTTATACAAATGGGGGATTATACAATCTTTAAAGGTTCTTGCCCATTCCTAGGCCAAGTCTCTTCTTAAATCCTGCAAGCTTTACTGTGACAGTTTATCCCTTCCAGAGAAAAAAAATGCAGAAAATGATCTTCTCCGAGCAAGAGGGCAGGACAGACACACCCCAAACACGGGAGATCTGGCTGGTCTGCTGTTCATATAACAATGAGTTTAACCCACAAAGGTTAGGAAATTCAGAACTGAGTCCTTATTGTTTCCCGGGACTGTTGCAAACAGGATGGTGGGTCTGATTCCCATTTACACGAAGGCCCCTATATACCACCTAGGCAGCATAAAAGAACCTTAAAGTGATCTTTAAATTTAATCCATGTTCACTGTAATAACTGGGCCTACAAATTTACCCTAATTGTGAGCTCAACTGTAAAAAGTAGGGCTGTCAATTAATCGTAGTTAAGTCACGTGATTAACTCAAAAAAATTAATTGCGATTAATCGCACTTATAACAATAGAATATGAATTGAAATTTCTTAAATATTTTGGATGTTTTTCTACATTTTCAATATTGATTTCAATTACAACACAGGATACAAAATGTACAGTGCTCACTTTATATTATTTTTTATTACAAATATATGCACTGTAAAAATGATAAACAAAAGAAATAGTATTTTTCAATTCACCTCATACAAGTACTGAAGTGCAATCTCTTTATTGTGGAAGTGTGACTTACAAATGCAGATTTTTTTTGGTTACATAACTGCACTCAAAAACAAAACAATGTAAAACTTTAGAGCCTACAAGTCCACTCACTTCTACTTCTTATTCTGCCAATCGCTAAGACAAACAAGTTTGTTTACATTGACGGGAGATACTGCTGCCTACTTCTTATTTACAATGTCACCTGAAAGTGAGAACAGGTATTTGCATGGCAGTTTTGTCGCCAGCATTGCAAGGTATTTACATGCCAGAGATGCTAAACATTCATATGCCCCTTCATGCTTTGGCCACCATTCCAGAGGACATGCTTCTATGCTGATAATGCTCATTAAAAAAAACAATGCGTCAATTAAATTTGTGACTGTACTCCTTGGGGGGAGAATTGTATGTCTCCTGCTCCATTTTACCCGCATTCTGCATATATTTCATGTTATAGCAGTCTTGGATGGTGACCCAGCACATGTTCATTTTAAGAACACTTTCACAGCAGATTTGACAAAACGCAAAGAAGGTACCTATGTAAGATTTCTAAAAATACACCTCTACCTCGATATAACAGTGTCCTCGGGAGCCAAAAAATCTTACCGTGTTATAAGCGAAACCGCGTTATATCGAACTTGCTTTGATCCGCCGGAGTGCGCAGCCCCGCCCCCCCAGAGCACTGCTTTACCGCGTTATATCAGAATTAATGTTATATCGGGTCGCGTTATATCGGGGTAGAGGTGTAGCTACAGCACTCAACCCAAGGTTTAAGAATCAAAGTGCCGTCCAAAATCGGAGAGAGACGAGGTGTGGAGCATGCTTTTGGAAGTCTTAAAAGAGCAACACTCTGATGCGGAAACTACAGAACCCGAACTACCAAAAAAGAAAATCAACCTTCTGCTGGTGGTATCTGACTCAGATGATGAAAATGAACACGTGTCAGTCCGCATTACTTTGGATCATTATCAAGCAGAACCTATCATCAGCATGGAAGCATGTCCTCTGGAATGGTGGTTGAAGCATGAAGGGACATATGAATCTTTAGCGCATCTGGCATGTAAATATCTTGCCATGCCAGCTACAACAGTGCCATGCGAAAGCCTGTTTTCACTTTCAAGTGATATTGTAAACAAGAAGCAGGCAGCATTATCTCCTGCAAATGTAAACAAACTTGTTTGTCTGACTGATTGGCTCACCAAGAAGTAGGACTGAGTGGACTTGTAGGCTCTAAAGTTTTACACTGTTTTGTTTTTGAATGCAGTTTTTTTGTACATGATTCTACATTTGTAAGTTCAACTTTCATGATAAACAGATTAAAATTTCTGTAGTGCAAAGGGCCATTACTGATTGCACATATTTCAGAGACATGAATTATGCTGCTGTAGTTGTAGTAGCAATAACTGAGCTGCTGTCCCTTCCTGGAGTCTAAGGCCTTGTGTAAAGGCATATCTACACTGCTCTGCAATTCAGACTCTGGGGTGTGTGAAAAGCAGTGTGCACTAAAGTGCTGCGCTGTAACTCCCCTGCGTGGACCCTGCAGGTGTGAACTAAAAGATTCCTACTTCGCATTAATGAAATTCTGTTTGAAGAGGACTGTTAATGAGAACTAGGAACCTTTTAGCTCATGCCTGCATCGTCCACATGGGGGAGTTACAGCAAAGCACTTTGGTGCTCACTACTGTTCACACCCTGTAGTCCAAACTAATAGGCAGTTTAGATGTGCCCTAAGTCTAAGGCCTTGTTTAAGGATTTGCTCCAATGACAGCTATCAGTGTAGCTACACTGGTCCAACCTGGAGTGTAGACAGATGAAGTAATTGTTTGCACTAGTGCTCTGCATCACTGTCTGCCTATACTAGGGACTGTGCTGGTGCAGCTCGGATGAGTGTCATTATAGCAAAGCCCCAGCCAAGACAAACCCGAAGAGGATAGTGGAGCTTTCCCTCTAAAGCTTGCACATAAAACACAGCATCTTTCCCCTACTCTGTAACTTTGGGTATGTCTTCACTGCAGAGCTAACTCGGTGATCAGCACCTGGGTCTGAGCAGCAGGTTAACCTAGCTCAGGTGTGAGCAGGCACACTGCAAATTCCTACCCAAGTTACTGTGTTCTCACAGGCACTGTTCTCACCAGTGTGTTACTGGAATCCCACAGCTCTCCATGCTGCAATAAGCTGAACCACTCAATCATTTTTTCAGTAAACCGGGGGAGAACTTGTCTGTCCTTCTGGGCACAAGGGGGAACTGTGGGAAGGCACTGGAGGACTAACAATCTGAGTGGTTTAGCCTGTGTAGCCAGGTTACCAGCCCAAGGGTAGCGCTGTAGCTCCAGACAGACCAGCTAGCCCAGGTTCAAGACACCACCTCATTTGGATGAGAGAACTATGTGTATGGACAGAAGGACGGCTGGGGCAACGCTTTAGTAAGAGCCTGAGTTACCTCTGCACCAAAGACATACCCTCTATTTTGTGCTTGCTGACGCATTTGTTCTTTCTTTCTTGGTCCCACTCCTCAACTGATTTCCAGGCCACTTTTACTTTATCTCCACTCCCCAGATGCTCGGATACTAGGATGAAGGGTATCATGGTCTCTAGACAGAGAGACAAACAGAGGCCCCCGTGTCTCGAATCTGACTCTGGGGCCCTCACACCTCCCTGACAGTGCAGCTTAATGAAGACTTGCTGCCAGCTCTTCCTTTAGTCATCAGAACTTCTGGGCCCCAGCTCCTCAAGGGGACTTCACTAGAGCGGAAGGGCTGCACAACAGTCAACACAGCAACTGGCTGCATAACTTTCCAGTGTAGCGTATGACAGCAAGTTCCTCATATAACAGTGGTGATGTGCATTCTCCCAGCCTGCTTCTCTCCTATCCACAGGGATCAGGGAAAGGTTGGGGGAGGAAGGAGGGGAGAGGGAACAGAGCTGCAGACATGACTGTTTCCTCTCCTCCACTCAGGAAGAGGTAGCTCTGTGATGAATTTTCTCCATGCTGCTATGATTGGAAGGAAATGAATGGAACCACTGATTTAAAAAAAGAAAATATATCTCTGCCAGATGACACTAATATGGACAATATACCTTAGAATACCACACCATGAAAAGTATTTAAATACATTATTAATTGGCCCTGACAAATGTAAAACACATTTAGACATAAGGCTGCCAGTCTCACTTAATCAGTTAAAAAAAAAAAAAAAAAAACCTACATGAGACTCCATTTGAAAGAGGCAGGGCCAAATTCTGGCCTTATCAGAACAATAGCGGGGGGTGGGGGAGAGGGACGGACGGACAGAATAGCAGCAGTCAAACAGAAGACCCCTGAGCTGTCCTGTAGGCACAAAGCAGGATGGCTCAGAAAGCATGGAGAGCAATGGGCTTTGTGGCGCTCCTTACTGCTGCCCCTGTATGCCCTTCCCCCTCCTGCCTGTTAATGAAGGGAGCCAACTCACAGAAGGTGGGGCAACACTAGCTACACTCCCCAAGATGCTGATTACATCTCTTTTAGACTTCTTTGTGCCACACAACTGCTGAAATGAATGGAAACTGAAACTTCACAATTTGAACATCTCTTTGGAGCTGGTTTTAGAACACAACTACAGGTACTTGCAGCTGCTACATTTCTAAAATCCTGGGTATTTGAAAAGCGGTTAAGATGATTTAAATCATTTTTAAAAGGAAACCAAACACAGACCTCTATTGGCTCACAATTTGTATATTACATTTTCTCTGGATTCAAATTCAAGTATCAAGTTATAGATGCCTGAATGAGCATCTGCAATGAAAACAGCAACTAAGCACTAGCTACAGAGATATGAATAGGTACTGCAATAAGAGGTCATTTCACTGCCTTATAAAAGACCAGGTGGGTGAGGTAATATCTTTTATTGGACCAATAAAAGATATAACCTCTAATCTCTGTCTCTCTAATATCCTGGGGCCAACACAGCTACAACAAGGTTGCATATTAAAAAAGATCAGTTAGTTAGAAACCTGCGTATTTACCCAATACACTCAAAGGTCTGGATCTGTTACTTTCCTTTCACAACTAATATTTCACCTTTTAGGAGGAATAAAAATCCCCTAAAATTTAACATCATGGACTGAATTGTCAAACATTTCTAGATATCAATACTGCTAAAAAAGACATTAAAAAAGATAAAACCAAAGAGGTCTGGCCCTAATATTTACCATACACTATCTATTTCCCTAGCTTGACAACAGAAAGCAATAGATTTAGATTAACAGTTATAATAACCCACACCTGCACTCTGTCTTTCATTTAAAAAGAGAGTCAGAACTTTATTTGTACTGTAACATCTTTCTTAGCCTTCCCAAAATTCATCAGTCTACTGTCCATATATTTAAAGATTGTCTCAATTAAACTAACTTCACACATATCTCACAAATACTTCAATAACGTGGGTCACTTTATAGCAGTTGATACTTTACTATTATTAACCTGTAAAGGCAAAACTACCATGTGTTATTGTATGAAAGTTCCATTGAATCTTCACAAAGTTGACTGGAGCGAAGAATATTTCTAAAACACTTTACAGTGTAAAAGTTAGATTCATTTCCACAACCAGCAGTAATAATGTTAGTAGTTTCCGTGTTTAAAAGTGTATCTGTTTCCTAGGTTTTTGTTGTTTGTTATAAGGAACTGGGAGTGCACAAAGTTCAACTGCTTCTAAAAGAAATTAAAACAAACACACATACAACATAATCAGCAGACACTCCCACTGCTCACAGGCAAACGCCTTCATTACTGATCTACACAGCACCTACAACATTTTGTGTTCGCAGGAGGAAAGCTAATTAATATGACAGAAATGTCAGCTTCCCGAATAAAGCAGCACGGTGAAAATAGGCTTTATGTTGCCAGGAACTATTACCGGTATATTATACTTTTAAATCACCTTTGCAAATCAGTGGATCCATCTTCCAGCATGAGATCTGTCTGTACCATCTCTTGTTTCAGTTCTCCAATTTCTGAGGCAATTGTGTCAATGAGCTAGACAGGGACAAAAATAGTATGACGTCAAGCAAGCGGAAGAGGCGTGGAAACAGAATGGACAAGTTTAGTCACTGGACATTACAAACCTTTTATCCCATTCTATTTGGACTTCCCTTACAATAGAAAAAATAAGGGTAAGGGACAGACTGTACTTGTTCTTGGAGGCAGGACAATTGAAGTTTAACTGCAGTATATAACATCAGTTTATTATTTTAATTAGATATATTAATACCGAAGTCTCAATAGGCACAAACATAGTAAGGTATTAATTAAAAAAAACCCCACATGGTTTGACTACAGTAACATTCAATTCTACAATTTAAAAAAAAAGGCCCACAAAAACATTAAAAAAACCCCACAAACTTCAAAAGTTCTTTCACAGATACACAAAACCATATTTTCAGCATTCTTTGGTACAAAAATAAATATATTTGCACAAATAAAAGAGTAATTACTTTTTGCACTAACTCTTGGACTGCATCTGAACAGACCGGTTATTAATTAAATGATGAAGTGGTCCAGTACTTTAACAGAGGGATCAGAACGAGACTTCAGTTTAGGGTTACTGGGAAATCTGAGTGACTGAGCAACTATGGGAATTATGGCCTATATGAATCCAATGTTTGCAAATATTTTGCTAGGAAACAGCAGAAATTGATTCTCCCATCAAGTTTACAAGTCATAATCATTCAGTCCCCTATACTTTCCATAGGGATAGCATCAAAGTGTGCTTGGTACATGATGCAAGTGAGATGGAATAAATACAGGAGAAGTCAGATTTTAAAAAAAATAAAATAGCCAAAAGTAAGCAAAGCTTTAAAAAACAAACAAAACCCCACAAAACAAAACCCAGACCCTTTCCAACCCAACTCTAAGCTATCTTCTTCATCATCACATAAGAGGCAATATCTTAAGATCTCAGTAATATAGGTAGCCTTACAAGAACAGTGTTTTCAAAGTGCTGTACTATTATTACCAAATACCATTTTCCCCCATTGTATCATAATCACAAAGAGACTTTCCTCCGACCTCAGACAGGCATGCCTTCTTTTATTGCACATTATTAATTTGATCAATCCAAAGGCAAAGTTTCAGTCTACATTTAGATTAGAGCTCTCCAGTCCTGTTATAGGTTCCAGGGTTTATATAATAAAACTACAGGAAATACAGTACATCCTTCTATCTTTTCATAGGCTTTTTCCCTTTCAGGATCACAATCCTAGTAAGTAATCTTAAGTACCAGTGTACCATTGTTTTGAGAATTTACAAAAGAAAGACTTTCCTTGTGTTGACTAAGGAAAATGCGCATATTGCATCCTTTGACTCACTACAGTGAATTGGGAAAAAACAAGGTGAGTCTCTAGGCATCAGAAGTAGCCACATTGACAGTGAAATTGTACTGAAGTCATTTTCTCACCCTACACTAGGAGGCAACCCACCTCTTGTGCACTACACACCAATGGAAATGGCATCTTTACTGCCAAGAACAGAGCTGTGTATTCGGTTGGCTTTTAATACATGGGGCCAAATTCATTCCCGGTTTTACAGTAGGGATGAATCCAGCCCAGGTAGTCCTGCTTTATATGGTTAAAATAAAGAGTCCTTGTTTCCATAGTTGAAAATCTAAACTAAAAGATGTAGTTGGCCAAACCTAATCCAATTCTAGCATGTGGTCATGTATTTCTGAGGTTATAAACAGTGAACGACAAGCCTATCAATCAACCAGTTACCGGGAAGTGCTAGGTGGGAGACGCTTCCTAGAAATAATTGGCATCCCTGTTGGTTGGAAAAAAGCAGGCTAGTCCTTGATAGACCTAGGCCACGAGGAAGAGTGATCCCTTTGAGGTATTATCTATTTTATGTGCCTCCCATTATCACAGTATCTGAGCACATTATAATCTTTAATGCATTTATCTTCACAGCATTTCTGCAAA
This sequence comes from Terrapene triunguis, assembly GCF_002925995.2. NCBI lineage: Eukaryota > Metazoa > Chordata > Testudines > Emydidae > Terrapene > Terrapene triunguis. The sequence goes on from NW_020664483.1 coordinate 4,287,972, forward strand.
GCAGGGAAGTGCTATTATCCCCCATTTTACAGGTGAGGAACGGAGCCACAAAGAGATTAAGTGACTTGGCCATGGTCACACAGAAGTCTGTGACATAGCAGGGAATTGAACTCAGATCACCATAGTCCCAGGCTAGATTTACTCATCAGCTAAACTAGTCAAGAAATATATATGCCAAGTCCTACACAACCAGTACGACTTACTGCACTTCTCTGGCTTTTATAACCTTCTTGCTGTTCTTGACTCCACTCCAGTTTTTCCTCTCTTTCCTGTAATAAATCATAGTGTATCTTTTTTATGAATTGTCTTCAAGGTTTGCTTCCACTTTTCTTTCTCTCTTCTCCTTTTCCCTAAATTGTTAACGCTACCTCCTCCATTATATATTCTGTCTCTCTTTCTGTCACCACGTCTCTCTCCCACAATAAAATCTCGCATATATTTATACAGATATGCACAAAATACACACAGAGTGCTTCCCTCTCCCCTCACCCAAACTTATCTCATCATCTGTGCACTCAAATAACAAGGCTGGGAAATTTTTCCCGAGAACTAATTCTTCTAGCTGCAGACACAGACAAGAGATTCAGAGTTCCACTGTTCAGCAAATGAGTTACAGTAGAACCTCAGAGCTATGAACACCAGAGTTTCGAACTGACCAGTCAACCACACCCCTCATTTAGAACGGAAAGTATGCAATCAGGCAGCAGCAGAGAGGAAAGGAAAGGAAAAGCAAATACAGTACAGTACTGTGTTAAACATAAACTACTAAAAAAATAAAGGGAACGTTTAAAAAATAAGATTTGACATGGTAAGGAAACTGTTTATGTGCTTGTTTCATTTAAATGAGTGGTTCTCAAACTTTTGTACTGGTGACCCCTTTTACATTGCAAGCCTCTGTGTGACCCCCCCTTTTAAATTAAAAACACTTCTTTACATATTTAACACCATTATAAATGCTGGAGGCTGACAGCTCGCGACCCTCCATGTAATAACCTAGTGACCCCCTGAGGGGTCCCGACCCCCAGTTTGAGAACCCCTGATTTAAATTAAGATGGTTAAAAGCAGCATTTTTCCTTTTGCATAGTAAAGTTTCAAAGCTGTATTAAGTCAATGTTCAGTTGTAAATTTTTGAAAGAACCACCATAATGTTTGTTCAGAGTTACGAACATTTCTGAGTTACTAACCACGTCCATTCCCAAGATGTTCGTAACTTTGAAGTTCTACTGTACCATCCTTCCCCACCCCATCAAGATATAGGGAAAGGGTAATGTTCCAGGGCTCCGTCTTTCATATCAGCTTCCAGCTAGTAGGTGTCTGATAAATTGGAAAACTCATGCACCTTCTCTCTCCCTCCCCAACCTGCCTGACTTCTGGAAGAATGAAGGAGAATTCTCTCTCAAGGTTCCAGTACTTTATACCTCCCTTCTGTCTCCTGACTGCTCCAACAGAGACGTGTGAGTCCACTACTCTACCTCCTCCCTCAGCTTTCTGGCTGGAATATCGGTGTTTCCACTACTCTGCCCTTCCTACATCCTTCATTTTTGAGTCTCTCTCCCCAGCAAATACCTCAACTGATCATCTCTGCTGCTGCTGTTGCTAAGAGCTTTCCAAAGAGGCAGCAGAGTGCAACTGAACTATTTTTGTCAGTTTCACTATCATTGCAGAGAACCGAAAACTGAAAGATTGTGGCTTGTTTCCATTTTCCTACTGTTTGAAAAAGCAATGAGCAGCAGCAGAGGCACTGGAACAATCTGTCTGCACATTCAGAAAGGCAGCAGTGCAATGGATTAACCTCGGATTGGCAGTTTTTTTGGTTTTGTTTTTTGCACAATAAGGGCTAGAAATGGTTATTTGGGGTTTTTTGTTGTTGGTTTTTTGGGGGGGGGTTGGTTGTGTTTGTTTTGGAAAAAAGAAGAACGCTTAGGTTCTGCGGAAAGCGATGGTACATGCCCTCAGAGGTTTCCTATTCACTGTGAGGAAATAGAGTTTTCAAACCCTGAGTATCCAAGTGGCTGAAATGCTGAGATCAGTACAGGGATGAGTAACCACTTACTTCCACGAGACTTGCTGCTTCCTTATTTCTTCAATCCAAGTAATTTAAGAAGGAGACATCGTCAGCTAATTATTAGAATAGAAGATTACGAGTTAGAAAACCTGGGTTCAAACTCTTGATTGCCAATGATGCATTGTGTGACCTGTAATTCTATTTACCTTTATAAAGTACGAGATCCTCCAATGAAAATCACTACATAGAAGCAGATTTTTAAAATATATTATATTATATTATTATTAAAGGATTATTCTGGTTAATTCAGTATACCAACTCTAAAAATGACCTTTGCAATATGAAGTATTAAGCTGACAGGGACATCTCTGAAGTCAAGAGAGCAGCATTTTGGGTATTTAGGAGCATCCTTAGACCTATGCTATGTATGTGGTGACACAGAGTCCCCTCTCCTCCTATCCAATCCTCCTGTCAGAGTGCCTCCAACAACACCACAGAGAATGGAGGGCCTGATCACAAGGAGGAAGGAACTACAATATTACCTCACGCTGCTTTGCACAAGGTCCCATAAGCCCTAAGGCCTGCCCTGCAAGCATCTTACATGAGGCAAAGATTCAGAATAACTGTGTAGACTACTCTTAATTGGCACATTAAAAGAGGGAGCCACAGTTTTTAAGAAGACATTATCAAATGAGGCAAAGGGAACAGAGATTACTTAAGCACTGACTTGCAACCCAAGTGACTTCCACGATAGGTCTCTCTTTTAATTTCAGGTGCTTTCTTAGGACTTAACAGGAGCAGAGGAAGGATTCTCCAGCTGCCCTCTGGCTGCCACAAAGGCAATTGGTACAGAGAAGTCTATCAGGAGTGGGGGGAAGGAAGAGTCATTTCTCTAATTACCTGTACTACTTTGGCATCCCAGAGGTCTACCAACCTTGACCACTCTTCAATTGTAGAGGTCTGCTCTCCTCAGTAGCTACAGTGGCAGCAAGGCTGGGTGTTTTAGATACCTCAGCCATGATCATGCATTACAGTTGAGAAGCTTTCCATATAAAATGCAGAGGAACTGGTCAGACCTGATTGTGCACTCTCACCACAATAGGAGCACTTGGTTGCTTTCCTCTTAGCCTTGCCTAACTAAACCGAAGAGGAGGAAAAAAACTAGCCAAAAGGAAACGTCTGAACAGCAGGGGAGAACATTAAAATCACAGCGCTCTTCACTCTAAGGAAGGAACAGGAATCTAAAGACAACCTGGGTTGCCCCTCCAAAGATCCGCTATTCAATTGTTTCCCCATGGCCTCTTAAGTATGACCCAAGCAATCTCTCATCTAGCTAGAGAACCATTTGTCCATCTGAGAAAAGGCCCTAGCTAGTCCACAGAAAGCTGGCCCTAAATTCTTTAGCTAGATCCCTGGAATCCATGGGGTATCAAACTGCCACTGTTGCAGCAGCTTCTCAATTTTTCAAAAATAAGTGGTTTTTAATTAACTAAATATTGGAATAAAGCAACCAATTGATACAGTAGCCCTGTGTTATTTTTCTATTGAAAGCAATCTGTCGTCACTGGATGACTGGCCCCTTTAAGAGGGAGCAGGGGCCAGTGCACCTGCGATGGATTACCTGCTACCCAACTGGGCTTAAGGAAAAGCACCTGGGCATTATAAAGGGGGAGACTGCAAAAGGGGAAGGCTGGCTACCTGCTGACTTCTCTCAACCCAGGGAGGTGAGGATGTTGCTAAAGGAAGTTGTGGCAGAGGCTGTAGAGAGCAGAAAGTTCCTGCAGGAGACCCTGAATAACCAGAGGAGGGCCAGGAGAGCAGCAGAAGGGGGCTATCCAGAGACGAAAAAGGCTCAGCTCCAGCAAGGAAGGTCTGGGAGTGGTTGCTTGATGAAGAGCAGACTGGAACAAAAAAGCTTCAGGACTGGCTGAATGTCCCAGAGTGGAGTATGAATGTTTATGTTGTTGTGGTGATGGACTTCGTTTTAGGACTTTGAGGATTGTTTTGAATTGTTTGTTATTAAACCTGCTCCAGGCAAGACTGGTGTTAGCCATGAGAGAGCCTGTGTGGAGTTTATTAACGGAGTAGTTCCCAAACTTTTTATGAAGGTGGCCCATAAACTGCATTTTCTCTTTTTTGGCAGTCCACCCAAGGTCCACGATGGAGGAGTGGGCAGGCTAAACATGAGTGGCGTTGCGACCCCATGCTAGGGTTACCATCTTTCAGGTTCCCCAAAAGAGGACATTGCCGGAGGGGCAGGAACTGAGGGGGTACCTGTAGCGGAGGTACACACTGGAGGTGGGGAGCAGTGTCGCTCCCTGTCACAGTGGCAGGACAGCTGGTGCAAGCCCAGGATGCAGCAATTTGTTAAGGGAAGGCTGTGGACCATGGGAGTCCTTTGACCACGATGCATCATGGGACCTGAAGCCCAGCTAACATGTACAAACCACAGAAGAGAATGGGGACATAAGCCAACCAAATTGCAATTCCCAGAAGGCATTGGGGCAACATATCCAAATCAAAATCTCAGTTTTTGGCCAAAATATTTTTGTTTTTAAGGTTGTTTTTTTGTTTTTGTTTTGACAAAAGAAAAATGAATTTTTCACAGAAAGCACAAACAATTTTTTGCAACAAACAAACAAACAATTAGTCAAAGCAAAAATAGTTGCCCTAGTCTTGACAGAATTCCAACTGGAAATTGTTATAAGAATGTTTACATTTTTGCTGTTTACAGGCAGATATTGTTACAAGAGGTGCTAACAGCTAATGTACCAGCAGATGGAGCTCAAGAATGTTCCTGGGTTTTCTAGGATCAATAGAAATATTTGTTGATGGGATGGATGTGGAAATTTTGGTAATATGTTAATGATTAGTATGCATGCCTAAACTTCCCTATGCACTTTGCATACTGATTGTAAAAGGGAAGGGATGAGATATTTGAATCACTTAACATTCTGGTTCAAGACCAGAATCATTAACGTGAACTGAATAGAACCTACCCATATGAATGGATAAGCTGAAACAGACAAGAGACAAGGCAAAAGGCTGCACATTCAAAATGGAGTTTGCATTTTGGTATATATATAGAGAGAGTTCATAATCTCACACAGACTGCATAGACTGTACAGCAGTGGTCTGCTACCTTTTTACGCACAAGATCACTTTTCGAATTTAAGTGCCACCCAGGATCTACCCCGCCCCTTCCCCAAGGCCCCACCCCTCTCCTATCCCCCTTCCCTCCATCGTTCGCTCTCCCCCATCCTCACTCACTTTCACGGGGTTGGGACAGGAGGTTGGGTGCGGGAAGGGGGTGTGGGCTCTGGGCTGGGGCTGAGGGGTTTAGAGTGTCGGAGGTGGCTCTGGGCTGAGCCTTGGGTAGGGGTGCAGGAGGGGGTGTGGGGTGCAGCTCCAGGAGGGGGCTCAGGGCTGGGGCAGGGGGTTGGGATGTGGGTGGCACTTTCCTCGGGCAGCTCCCGGTTAGCGGACAGAGATCGCGATCGACTGTCAGAGGCTCCAGGATCGACCAGTCAATTGCGATCTACCAGTTGGTGACCACTGCTGTATAGACAGATCCCCCAGTTCCTCACAGTTGTACACCATAAAGGGCAGCTTGTGTGCAGATCTTTACATGGCGCTCTTAACAAACACACTTCTACCCAAAACTACCAGCTAGAACGCTGAACATATAATGACAACAGTTATGATGTAGAGAGGTCAATGCAGTTGCAGGTGCTCGTTACCTCATAAGGCCCAATATAGTTGAATTCTTGAAATTCAGTTCTGCCTTCACAAAGGGTCTGTTTGAAATCTCATTTAACTCAATGAAAAAAGACCGCTGACTTTCAAGGAGTTTTGGATCAGGCCCCAAAAGACTAATATTTTGAGGAAATTTTCTTAAAAGATCAGATGGAAATACATTTCTGTTTGCAGGCTCTGTACCAAGCTCATAGCAATCATAAGCTTTAAGACCATGGAAGTGATCTGCAGAGATCTTACAGGGATTATTCATGGCAATGAGATACTGATACCAAAGCCAATACTACAGGAATTACTGAAACTGGGACCATTGGTGCACATATACAAAGAATAAAAAAATAAAAAAACAACACCACACAGAGCAAACGCCTAGGTGGAAATAGAAAGTCATCATCTGGAATCCAAAGTTTAAATTAAGTCAGTAATTTCTACATATATAACAACCAGTTTCACATCCACAATGCTTCCTCAGAAATAATCCAAAAAAGGAAAACCCTTTTCAAGGTCAAATTCTGTAATAACATCATTTAGCCATTCATTTTCATTTGAAGAAATACACAGCCATTATAAACCCAAATAATCATTATCATGACCCAGAGTACATGACGTCACATATTAGCATACCATCATAGTATACATCAGCAACCACAGAACTCTTCTCTGGCATGATATTGCCCAACAAAACCTATTCCAAACATTACCCAAGTACTAATTGTTTACACTCACAAAATTCAGGAACGAAATTGCAAAATACGAGCATCTCAAAACCACACACACCCGTTTTCTTTTATACTGCAACCCATTATGCTTAATGTCAGCCAACAATATTCATCCCATAGGCCTAGACTTTGAAGGCTAGTGCAGATGGTATACTGATTAGTATACACTGTCCACAAATGGACTAGACCACTGCTATTCACGCACATCAGTTTCCTCTGCTCCTGAACTGATGAAATTGCTCTTCCACTCTGCTTTCCATCTTTAGGACCTTATACCAGTGGTATAAGTCAGAACAGCCTCTAAGCCAGGGGTTCTCAAACTTTTGTTGTCAGAAGGGGGTCGCGGTGCAATGAAATTACTACACGACCCCAGGGAGGGGGGACCGAAGCCTAAGCCTGCCTGAGCCCTGCCGCCTTGGGTGGGGGAAGGCCAAAGCCAAAGCCTGAACCCCACTGCTCTGGGTGGGGGGACCAAAGCCAAGGGCTTCAGCCTCAGGCAGGGGTCCTGTAATCTGAGCACCGCTGCCCAGGGCTGAAGTCCTCAGGCTTTGGCTTCGGCCCTAAGAGGTGGGGCTCAGGCTTCTGCGTCGGGCCCCAGCAAATCTAAGCCAGCCCTGGTGACCCCATTAAAATGGGGTTGTGACCCACTTTGGGGTACCAACCTACAGTTGGAGAACTGCTATTCTAAGCTATTCTAACAGACTTTGGGGCCAAGCACCACAGAATCAGAGACCTATAACCATCTTCCAGAAGTCCCCCTCCCATCACCACACACTACTGCCCTGTGTCTAGAGGAGTGCAGCCACAATGGATAATCTAGTCCACTGTCTCACATAGCCCTCGGAAAGTTGTCCATACCATTGATTTTTACAGGTGGGTCTTTCTATCCGTTGGACTGGTGCCAAAAGTCTCAGTGTTGCAGAACAGGTGCCTTTTGTCTAGATGGATGTTGCAGGACATCGGTTAGAAAGAAAAATGATGCCCATCTTTGCATGGCAGATGCATTACCTGCTTCTGTACTGCAATGTAACTAAAAGTTCACTGTGAATTTATGAAACCTCCAAGTTGCTCATAATGCACTTCAAAGATCAACTGTAGTGGCGACCGCTGAATGTTTCCAAGGGATCACACTCAGACCTTTAAAATAGCTAAGATGGAAAAAGGAGGATAAACATTTCTAACCTGGAAAGGGAGCATAGCCTAAAAACAAGGACCTATGCTGTACTTCATCAGGAAGCAACTCTCTGCTCTAGCTCCCTTTCCCCCCAGCATTTCCATTTTTCATTCTTTCTGGAGCCTTGCATCCTCTTTGGCATCTGAGCTTTTTCCTTCCTGTTTTGATAAGTAGAGTGCAGCAATTCTCAAAGGGCGGTCTGTATAAGAGCCTGGCAAAAAGCCAATGATGGCCGAATGCTCGAGAGTTCCTATTTGTGGACTTTTCCCAATGTCTGTATAGAACTGAAGTATTTATATACTTCAGCAGCTTGCAATTTGTGCTGTGAGCCAGGAATTTCTAATATCCCCTCCCTTGGGCTGGTAACATTTAACTCTGTTACGGATTAAAATCTGGTTAAGTAATAGGCAAGTCTTAGAAACTGTTTATTTTCAGGGAAGACAGACAATAGATGGGTCCCTCTAAAATGTTTTGACGGTTGGGAGAGCCAACAGAGAGGAAGGATGACCCGTTGGTTAGATACTAACCTGGGACTAGGGAGATGAAGGTTCAATTCTCTGCCAAAAAAAAAAAAAAATCTTGTGTGACCTTGGAGTGAGTCACTTAGGGCAGATCTACACTATGGTCTACACCCGGGGGTGAGGTGGAGGGGCGAGGGGGCAACTGCCCAGGGGCCCGTGAGATTTTAAAGGGCCTGGAGGCCCCCAGCCGCCACCACTGCTGCAGTAGCAGCGGCGGCAGCCGGGAGCCCCGGGCCATTTTAAATTGCCCAGATGGGCCGCAGGGCTCCTACGGACGTGCACGACCGCGCCGGGCCCTGCGCTTTGGGGGCCCCCGCAGGCTGGCATAGTTGGTCCCAGAAGTAACGGCGTCAGAAGTGACGAATCATCACTTCCACCCCAGGCCCCGCCCCCATCAGGGATGACCCTGGCCCTGGGGCCCAGAATCGCTCTCGGTGGGCCTGGACATAGCGTAGGTCGACCTTTTGTGGAGTCTACACCGTGCTGGGTCAACAGGAGAAACTCTCCCGTTGACTTACCTTATACTTCTTGTTCCGGTGGAGTACCGGAGTCGACGGGAGAGCGATCTGCGGTTGATTTAGCGGGTCTTCAGTAGACCTGTTAAATCAACCCCCAATGGATTGATCACCACAGCGCTGATCCCCAATAAGTGCAGACATGCCCTTAGTCTTTTCGTAAAATGGGAATAGTAATATTTCCCTAGCTTCCTCTGTTGTGAGAATGAACATTAAAAATTACAAGGTGCTCAGAAGCTATTACAGTGGGGACCATTTCAATATTATTGAGAAAGGACAACAAGTTGATGAAGTTTGCCATCGACACCTGTTAGGAGGTTTTTTTGTGTTGGTTGTTTTTTTTAATAGTAAAAGGTACTGAGAATGGCAAGACATTCCAGATAGATTTAAGTACATTCGGAAACTGGGCAGCAGATTAAACGTAACTGGAATAAATGTAAAATAAAACATATGAGCAAAATGTCCCTAAATTCTCCTATGACGACAGGCTGTGAATTTGGGAGGACATTCTGAGAAATATATCTTAGGAGTTGTCATGGATATGAACATGTCTCTGATATGCCCTCCAAACACAAAGCAGTGAAAGACTAAGTAAAATATTTGGGTGCAGTAATAAAAATAAAAAAAAGAGAAAATAATATAGCATTCTTTTTTAAATCTGAACTTTGAAGTGTTTTCTTGTCTAACCCATCCAGATGCAGCTACGTTACTTAGCTGTGCTCTAATGACCCCACATATGGAGAAAGAGAAGGAAACACCCCTGTAGAGTGAAAGAAGTCACCAATACATCTGCTCTCCAACTGTACAATACAAAAGGAATGCAGTCAGCCTGAATACACAGATGGTTTGAAACTGCCAAGATGTTCTAGCCTAGATCCTGAGCTACAGCCAAACTGTACTCAGCACAATTCTCCAGTGGGAATGAAAAGGTAGCTTTGAGCCACATTTCCACCCGTCCAATCCAAGGGCCATCCACCTACTCGACTGGTCCCTGGCAAAAATGAGAGCAGCCTTGGGGCTGTTTTTACATTGGCTGCTAATGCCACAAGGGGACATTCTGGTAGCTAGAGATTACTAGGGCACACACGTGTCCTAATCATACCCCTTTTTGTCTAGTTACCCACATACCAGTGCGCAAGACTGGCGGGAAGTGCCTGTACCACCCAAAAATTCCCTTACATGGGGAAGGAGGAGAAAGGAGGGTGGAAATCTTCAGTGACCAGTTAAATTGATGTTACGGCTGCTTATGTTGCTATAGTGTCAAAAAGAAGCCTTCGTAACCTGGAGAATTTGGTCTCCTAATATAATTGTCTTACAATAAGGAGGCTTGAAATAAAGGAGATAAAATGGTCAGTTTGTGTTTGTTTATTTTAGTTACCACGAGGTCTTGTTTTGTTTGTTTCTTAGTTGAAAACAGCAATAGTTTTCAACAATTATACATAAACTAATGAGAGCATCTCACTTACCAAAAAAAAACCCCAAAAAATATCATCAAGACCCGATTCAGTAAAGCACAATGCATGTGCTTAAGTCCCACTGAAGTCAATGTAGACAATACATACCCTCCTAAACTCCCGGCCTCCACCATGTCTGAAGATAATCTCCACATACTCCTGAGAAATTGAGCTAGTTTGATCATATTAATGAATTGCCTGGCCATTCACTCGAAATGAAAAAGACTGTTGATTGCCACCAAATAAGGACAATGGCTAGGTTTATACAAAGCAGGACATAACCAGAATGTGTTCCAAAAACGGAGAAGCTAATTCTATCCCCAAATGAACCTGGTTATTTTTGATTGCATGAGGCTTTCCGTAAATTACCACAGGGGAAAAAGCTCTATCACTGCAATATAACTCATGCCTCATTTGTTTTCCAATGACTTGCCTAATAAGACTGTGTTAAAATAATAGACAAACAAAATCTGTGCTGCATTAACTGAGCATTTTAGCGTACAAGTATGTCATTGTAATCAGACTATGAAGCTGTCAAAGTGAAAATTAATGACACGATGCTTTGTCAATTAACATTATAACCCCCTATGTAATGGGGAGTCTAGGCACGTCCACTGCCAGCTAAGGACTTAAAAGGAAGACTTGCACTTTGTTTTTTAAACAACAGCTGGATTGATAAATATATATTTTAAAATGAGTACGGCTGGGATTTTCCAAGGAACTTAAGGTGTCCAAATCCCTTTGAAATTCAGAGGAAGATGGGCACCTAACTCCTTTAGGTTTTGGGGTTTTTTTTAAACCCCAGGCTATAGCATTACAATTCAAACCCGACATACTAGCTAAGAAATGCCTACAGAAGTTTTAACTTCTCCATGGCTGTAGGTAGTTCTGATCCATCTTGCAGGACAGACAGTGAGTAGGGTTGTGTCTGACCTGCCATACCCATTATGTCCCACTGCACTATTGTGGACACCCTCTACTGCCACCTTTCCAGCATACATATAGCGCACAGTTCACAGATACTGACCATCCTTCATCAAGGAGCGGAGGAGAGGGGAGAAAGAGGAAAATCTCCCAACTGGTTGAACCTTGAATACCAGACTCCAGGGACTTGTCTACACTTGGAAATTTTGTACCCATTTTCCATCAGTGGTGCAGCAATACCAATGCTAGCAACAGCGTAAGCTCTAGTGTAGATAAGGTGTCAGTTACCAGTGTGCCAGTTGTTAAAACACTTGAGCTCTCTATTCTCCACTGCTTCCAACATTTGCTCAGTGCTTGAAGTACGTCAGGTTGAGGGGCTCACAGACTTGAGAAATAAAATTTCTAAGAAGTGAGCTGGACAGCTCAAAGTTGCACATTCTTAGTACCACCTGGGAGAAAGCCACCTCGGACTGGCTGCTTTTCTCCACTTGCCTCAGCCCGTCTCCTGAGGTAGGTAGGGCAGTTGGCAGGAAACAGGCAGAGTTCTCTTCCTCCCCTCCCCCTTCAGCAAGGGAACATCACTCTCACACAAAGAGAGGGGGAGAAGGGAGCAGAAATAGCCCATCCTCTCAAGGCAGCTCCCTTCCCTCCCCCTCCAAGCAACAACAGCCCCTCCACTCTCCCTGAATCACCCAGCCTGGGAAGGAGTGTGGACCCCAGGCCAGAGAGAGAGGAATAAAGGGACCCCAGGAGCTGAAGGAGGAGCAGGGGCGTGTGGGGGGGGGGGGAAGGAGGGGAATTGGCTGAGGGGATAGAATAGATTGGGCAAAATTGATTTGGGAGTTGGGATGCAGAATTAATTGCTGGGCAGGAGGATTGACTGATGTGAGGATACGGAGATACTCTACGCGCCCCCTCTCCCCCTTCACACACACTTCTTCTGACCATTTTAAGCACTGCATCACTAAGATTTTACTAGAAAACTGGTACAAAACACTATAGTGTAGACACACTGTAGCACTGATTCCACTCTGGAGAACTGATCCATTTATAACTGAACTGGTGAGATTTCACTGGTGCAAGTACCAATGCTGCTTTTAATGCACTTTTGCTAGACAGCTGCTCTTGCAATGCAGTTGCATTGTCCTCCGGATACCTACCTCACAGCCCCCAGCACAGTTCCCTGAAGCAATGGCTTCTGGGAGATTTCAGAATGCCTTCTGGAAAGACTGTTTAAACCAGTGGAGCTATGATGTAAGCTATCCCCATTCATACTGACACTCATGAGAGGCACACCATGGTTAGCTTTGCTGGAAGCAAGTCTAATCCAAACTGCTGTGCTTGTCTCTGCACCATTGGGAGCACAGAGGTTCATGGGCACATGAAGTGTTGCTGGCATGCTAGGCATACCAAATGTCTCTTCTGTAGACAAGGCATTAGGGTACAATTTGCTGGGAGGGATTCCAGACAGCAAGAGATGTTTTCAGCCTTGGTGCGGGAAGGGCAACAGCTGTGAAATGTCTGGAATGTAACCTGCTGGGGGGAAGATTAGGGTGTGACTAGAACAGATGGGGAAGGCGGGGCAAGTAAGACTCAGCAGGATGGCAGCTGCCAGGGTCAGTTACGTTTTAGCTTTTTATGTATGTTAGCAGCAGAGAGTCAATACCATTATTTCTGAAAGATCCATCTCTTCAGTGTCAAGTAACTAAGTTTGCAGCAGTATGACAATATTCTGAGACAAAAACAATCCAAACATATTAATTCAGCACCAGCCAGCCCTCCTAGCATTTCAGTCACTACTTACAGGCCCTGTCTACATTAGAGAAACTTGTACTTTTTCAGCAGTGGTGTAAGGTGTAGTGCAGACTGGTCCGGGAGCAGAATTAAACAGAAATGCCTGTGTCTGGTCTGCACTACTATTTACGCTGTCAGTAGAGCTGGGGCAGAATTACAGATTTTCCTAGTGGAGCGTCACTCTGTGGATACCTCTTCACTGCAGAGTTAACTCATGCTTCTAAACAGGTGTTGCCCCAATTCCTCTCCCATCCACACAAAATCCTCTCTCCCAAGTTTAGTGGGACTTTCAATCCAAGCCAGCCGCTCATCTGAGCCATGGGCCAAAACCCAAGTGTTGCTTTCATTTGGGTGGGCAATCCACCCACTTCGCAGTAAGATTGCAGGCTAAACCACTCAATGTCCTCCAATTCCTTCCCACAATTCCCTACCATGTGCCCCAAATGACAAACCAGTTCTCCCACAATTCATTGGGAAAGAATCTGAGCGGTTGCAGTGCACAGCATCCTAGCGACACATGGGGAGGATGCAGTAAATGGGTTATGGCTTTGCAGTGTGGCTGCTCACACCCAGGCTGAGCTCCCCAGGTGCTAATCACTTGGGTTGACTCGGCAATGAAAAGGGGGAACAGCTAGGTCAAAAACTCAGCAGGATAGTTCCTGACACATGCTCCCTGGGGAAGTAGGAATCTGTAGCTGTGCACAACAGGTGGGAATGGGGGAGGGGGTAGTAGACTTTTCATTCATGGAGAATGGATCTGTGGAAAGCTCTGGCCCATTGGTTTTGGGGAATCCACAGGGTATGCCTTCCCCAAGCAGATGCTCATGATTAGCTTAGTGGGGGTAAAAAACACTGGATCTGAAGTTAATGTTGTTCAGGAATTCAGGCACTTCCAAGGAGTATTCAGTGGGATTCTGAGGAGCCCATGATGCCTACAGCAGGGGCACCACACTCTGAGCAGTTAGAACTCCCCTCCAAATCCATAGAACCCCCAACGGGTGTCAGTGCTTCAGACGGTGTGCCAGGCTGTTGGTTCTTTTTCATCCTTCTATAAATGTCCTCCTGGCCCATTTCATGCAATTCTTACACTTTAGCTCTATTCTGCAGGTTCATTGGCCTTTTGTATTGAAACATAGGAGATCAGTACCTGTATGCCACTGTGACAGCTAAAAACAGTATCCTAAGAATCAGAGAGCATTAACCAGTATCCTCCTATGTGAAGCTATTAGCATTTCCTCTCAATAAACCCAATGTGTATATTGCCATGGTGGATGGATTTCTTAATATCTGTTTCACCCAGTATACTGGTCTAAGCAACTTAAGGGTCTAAGGGCCAGAGTTTCAAAGGCATTTAGTCTCCTAAAGATATAGATAGGCACCAAGCGGGGTTTTCAAAAAGGCCTAAGTGGGAATTAGGCATCTAGCCTTCTTAGATGCTTTTGAAAATCTCACTAGATGCTTATCTGCATCTTTAGGCATCTAAATGCCTCAGAAGATCTGACCCTAAGTTAGCAGGGAAGATAACTGCAAATTCTTAAATTTAAAAAACAAGTGTTCCTGCAGTGTCCTCGTTGTCTATTGTAACACTGTTTTCATTGTAATGTACAGGCGGATAATATCCAAAAGGGCAAGTATCATCAAAACCTCAGACATACACACACACGCCCCCTAGGAGTCACAGACATTTTCCACATCACAAACTAATGATTTTTATGTCAGCATGCAACAACCTTCTGTGTAAAAGCTTTCATTATATCCTTATCTTCAGGAGGGAAAAAGGATTTCTTAAATAAAATGAAAATATAAAACGAACCGCAATCCAGCAATACATTGTTGGTGCAACAGTGAGTTAACTAACTTGACACATTCTCTGCACATTAAGTATACTTTTAACATACCAACTACAGTAGTAATAAAAAATATTCATAGATTCCAAGGCCAGAAGGAACAATTGTGATAATTTAGTCTGACCTTGTGTATAATACAAAGGCCATAATTCCCTGAAATAGTTTCCGTTTGGACTACAGCATCTATTTTAGTAATAATCCAGTCCTGATTTTAAAATTGCCAGTGATGGAGAATCCACCACAACCCTTGGCAAATTGTTCCAATGGTTAATTATTTTCACTGTTAAAAAATTCCTCTTTATTTCTAGTCTGAGTTTGTCTAACTTCAACTTCCAGCCACTAGATCTTGTTATATCTTTGTGCACCATAGGGGTAAATCAATGTTGCTATGTAAACTTTTACTGTTCCAATTTTGTGATTGTTGTGTTGAAATTTGCTGTCTTAATGTCACATGAAAAATGGTTGTTGCATTTAATTTCCTTGTTTTTATTTACAAATATATAACTCAGGGGAGTGGAAGAAAGAAAAATCCTGATTGTAGGACTGTGGTGTTACACAATTATGTTTTTTGCTATTCCATAGTGTTGCAGGTGAGCATGTAGCTTAAAACTTAGTACATTATTTAACAGTAAATGCATGAACTCCACTTTCAGGTCGCTTTTAACCGGGTATTTTAAAATATGGTCTCAGAATTGACACAGCTATTCCTCACTGACGACTAGCCATGTACGAAATCCAGAATTTTAGAAGTCCAGTCATTTGAGTTTATCGGTACATTAAAAAAAAAATCTTAAATATCTGCTTAAAGTAGAAAAACAATACATTTTTTCATGCTCAGGTAACTCAAAAACCATTAAAGACTTTTTCTACAAGTTTTCATAAAATAATCTATGGACTGAAACTAAGCACAGAAAGATTCAACCAAAGGGAGAATTTTTTCAGAAAAATTATGAACAAAGCAAAATCAGGAGTTAGAATGAAAAAAGTCAAAGTTGTCTTGCAACTTTAATTACAGCAATACCTGCTGTAAGAACTATAAGAACAGGTGATGTCTCTCTGTGTGTGTGTGTGTGTGTGTTTAATGTGTATTGTCAGTAGCAGATGCAGGGAAAGCCAAGAGAAACCTTTACACAGAATGTATAGTTATATACAGTATATAGCAAAAAACACACAAATGAAAGGACTGGACTTTAAATCAGAGCTCAAAACTTGTAAAATGAGACACATAGTAAGATGCTTACCAATTTACAAATAAAGCGCTCTACATATCGAAGGCTGTTTGGCATATTCTGCAGCATCAGTTTCACATAAAGCCATGTGCTTTGTGTTTGTATTTGTCTGTTCAATTACAAAATCCTAAACTGCTGGAAGACAGGATAAACTTCCAACTGTGCTAAGGCAAGTTCTCGCAGCATAGCTTTGTAAAAGTACCAAGGTTCTCTGCAGCTGGTAGTGAGATTATAAACAGCCATACTTTTCAAAGCAAATGTGTCTTCCTAATTATTGAAGTAAATGAGATCTTCCTTTTACCTTAAAGAAACTTCCTCTCTTTTCCAGACAACGGGCTTCCATTGTCACAGACGACATCTTCCCTGGGAAGACTCCACTGAACGTCTTGAACTCCTAAAAGTAGAGACATTTTTAAAGGTTAGTCCAGTCTGTAGGAAATTCCTTTCTAAGCCACAGGAACAGTCACAACAACAGTGCTGCCAAGATCTTTTTCCGTCAACAACATAGTGCCATTGATTTCCCACCAAAGCCCTTACATATCCTTTTTGTCTATTATTTCCTATAAATTGCACTGATTCAAAAGACAGCTACTAGAAGTTCCGTTTCCCCCCCCTTCCCCTTCACAACTGATCCTGTAATGCTCTCTGAGAGGATTTTAATGCACTCATTAAAAAAGAATGCTAAAACATAATGATTGCTTTGTTTGTTTGCTTGACCTCAGTCTGAAGTACAAATAGAACAAATGTTAGATGTCACCACAATCCACTCCCAAAGATTACAGCTTTAATGTAGCTGATCAGAGAAAAAAATATCATCAGCAAGGGACAGAGAACAAGTTACTGTAAATGTAAGGGGGGGGGGGAAATCCTACTTTAAGTCGATGAAATAATCATTAATCTTTCTGACCCTTGCATCAGAGAAATTTATACTGGGGACGCAATTATAAAGATATCACCTTTTCCCATAGCAATTACAAAGATATCACCTTTTTCCATAGCTGAATAAAATGTGATTCACTGAATATAATGACTGCACAAACATATCTTTACTATATGCATGTATCCATAAATATATTTAGCTGATAACATTCTCAATTGACTCAAGTTTGTATTTCCTGCAAACATAGTCCTGAACTAAACAAAGGCCAAAATCTGCAGTCCTTAGTCATCATTTTTCACCCTAAGTTAAAAACTCATTCTCCTCCTTCCCCGCCCCCGCTTCATTAAATTACATTAGTTTATTATGTTGGAGTTTTCACCTAATTATCTACAAATCTTGGATGTGCAAAATGTACCATACCACAGAAAACGTGAAGCTTGTTTGTATACAAATGTAAGTGAAAAATTGAGTGCATCGAATAGCTGCAGTTTAAGTCTGAGTGAAAGTAGCAGCTGAGCCAAAAATGTCTGCAAGAGCTTTAAAAAAAAACAAACAAAAAAAACCAACCACCAGCCACTCTTGCTTTCCTTTATTGGCATTATTAGAAGGAGCCAAAAAGGACAAAGACCAAGGTCAAGGACGAAGGAGGAGTTAAAAAAATAATAATAAACGGGTGACTGAAAAGAGTGGAGAAGCAAAAGATAAAAGACCTACAAAAGAATGAGAGGGAAAACTATGAGCTAGAAGAGGAGAGAGGGAGAAAACAGAGTATTTTCTTTCATTTTAGCATGTAGCAGGAAGCTTACCATTCGCCCCACCCTGAACCTGTGCCCATTTCTAGAGCTAATCTGAAAGTGCAGAACATTAGAAGAGGTGATCATTTTTCACTTATGAGGTGCGGCCAGAAAGAAAAGTATTAGGGCTGGGAAACTCAGGAATGAGCCTGAATCAATCTGAATCTTGAATTCTGTACGCCTAACCAAACTGACCTCAAACTCCATTGGTTTCAGGGCCGCCCGGGGGCAGGCAAGTGGGGCAATTTGCCCCAGGCCCCGGGCTCCAGAGCGGCCCCCAAGAGAACGGCTGAGGCTCCCGCCCCGGCCCGACCCCGCCTCCACCCCTCTCCAGGAGCCTCAGTGCATCCAGGAGCGTCCCTGAACAGCTGCAGCGTGGCTCCGTCCCCGCTCAGAACCGCGTGGTAAGGGGGCGGGGCTGTGAGCTCCAGGCCGAGCGGAGAGAGCTCAGGCCCCGCTGGAGCTCGCAGCCCCGCCCCCTTACCATGTGGCTCTGAGCGGGGAGGAGCTCAGCCCCACCAGAGCCACGCTGCACCACTGTTCAGGGATGCTCCTGGATGCGACGCACTGAGGGCGGTGAGGGGGAGCTGGGGGTAAGAGGCCGGGGGGGTTGGATAAGGGGCAGGGAGTCCCGGGGACAGTCAGGGGACAGGGAGGGGGCAGAGGTGGGGGGGGGGGGGTCGGGGGGAGGGGAAGGGGGGGGTTGGATCGTGGGCGTTCCGGGGGTCTGTCAGGACTCAGCGGGGTGGGGGGGATATGGGTCAGGGCAGTCAGGGGACAGGGAGCAGGGGTGGGGTCCTGGGGTGGTGGTGGTGGGGGGGTCTCTGGGGAACAGTAGGGGGCAAGGAGCAGGATGGGTCAGGGATTCTGAGGGGGGCGGGCAGTTGGGGGGCAGGAAGTGGGTGGGGGTCGGATAGGGGGCAGGGCCAAGCTGTTTGGGAGGCACAGCCTTCCCTACCCTAAAGCTCATCCAGCAGTTTGAGGCTTGCAGAAGAGCCAAGCTGTTAGCTTTTCCGTTAGGGCTACCATCCCTTTCACTTCTCAAATGCCAAATTATAGTCTATATATAATTTCAGTGCCATAGGGAGATTCATGTCAGGGGAGGGTAGCTTCATTTAAAAATAGCCACTGGGGGAGGGATCACATGAGAAGAGCAATATCGTACACCACCTACCTCCTTCCCAACCCTACCAAGGGAGACCCCCACCCCCCGCATTCCCTGAGGCTTCAAAGGGGTTAATTCAGTGGTTCTCAAACTTTTGTACTGGTGACCCCTTTCACATAGCAAACCTCTGAGTGCGACCCCCCCCACACTTATAAATTGAGAACACTTTTTTATATATTTAACACTATTATAAATGCTGGAGGCAAAGCGGGGTTTGAGGTGGAGGCTGACAGCTTGCGACCCCCAGTAATAACCTTGTGACCCCCTGAAGGGTCCTGAACCCCAGTTTGAGAACCCCTGGGTTAATTTAATTTTAGCACCCTGTGTCCATTCACATGCATGTGCTATTTTGAGCATTTCAGTTTTCACAACATAGGCTCATCCCAGATACTGGAACAAGCTCAAATGCTCAGTTCGTGGAGTATGTACATAAGCTATACTAAAGACAAACCCACAGTAACCATCTCCAGTTTGTGAGGGACCCCATGGAGCCAGTCTCTAGGAAACAGATAAATACATGGACGTTAAGTCCATTAATGGCTATTAGCCAGGATGGGTAACGAATGGTGTCCCTAGCCTCTGTCAGAGGGTGGAGATGGATGGCAGGAGAGAGATCACTTGATCATTACCTGTTAGGTTCACTCCCTCTGGGGCACTTGGCATTGGCCATTGTCGGTAGACAGGATACTGGGCTGGATGGACCTTTGGTTTGACCCAGTATGGCTGTTCTTATGTTCTAACCTAAATGAACCCAAAGTTATGGAGACAGATATGAGTCAAGGAAACCAGCAGAGTATCAGAAACCTGGAAAAATCTCTGACTGGATGGTCTCAAGCGTTTGGTCACAAGCTGAGGTGGTTCAAAAGTTTTGGATTTTTTTTAAACAGAATTTTTTTATTGTTTCTATAAACTATCAAACACAGCAAGCAGCAAATATTTGGCCACACACTTCTGAAACCCCAAACCAGATTCAGGTTTTGGCAGACTAATTTCAGCCTTTCAATTAAAAAAAAACACAACAAATTTTGAAGGAAAGCAGACATTGTCTGTGATATTTTTCTGCTTTTTAAAAACCCCTAGTTTTCGATCCAAAAAAAGTTTTGACAGAAAATATTTGTCCAACCCTTTTAATGAGCTTTAGTGCCTTTTAGCACTAGCTGATGCTGAGAACCAGTGATACCTTGTAAAGAAGTTTTCTCAAAACTGGGTTTGTGCCAAGATGCAGAAGGTTTATTTTTCCCAGGGCCGCCTGTGGGGGGGAGCAAGTGGGGCAATTTGCCCCAGGCCCCACAGGGGCCCCCACGAGAATATAGTATTGCAATTTTTTTTATGGAAGGGGCCCCCGAAATTGCTTTGCCCCAGGCCTCCTGAATCCTCTGGGCAGCCCTGATTGGTTTAGCAGGGTACTTTTACACTTCAAAGTGGAGGTGTACAGTCCAGCGGAAGAAGACATACCCATGTTAGCTCTGATCTATTTTTAGCACGGTAGCTTGAAGTATAGCCGCAGCAGCATGAATATTGGGAGGGGCTAGCTGCCCTGCTATGCACCTAGTGTCTTGGATGGGATCATACCTGGGGAGACTGTCCCCTCCCACCACTTGTGCCACCATGGCTACACTTCTGTTTTTAGCATGCTAGCTCAATCAGAGCTGGCATGGGTACGTCTCCTTGAGCTGGAATTTACACTTCCAGCTTGCACTGTAGACATACCCCCAGGAGTAGCTAGAAGCAGGTACTCTCTTAAAGAGATGTGGTCAACTTTTCTAATTTTAAGAGAGATTTAAGTTTCTGACAGAGCTCTCTTTAAATAGTAAGGCCTGATTTGTTTTGTTCAAATTTCATTATTCATATTTCCTGGCTGATGCTAATAAGGGTCTTTTTCAGTAAGGAACTAAAGAGTGATCCTTGGACTAGTCACTTAATCTCTCTGTGCCTCAGTTCCCCATCTGTAAAACGGGACTAAAACCTCTTCCCTTCTCCCAACCTTTGTCCCTCTTCTCCATTTAGATAGCAAGAGACTGCCCCAAAGAGTTTACTATGTACACGTACAGCATTTAACACAGTGGGGTTCTGGTCTCAGCTGGGGCTTCTAGGTGCTACGGTCATGCTAACACCTCCACCACCACCCCACACACATACACACCCCAAATGTTTTCAGCCCCCAAGGTCTTGGTCATGGAGCCAAAAAGGGCAAAGACCAAGGTCAAGGAAGAAGGACTTTATAATAAACAAATTCCCAGCAAGGTAGCGGACACCTTAAAGTGTACCGGAAAACCCAAGATCAAACTCAGTTGATTCTTCAACATTTCCCCCAAAAAACTGACTCAAAAACCTTCTGTTAAACCAATTACAGTACTCTTAATTCCTCTTCCAGACCAGTCCCTTATCCTCTTTAGAAGATCTTTCTAAATAATAATAATAATAATAATAATGTATATTTCCTTTTGTGCTTCACATTAAAGCAGAACTTCTCAGCTTCAAATACGCCTCTCTATTCAAGATCCAGCACTAAGGGCAACTTTATACATCAGCCAAACCCTAGTTTCTGTGAAAAACCACAGACTCCTTAAATTACACCCATTCCTCCTTTAAAATATCCTGTTTCATCTCCCCAGTTGCCAGAGAAAGAAACAGCTTCATCTGTCCAGAGTAAGCTCCATGCATACTCTAGCATTTCACAATGAACTGAGCCACACTGGATCATACACTCATTTATCCAAATAAAGGTGTAAAACAGGCTGAAGTAGGTAAAGAACAAAAGCCTTCAGTTTAGCAGTGGCAACTGCCTTTCTCCTAAAACAATAGCACAAATGGAACCGTATAACCAAGAGATTAGGAAAGAAGTCTCATGAATTCTGGAAATAAAGCATAAGTTTTTAAACAGACAGTAATTAACCATTGGGACAACTACATCACAATTTTTAAATCAAAATTAGATAATTTTCTAAAAGATCTGCTCTAGGACTTATTTTTTGGGACGTTCTATGGCCTGCGCTATACACGAGATCAAACTACATGATCATAGTGATCCCTTCTGGCCTGGGAATCTATGAATCAATATTTTAGTGCAACACTGTGAAAACCCACAAGCAAGGAAATGGTCCCGTGGCTGTTCTTATCAACAGGTAAATGCAACAAGAGAAAAAGGTTTCCTCATTAAATCTTAGCCTCCTATTTTACGATATGTCCACACTGCAATCAAAGATATGATTTTGCAGCTCGTGTAGGCATACCCCCACTAGCTTTAGTCTAGCTAGCATGGCTAAAAACAGCAGTGAAGGTGCAGTCTTCAGCCCTGGCTCGAAATGCAAGTATGTACCCCAGGTTCCAGGTGGGCTTGTTCAGCAGACCCTGAAGCCCACCACTACCTCGTCACTGCTATTTTTAGCCACACTAGCTAGATTGTTGGGCCTATGCAAGCTGCAATCCCACCGCCGATTTGCAGCGTAGACATAGCCTAAGGCCTGGTCTACACTGGGCGGGAGGGAGGAGGAAATCGATCTAAGTTACGCAACTTCAGTCATGTGAATAATGTAGCTGAAGTCGACGTACTTAGATTGACTTACCGTGGTGTCTTCACCGCGGTGAGTCGACTGCTGCCGCTCCCCCATCGACTCCGCCTGTGCCTCTCGCGGCGCTGGAGTACAGGAGTCGACGGGAGAGCGCTCGGGGGTCGATTTATCACGTCTAGACTAGACACGATAAATCAATCCCCACTGGATCGATCGCTGCCCGCCGATCCAGCAGGTAGTGTAGACATATCGTTAGAGACAGAGTGCGAAAAAAGATCTGGAAAGTTTCTTAACTGGTGAAAAACATTCACACCCATATCCTTAAAAATGGCTCAATGGATTTTAATGAAACTTTAAAAAAAATATTTTTAGTGGTAAGATGAAGCAAGAGAAATTTTGGCTAAAAGGCTGATGTACAGAGAGAGTTGTAAGAATAGAAGTGCCATTGTGACCTAAGGCCCCAATTCAGCTAACCACTAACAGCTTAACTTTAATCACATGCTTAAATCCCATTCACTTTAATGGAACTTAAACATATGCTTACGCGTTTTGCTGCTATGGGGCCTGCGTGATAGCACTGCTACCGCAATTCTATAACACTTACCTACCTACTTAGGTTTTAATATAGTTGCTCCCATGAGCAATAAAAACAAATACACAAAGTTATATAAACATTTATCCCTCAGCCCTACCGGTAGGAACAAGCTGCAAGTTACTGTTTGTTTGGTTGTATGTAAAGCGTGAAGATGCTGCTGTGTTTGAAAGAGTTAGTGCAAGAAAGCTAAGTGAAAGAGGTGGGGTTTGAATTTAGCTCAGAATATGCAGAAAGTAGCAGGTCATGCTTATTTCTTTTAGCAGCAAATGCCATAGCCTTGGGTCCAGCTCCTGCCAATTTGGGTCTTCCCATGTTTGTCAACAGCATCACTTTGCCAGTGCAGCGAAGCTGTCATCAGGTCATGGTCTCTAAAAGGAGACCCGGTCTCCCAAGCAGCCTGGGCCAAGACCAGGTAGGGCTTTGAAAATCAGTATAGTGACCTTGAACTGGACTCAGAGTTCAATCAGGAGAGGCATTATCAGGTGGTTTGTTCCCAATAACCTAGGTTGGCCAACAGATGAGTATAGAATACATGTATTATTTATTTATTCAGCATTCAGAATGTAGTTCAGTGCTGTACAAAACACAGATGCTGCCCCTGCCAGCAATGAGCGTCTATCTAAATTAGACGCAGGGAGTACAGACTTACACTTGATTCTGCATTCAGGTCTGCTAGTACAGATGTCTACTAAAGTCAGTGGGGCTCTATGTTGGTACAGGGACCTGTACTAGTGGATCTGATTGCAATATCAGGGCCACCATTTCATATATCCATAAATCGTTTTTGTGGATACAGACTAACACGGCTACCCCTCTGATAGCAAAACCACTAATAATAATTATAAAAATAAAAAAGACAATCACAAGAGACAGTGAAAATCTCTGCTATTTTCCCGAAGATGAAGGTCAGAAGTCTCAGTTACACTAAGGGCCAGACAGGGTAAAGGCGCCTTAGTGTAACTGAGAAGCAGGAGGTGGCAGTTCAGTTTTTGTAATGCAGAGCTTGAGTGGGTGTTGGGACATCCAGGAGAAGATGTAGTTTATGGCATTGCATTTCAGAGGAATCAACAAAGCAGATTTTTTTTCTCTTCCTCCCCCCCGTCCAGATTCTAGACAGCCAAAGAAAAGCAGTACTTTTAATTGTATAGTCTAGCACAGGGGTTCTCAAACTGGGGGTCGGGACCCCTCAGGGGGTTGTGAGGTTATTACATGGGGGGGGGTCACAAGCTGTCAGCCTCCACCCCAAACCCTGCTTTGTCTCCAGCATCTATAATGGTGGTAAATATATTAAAAGGTGTTTTTAATTTATAAGGGGGCGGGGGGTCCGCACTCACAGGCTTGCTTTGTGAAAGGGGTCACCAGCACAAAAGTTTGAGAATCCCTGGTCTAGCAGGAGGGAAGGAGCCATCCAGGAATTCTAGAACTTGCATCTGCACCCAGGAATCAGGTAAGATGTCAGTGATAACATCTGCCTCTGTTTTTCAGGAACCAACAGCTCTGTGGGTTACAATGCACGTAATGCACTGCATACTTTCACAAACACGAAAACAGCAAGATTATCGATCCTACCTTCCAGCTGGGTAGACAAAAGGTACGTACACAGATACACCTCTACCCCGATATAACGCGACCCGATAACACATGAATTCGGATATAATGCGGTAAAGCAGCGCTCCGGGGGGGCCGGGCTGCGTGCTCCGGCGGATCAAAGCAAGTTCAATATAACGGTTTCACCTATAATGCAGTAAGATTTTTGGCTCCCGATGACAGCGTTATATCGGGGTAGAGGTGTAGTTCCCATTAATTATAGTTACACACTAAATGCTGTTCTGCTCTGAAAAATGCATTGTGCAATTCGGCTTATTGTATCTCTCTACTTTCCAGATCAAATGTACTCTGTTTGAAATACTCCATTTTTTTCTCCTACTTGCCAACCCCATAAACTCACTCTGAGATCTGAAAGTCAAACTGGGATTTTCCCTGTGTGAGCATCATCCTCAGAAATACAGATTCTGTTGGTCAAACCATCTCCGCAGTTACACCTGTGAAATCCCCTTGTCTTCAAACATGCCCTGAGGAACACATGTGCAGCCTCAGTCATGGTTTAGCTGAATATGACATAGATGTAACAAAGGGCATAATTTGGCCTACAGAACCTGGATTCCTTGTGACAATCCATGAGAAGGGAAGAATGTAGTTTGGCTCTCAGATCCTGGGGTGAGATTACAGGACTAGCAGTTAAAAACAAAACAAACTTTGCTAAGTACGTTGATTGGATCAGGAAGTACTGAGAAAAACATTAAACATGGAAACTTATGTTTAGGTCATGACAAGAGCCATAAAATCAGATTGAAGCTATACAGTAGACAGAGATGAGGGTTTATATTTATTTGTTTATAAGGCATTTATATGGACTTTTTTTTTTTTTTTTTAAACAGAGTCTGAAAAAAACCCTCATGAAAGGGTAAAACACAATTTACTCACGTATTTGAGTATCATTTCTGCAGGCTTACTTTTGTTTTGGGTAGTAAGTAGCCAAAAGAAAAGCTCAGCCCTTTTAAAGAGAGTGGTTATAATGATCTGATTTGTTCTGGGTGTTGGTACACTATATACAATTAAGCATTTATTACATTATATGCAACGTATGCATATTTATTATATTTTTAAATTTGTGTCAGTTAAATATGATTCGGCTCTCTGTCATACCAGTTTTTGCCCAGGGCAACTCCACTGATTTCCGTGAAGTTACCACCATATAAAATTGGTGGAACACAGGGGAGAATCAGGCCCAGGATGTTTACAATTCCTCCTTTTCCTCACTCAAACAGGCACTTTACACATTCAGATCGGGTTTAAAGGCAGCCTGAGAGTAAACAAGCCTTAACTAGGTGTAACTATAATTCACTCCACCTTTCTGGCCCTTATACATGGCTAAAGCAATGTCAAGAGATTCTTAGTGTAAATGAGAATTCAGGCCAAAAAATATATTTGCTCATATTATGGAACAATTGCAAAGCAGAAGCTTAAAAGCCAAGGCATGCAAATAAAAGTTAAGCACACGCCTGATTGTTTTGCTGAATCAGATATTTCTAATTTCAGTGCAGAGTGAATTTTTCTACCTGAAGTGAAAGGACTGGTGCCCCTACCATCCATGCTGATTACAATCTCAAAGTGCTACCTAGGCCTGATCTACACTAGGAAATTTGGTTGTTTTTGCTATGGTGGTCAGGGGTCTGAAAAATCCACACCCCTGGGCAGCATAGTTAAGCCAATTTACATCTCTGTATAGACAGTGCTAGGCCAATGGAAGAATTCTTCTGTCGACCTAGCTATCGACTCTTGGGGAGATGGATATGTTGACTGGAGAATCCCTGCCATCAGCATAGGTAGGGTCTACACTGAAGCATTGCAGGGGCTCGCTGTGCTGCTGTAGCATTTTAAGTGTACAGGAGCCCTTAGTTATGCAGGAATGTTGGAGGAGGAGGAGGAGGAATAGCAGATTAGAATGTTCTGCTTTAACATCTTGTTCCAGGAATTCATGCAACACATTAATTATACAAAATATATTAATAAGGAACGCAACAAAAAGGTGCTGAGTTCGTTTGTTAAAAAAACTAATCTATTCATCTGTGCAAATGTGTTGTTTTTAAGAAATAAAAAGTTAGTTCTAATCTGAACATATCTGCATGTCTTTTGAAAGCTACAAATAATGAAAGTGGCTATTAAGAGGTTTTTTAATTAAAAATGTAATATTAATAAAGGCAAAGTCCACTGAGTTCAGAGATTTTTTTTTTTTCAATTTAAAATGTTTCCAAAAACCAGTCAAATCCTTTAGTTCTCTTTTCCTACAACAATGAAGCAGTTGTCACACTGTAGTTGTGAAATGGTGTCCAATTTAATTATCTTTTCAATGAAGAGTGTTAATGAAGGCCAGTGGAATCTCCCTTGGTGCCATGGAAACAATGACTATCAATAGGCTTGGAAGGATCAGATCTTTATTGATAAAGGTCAGCAAATATCCACTTCATTGTACATACACAAACTAACAAAAAATATTTCCACCGATAATACTTGAAATTTAGAGATAGACAAAGAAAGAAAAATGATGCTTCTGACTACATGGAGCTATGCCATTTTATACCAGCAGAGCTTTGGACCATTTTATGCGACAAACACACACCAGAACAACAGTACTGCATAAAGCTCCAATAGTTTCAGTTAACAAATTACATACATATGAGCTGTATTATCTAATTATACTGAACACGTAGTTTATATTACCTGTGTCGACCTACCTAACCCTAGTTAGTTAGAGAATGTGTATTCGCCTGAGTAGGAGACCCACCTGTGAAAAAAAGTTAGCTTGCTAACTCCACACAGCTCCTGATCCAAAGCCCATTTAAAATCACTAGAACATTGTACTGTGGTTAGGGTCGTGTATTGTAGATAATCCCAGTGAGGCAAACTCCAACATTTGTAGAATCTATTAACTCTGAACAGAGTCTATTCAGTACTTTTTTCTAGGTTTCAGGTACTTATGGGGCCATATCATGCCTCAATCAGTGCATCCAACTCCCCCTGACATCACTGGAAACTGCACACAAGAACAGAGGATAACGGAGCTCTACCTAGTTTTCTGAGTCTAGACAGACCAGCCTGGAAAGCTACACGACCTAGTCTAACAGTAACCAAAGTCAGAGTAATCCCAAAGCACATATCCAGGGAAGAGTAGGTCCTGTACTTTTAGTTAGCACTGTTGTTATTTATTAGGTCTCATTTAGCATCCCTCATTGGGAAAATAAACTCATCTTTAGGACCATTTTCATTTTTGTCCTGTGTTTCTCTCCCTTCCACATCCTCCTTCATGTTTCTCTCCTCCGTTTGTCTTTGCATCTCTCCTCCTTTCTTCTCCCTACCCTGCAGGAGCTACCAATTCCTGGAACCTGTGGGTTTACTGCAACCTAGTTCCCAACCCCATCTGATACGATGACCAGTGATGAAATCATTAACAATAGCAAATAAAGTGCATGCATTGGCTTTGGAGTTAACACCCCAATCACATTAATGGGGGAGCTGATGAGTTCACACCCTCGCAATGCCCTTGTTTCAGGCTGTCTGCAGACTCAGGAAGACAGAACTGAATTAGGGCATGGCTATACTGGAAACTTCAAAGCGCTGTTGCGGGAATGCTCCTGCGGCAGCGCTTTGAAGTGCGAGTGTGGTCGCGTGCACTCCTGGTAACCAACCTCCACAAGGGGATTAGCTCCGAGCACTGGGAGGGCGGCTCCCAGCGCTCGGAACCTGTCTACACTGGCGTTTTAAAGCGCTCAGACTTGCTGAGCTCAGGGGGGTGATTTTTCACATCCCTGCGCCAGCAAGTTAGAGCGCTATAAAATGTAAGTGTAGACAAGCCCTGAGATACACTCACTTCATATTTGCAAGCTTTCCTTTGACACTATGAGAGCTAGAAACTTAAAAAAAAAAAAAAAGATTCCACAGAATCGAATATGCTACAGGGAATGCATAAATATATCAAGCAGCCCAGATCCAGCCCATAAGCTAGGTATCTGAAAGCTCTGAACTAAACACTGAAGCAATGGAGAAAAATTCAGTGCAAATGATACTGAAATTTCTTTTATTGTTACAAAGTAACAATTTTACTGTCAAACTCAACTACCACCCCAACTGGCTCACAAAGATCAGCGGTGGGATCTTCGGCAGTGCTCAGCACTCACCTAACTCTTCTACCTTTGAAGACAACATTGAGTGCTTTTGAAAATCTCACTCTAGATCCCATTTTTGTTACTTAAAGTCGTCAGGGTAGAGACTGTCTTTTGTTGTTGTTGTTGTTATGTTTACATAGTGCCTAGCATAATGGAGCCTCTGATCCATGACTGGGGCTACTAGGAGCTGCTGCACTGCCACTAATAAATAATGATTGTTATTCCCTACCATGGAAGAATAATACCAACTATAAGGGCCAATCCTCAGCACGTGCAAACTGGCATAGCTCCATTGAGGTCACTGGAGTTATAATCGTTTACACATCTTAAAATCTGGCCCCTTGCCTTCCATTTATCCAGTGTCTGGTTATGATATAGTAGCTGAAATATATTCTTCACCTCAGTACAGAAACATATGCTGGCTGTCTGGAAGTATTATTTATGTACCTAATAGGCCATTGTGAATCACCACCACATATCACATCAGAGCAAGAATGTTACAGGAATAAAGAGGAAATATAGGGTTTTTTAAATTAAATTAACAAAATGCTAATAATGACCCCAGCAACAAAGCTGCACTCAGTTTCAGTGAATCTTTTTTCTGAGGGTTAAATTAAAAGCTCCCTACCTTTAAGAAAATGTAGGCTAGATACATTTTTCAAAAAAACTCTTTTTAATGAGAAGGAACATTTCTAAAAAATCAGATTTGCTCTTCAGGGTAAATTAAAAGACAGACTCAAAACTTCAGATTGTAATCACATCATATGAGCCTCACACATTTTATTTCCCATTTTCTTGGTGCAACTGCATTGCCCCATCAAAAGAATTGTATTTTATTTCTAATCCACAAAGCCCTAGGTTGTCTAATTATGATGTCCTTATCTGGATGTTGGCAAACTTAAACTCTTCCCTTTGAAATTATTTCCTTTTGGAGGTCAGCTGAAGGGCTAGTTTAAGCAGCACATTGATGCAACCAAACACAGTATCACTTTGAATATCTATCAATTAAGGGCCTCAGTATGAAAACTATTTTTGGTGCCAGGATTTTAACAGACCTCTTAACTCAAACGTTACATTGTGTTAGTACAGCTGTATCCACAAGCAAAAGTAAGAGAATTATATTAAAAGGATTCCAACTTCCGTCAGTTTTCTGACTGCAGAAAGAGATTATATTCATTCTTTCAAATTATGCAACTGTCTTATGCCCCTATGTAAGTGCCCCTTTACTCCCCTGCATGGGGTACCTGCATCACAGATCGCAGAAGGGGGAAGAGCAGTTCCCATGGGGCAACTACTCTCCTTCCTGGGCAGGTGTGCAGTTAGGGGCAGGCATTGGGCAGAGCCTTGACTACAGTGATGTCACATGTAACTTCTCTCCCACCTTCTCCCACACCAAGGAGGAAGCAAGGACCTGAACTGTTCCTAGGGCAATGCAATTATTTGACACTGCTTACTTTGGTCTCATGGTAATTCCACAATCTAGCTTTAAGTGATTACATATACTTATACTATATAATATTATCCTAATACCAACAGTTTAACAGTTCCTATACTCTCTCTATGCACCTGTATATAATTGCTTACCTAAAATTAAATTCAGCACTGTACACTATGAGATATATATAGATACACACACACACACACACACACACAAAATCAACAGTAATTTCCTATATCTTCTATTTTACACATACACACACGAACTCCAAGGAACTAAAAATAGAGAACATAAATAAAATCTACTCAATGTAGTAAGTAGCCTATAAGGTATATAACAGGGATCGGCAAGTTTTGGCATGTGGCCCGTCAGGGAAAGCCCCTGGCGGGCCGGGCCAGCTTGTTTACCTGCAGCATCCGCAGATTCGGCCGATCGCGGCTCCCACTGGCCACGGTTCGTCGTCCCAGGCCAGTGGGGGCTGCGGGAAGCAGCGGCCAGCACATCCCTCGGACCGCGCCACTTCACGCAGCCCCCACTGGTCTGGACCTGCGGACACTGCAGGTAAACAAATCAGCCCGGCCCGCCAGGGGCTTTCCCTGACGTGCCGCGTGCCAAAGATTGCCGATACCTGGTATAAAACCTATGGGTGATTATATTTTTAAACCAATCTTTAAACCAATGTTTTAAGTAACTTTCCAGAACTGACACAGACGTCCTCAGATTACGATGTGTCATTTCTTGTCTAAGCCTCCAAAGAGTCATCATTTCCTGTTGTCCCTAGACTGACCACAAAATGGCAACAACTTCAACCTAATAAAATCAGGGACCAGAGGTGTAATGAAGCATACACAGAGCAGCAGCAGCATCGTTACACAAGTGTTGGCCATCCAATGGCCACACCTTATTTGTCTGAAGAAAGGGAGATTCAATACTGTGCTGAAGGCAGGCTCTGTAAGTAATCCATTCTATTCATGTGGAGAGCAGGAATGGCCAATATGTTACTCAAGCATTAAGGTCAAGATTCTCAGAAATAGCTAGTGATTTTTGGTGCCTCAGTTTCTAGGTGCCCAACCAGGGACATTTCAAAATGTGGCCTCATTTTCAGAAAGTCCAGGGCACCCACCACATGAAAAAATAAGGTTATTTTTAAGGTGTCTGAGGTTGGACCTTCAAAAATTCAAGCTCCCGCAAATCGCTATTTTCTTTTTAAAATCTTGACCTAAAATTCCCATGCACTATCTAGTTAGCCTGAAAACACTTTTAACTATTCTCTTATATTCATGTCCTTTCTTGCCCTAATGTCAGGAACCCAGTGGTTCAACTCAGTCGAAGAGATGACTTATAGCACTCCTTCTGTTTGGATACGGCTCAGTAATGGCCTTTGGCTGGTTCTCAATGAAGACAATTCCGATCCCAGTGTTAGGCCAATAGTGAACGATTTTGAAAATTCCACACTCTGTATATGATTGACTTTCAGGATTCTGTTTGTTTACATGAAGTAGCATGCAGTAAAAGATACTACTCGTATGCAGGAGAGAGTTAGGTAAGCAACCCTAACTTTGTTATCTCCTGACTTTTGAGTGCTCAGAAATGCCACCTTTACATTTTCAACACACACATACACACACGGACGTAAAAGATAGCAAGGTAATTTGAAAAGGCTGCTTCGATGCTCTATAGTATTTCAGTGAAAAGAAAACATGCATCTTTTAGCCATTTCACTATTTTAAAGACTATTAAATATAATTAGAAAATTTGCATTTAAGTTCATAATTATCAAATGTTACTTGTCAAATTATAATACTGGAGCAGTTTATAGTTTTTACTAGTCTGCTATTCTAGATGTATCAGTTCTGTTTAATAGATCATTTTATTTTAGAATGATAGTATCTATTATGTAAATACAAAATAATTAGTGTTTAATTTTTTTCCCTTCTGCAAATTTATTCTGATGAAAACATCATATTTTTAGTGATTACTTTTTGCTAAATTATGGAGATTAAGAAAGCGAAAGATTTTTCTATTTGAAGTGGCTAATACATGAGAGGCCAAACCCAATACCTTTAAGACACCAGAAAGACTTGTATTGATTTCCATGGGCACTGGATTGGGACCCAAATTACAGTGAATTAAACAACTTGCACAAAAAGCCAATGAAGTAGTTAAGCCAGTAAACCTGACTGTCATTCCAAATTATATTTTAAAACAGAAGTAGTTTATAGTACTCACCCGTTTTTGTTGCATGCAATTTCTCAGTGTATTTGCTACAATTAATTGTGCATCTGGACTTGAGCACAGCATTAGAAGTTGAGATAATGATTTACTAGAAGGAAAGGTAAATTCTAGTTGTGTTACTAACCTTGAACTGTCTCATGTAAGACATTCTAAGAAACTATCTTTTAGAGTCTTAAATAATTTGGCTCCCATTACTCTAACATTTTACTTATGAACTGGGGTATCACCTGCTTGTTCTAAAAAAAACCCAGTACTTTCAGAATCTTTATTTTTCGAAGAACTCCCAGTATAGAGCTGGTTGCCCCTTTACTGCTGGCATGCAGCTTGTCCTAGGAACACAAGTTAATGTTCTTGTTTTAACTGTCATATTGGTTAAAGTTTAATATCCTTTGTCAGAGTATAAGGAACCATATTGTGGAAGAGGGGAAAGAAGATCCAGTGGGTAG
The DNA here is from genome assembly GCF_002925995.2 of Terrapene triunguis. Lineage (NCBI taxonomy): Eukaryota > Metazoa > Chordata > Testudines > Emydidae > Terrapene > Terrapene triunguis. The sequence goes on from NW_020664483.1 coordinate 4,320,698, forward strand.
GGCAGAGACCTGGGTTTGAGTGGTCTACCACAGATTTCCTTTGTGAACTTGGGCAAGTCCCCAGTCCCTCTGTTTTAGTTCCCTATCTGTAAAAACAGGGATAATAGCACTGTCCTATGTGAGATGTTGTGAGGATAAATGCATTAAAGAATGTGAGGCGCTCAGATACTATGGTGTTCTGGGGCCCTGTAAGTACCTGCAGCAGATAGGCAAATACAGGAAGGCAATAAGCAGGAGGGAAAACGTAAGAACAGTGGGCTGAGGACAGAGAGCAAAATCAGGAGAGACCACAAGGAAGAAAGGAGAACATAAAAAAAGATGGTTGTGCGTAACAGGGAACCCTGTTCCAGTAGGAACACTGGAGATGAGGATAAGGAGACAACATGTGACCACCATACAACACTAATATAAAGTCTCTGATTGCATAATAATAATTTAAAAAGGAACTCCGGGCTTCTACACCACCATATATTAGGCTCTCTTTCACTACAAACAAGGGCTACACCCATGACGGAAATTTCAAGAAAAAGAGCATTTCCTCTCCACTTGACTTACCAGGAGCTTCACACAGATATGCTTTTATATATAGCACTGGAGTGGAAGTAGGTCTTGAGTTTATACAAGTGTGTTTATACAGAGGAGATAAGAAAGCAAAGTACAGACCTGTATTGTCCAAGTCTGCTTCCCAGCCTTGATTTTTATTTAATTGGGGGGAAGGGAGGAAAGTAAGAATGAGTTCTTGAATGAAACCTTTGTTTCTTGCCTTCTTTCTGTAACTCAATTTTTCCTATGATACTATTGCATGGTGTCACTTCATTTGCATAGCTCAATGGAATTCACATATTTAAAACCCTGATAATTATTTATAAATAATGCAAAACCTGTTAAGTTGTAATTTTATATTTATGTGCAAATGGAAATATTTTGAGGGACACTATGGTAAAGGTGAAATGGAAATAATCAATCTATTTGGGCAGATACCAGATATTCTGTGCTTGTGCTCTCTGTGGGACAATGAACTGGAGAGGGCAAACATGGCTACTATTAATTCCTGTGAATACCCCCTTATGGAGGGCAAAACACCTAGGATGAAACCCTACTCCTACTGCAGTCAATGGAAGTTTCACCACAGAGTTCAGTGGGGCCAAGATTTCACCCTTAGGAGTGATCGCTCCATATTGTTTGACTTAATACTATATAACAGTTTGAACTTACTCCCAGGAATAAAAATCTTTGAATTAATAGTACTTCTGGGGAGTAAGATTTAAGGTGGCACTACCCATGGTTTTAGAAGTAGTTCAGAAAGGTAAAACTCACTAGCTTCACCACTAGGTAAGAAAACATCTAATATCTGACCAATCTTTGAAGAGACATCAGCAGAGATAAAATAATTTTGGATTTCTTTGGTCTACAATGGGCAGCTTTATTAAGCAGTCACAGCTATTTAGTTATTTCCGCCCCCCAAAGGAAAACATGAATAGAAATTTGGCAGTTCATCCAGTAAGTGGTATGTGAAGCAGAACATGTATCTTAATTTAAAAAAAAAAAAAAAAAAAGCAGTAAAGATGTAATGGAATGGAAAGATACTCCCCCACCCCAAGAATGAGAACAGACTGAACATTTTGGACCAGCTGGAGTAAATGTTTGGAAATTCTTTGACTTCAGAAATATCAGGGATGAATTTTCATCATGTCTGTTGGGAAACATTATTGACTTTGAATTCTCACAAGCAGTTGCTTTTTATTGGCTCAGTTACAATTTACTAACTTTACTGGTATAAACTACACAGTCTCCGGCAGAGACGACCCGGGCCAGCCGATAGTGGGAGAGCACAGTGAGAGCAGTGGCTTCAGCAGATGTTACTGAGCATGTTCAGTCCGTGTGAGCATGCTCAGCACAAGCCAAGCAGCAAATTGGGGAGAGCATGTGACCCCCACACACGCATTGCCTCTGGTCTCAGGGGTTTTTTTTTTGGTTCGTGAACAATTGTGCATGAAATACTTCTAACAAAAAGAGATCAGTTGTTTTTCTGATATCATAACCTTCACCTCCTACCCAGAAAGTTAATGCATGGATATCCCACATTACATGAACCACAAATAAGGTCCTCTATTATTCATCCCCACCACCCACATGAGATAGGATTTACAGACAGTTTTCACTTATTTTCTCACTCAACATTCACCTATAAGATATTCTGCAAAAATACCATCACCTCCTTTTAGTCCTCTCTTCTGCAGCACACTCTTCAAAGCTGCTGTCAATTCCTCTTGCAGATACACTGTATAAATACAGTGAGTCATGAAGTTTAGTACCAGGGAAAAAACACATTTATGACTCACTGACTGAAAGAAAAGGTTTTCATTGGAAAAAAACCACAGACATGAAACGATGGTGCGTAAATGTCTCAATATGTCCATTTTCCACTTTATCACACACAAAGATTGCTGGAGACATATACTTTATCTAACGAAAACAGACTTTTATTATCCCACAGAATAACAAAAAACCCTGCAAGTAAATTTAATAGACATTAATGAGAGCAGGCCTAAAACAGAGCTCTAAACACGCACAGCTTTGACTGTCCTATTTTCAGTTAGAATGCATTGGTGATATGCTGGTATGAAACATTCTGTATCAGATTACTACTATTATTTGGCTTCACTTTGGAACGGGACCATCTTGGTGATGTGAGTAAGCCACACAGAGGAATAAAATGATCATAATACCCCATTGCCCCTCCCCTTAAAGTGTACCGGTGGCAACAGGGTATTAAGATCCTTTTAGGGAAAATTACAGTCTTGCTCCGAATGTGTAATTTGTTCTTGAATCACACTCTCTCAACTAAGCTATGGAAATAAACAGGGACTGAGCCATGTACAGCATTGAACTGACTCACAGACAAGTGTGCCAACATACCAAGCAGGATAATCCTCAAAGCACAACCATTTTCTTGTCCTTTCAGTAAGGCCAGCTACATATCGCAGTGGATGAAGCCTCTGGAAAAAAAAGTTTTATTGGCCCTTACTTCTCGTCCAGTATGTTTAGTTCTCCAAGATTCTGAAGTTCTCCAGAATGCACTAAACATACCACGGTTCTGCTATGTTAAAGCAAACTTTACAAGTACCCAAGATTAATGCAAACTTTGGCTTTAAACAGAAACATAGCTGCAACCTGAAAGATGACATAGCAAGGCACTGCTCCATGTACTGAGATTACAGGGGTTTATATATCATAGGAAAACAGAAACAGGCTATTTAGTAATGTAGGAAAATGGCATGGTATCCTGTGGAATCTTTTTGATAGTGTTCTTCTCTCTCTGTTAGGACCTCAGCTACCCTTCTTGGATAGTTCATAGCCAGTATTATAGCATCCCCTTGAGTTTTGCCATCCCTTCATGTTTCAGAGAGGCCTATTCTGTCAAGGTTCTATTCCCTGTACTCAACACCTGTCCTCCTGCAGTTTAATTTCTCTCCTAGCATATGCTGGAGACAGATACATTTGTATTCTTGAGATCCCTACCAGATGTCTTTGGCAAACACCAGTGCCCCTTGGCACCTGTCAGCTTTCCACCAGCTCCTAGTTTGAATAATCAACCCTGTGAAACCTAGTCAGCCAACTGTCTGTGCCAGCACTCTGGTTCCACTTTGGTTAAGGGAGATCTTTCCCTTTCCTAAACGGTTCTTCAGTGCCCTATAAATGTAACTTCTTCCACTTGATATCATCTCCACACACAGACACGCTTTAGTCTCTACTGTCTTGCTGTCCTTATCCACAGAACTGGAAGAAATCTAATATAGGGGTTCTGGATGCGAGTCTTTTTCTTAGTAATCTAAATGTAGCTTCCAGGTTCTCTCTCCTAGGCCTCTGTTTATCAGTAGTACCAATATGAACAACCACAGTGGCCTCTTCCCAAGCACTCACTAGAGAAGTTTGTCTATATATCTTGTGAGATCTCCCAACTGGTAGACCAGTCAACTGATCTCATAGGCACTACATACCCAGCTATTGGTATTTCTGATGACACAGTAAGTCTATATGAGCCCAACCACTTCACCATTTGATTCTTTTGAGAGAGACTGAAGAAAGAGGTTACATGTTTTTTAATATAAAATATCTATATACCCCTTATTCTTTCAATGCAATGAAGATAATTTGGCCTTGTGATTCATACACCGATGTTACATCTAACACTTCTAAGATGAGGCACCAAGTGCTGACGGCTCATTGACAGTCACTGGGACATCAGTGCTTAAGTCGCTTTACCCTAGATATGTTACCCTATAGCTCTAATTATGACTTATTTAATTTGTTCATTTATATCACTAATGCTCTTCTAAATGGGTTTTCCATACAGCTGACCTGCTTCTTTTTCTTACATGGTTGGCTGGTTGTTTTTTTGTTTTTGTTTTTAAAATCAGATATCTACGTATTTACTCTACAAGCCAATTTGGATTTCATTCTGAATATATATATTTACCGACAAGATCGGAAAGATATCAAACATGATGGTCTGATCTATTATAGTGTGTTTAATTTTCTTGTGTCAAGAAAAGAGGATAAATAGTGAGATGATATTGAGGTTACGACACATGCTAACAAAACCCAGGAAATTCAATGCTAAAAATTGCTGATCAGTCTCTTTGAGCTAATATCATTGCTCTTTCCTTCTTTATGTAACACACTGTAGTATAGAGCTGAATGTCAGCCTTAGGCCAAAGCCAGGAAGCTCCAAGCTATGTGGCATGTAAACATGTTATCCTTCTCTCAGTCACAGTTCCCCTCTGGACCTGATCTTCACAGAACATTGCTCTCTCTGACCTCAGTATCAGTTTCCTTTCCCTGACCACCATCTTCAGTGACTTGGATCACTCATTCTCCTCCCCCTCACACTCTGTGGTGCACCTCTCCTGTGATTTTTTCAATCAATCAATTTCTCTGCCCTGCCTATTCCCAGCCTTTTCCAAAGACCACTCTTTCTTTCATACTGCTGAGCACCAGGGGAGACAGTCCCCAAGATTGTCAGCTTTCTCCACTATACATATTTTTTTCCTTCTGCTCTGCTCCTGGCCTACCCATCCTACTTCTCCTCCTTTATCCGCTTTCATATCTCTAACACGCAACAATCTGGCACCATTTTAAGTCTCTGATCAAGCTCTCTTCTCCTTTTCTACCTCTCTCTCCTTTAGATCTTAAAGGCAAAACTAAAAGAATCTAGCAGGTGCATTACATTCCCTGGTTTCCTTCAAAGTGAACCAATCCCTGCATATTTCCTAACCTCCATTGCTCCCTCCCCTCAATCCCTTATCGCTGATTATCAATTGATGTCTCTCCACTGGCTCCTTTCCAGTATTACCAACTCCAGACAAAGTGTCATGAGTTAGGCTCTCCAAAATCAGAACCTTTACAACAAAGTTAAATTTGGGATTTTTTTCATTTGCCTTCTGATTTTTAAGCCCTTAAATTGACTCGGGTCATGTTTTCAAGCTCTTCTCTGCAACCATGAAGGCTAGAAACGCACTTTTAAAAAAAGAAAGCTGAGAATTTTGCCTAATCACATAATTCCAGAATCTGGTACATTAAGTAAGCCATCAAATATGATGAGACTGGCAAAATCATGAGAGTTGGCAATGCTGCCTTGCCCGCTGAATTCCTTCAAGAAATCATTTCCCTGCCCCTAAAGAAATCCTCACTTGATCCATTTCCCTTTCCCCACACACCCTCATTCCACTTGTCTACACCTCTATGCTTACTGAGCAATCTGTTCTCAATGTCTTGAATTTCTTCCCTCCAATTCCTTCTTTGAGCCGCTCCAGTTTGACTTAGGCCTTCTCTAGCCCACTGACATTGCTCTAAACCTAGTGTCTCTTCTCCATACTCCCCAATCTCTCTGCTATCTTTGAATCAGTCAGTCACACACATTTCCTTAAAAACCTTCCTTCTTTGGGGCTTCTATGTCCCTCTTTTCCTGGTTCTCCACTTACAAGGATAATCACTTCTTCAGGAAAAAGCAAGAGAGAGTCTTGTGGCACCTTTAAGACTAACAGATGTACTGGAGCATAAGCTTTCGTGGGTGAATATTCACCCACGAAAGCTTATGCTCCAGTACATCTGTTAGTCTTAAAGGTGCCACAAGACTCTCTCTTGCTTTTTACAGATCCAGACTAACACGGCTACCCCTCTGACATTTCTTCAAGGTTACCTTCCATGAATCTTCTTCCTGTCACCTCCCCATGTCTAATGGTGTCCCTGACCTTAAGGGTTTCTTCTTGGTTCCCTTGTTTCCTAAATTTACACTCACCATGTGGGTGTCCACATACCCATAACCAGGGTCCCGCTATCACGTGTTTGCTGTCCTCTCAAATCTCCCCATCCACCCTGAACAGATCCTCCACTGTTCAGACTCTCATCTCTCTGTCTTTCCTGCATCTTCTCATCAATGTCCCATCACTTTCTTAAATTAAAGTCCAGAAGTGGTCACCAACAATATATAGAAATCTTAAGCTGAACACCAATTCCTGAACAGAGGTAGTCACAAATACCACATAGAAATCCCCCTCTTTCAGAAATCTCGGGCCAAACAGCAATCTCAACTGACTTTAGTAACGAGATCAAGGCAGAAAGCCAATTCTTGCAGCTTACCACAGCTTTCCCAGAAGAATTTTCATCAAAAAACTAAGGCCATGTTTACACTAGCAAACTTACAGCGGCACAGCTGTACTGATTCAGCTCCGCTGCTGTAAGATCACTTGTGTAGCCGCTCAATGCTGACAGGAGAGTGCTCTCCCATCGGCATAATAAAACCACCTCAATGAGCGGCAGTAGGTTTGTCAGCAGCAGCAATTCTCCCGCTCACATAGCGCTGTGCACACTAGCACTTATGCTGGCGAAACTTACGTCGCTCAGGGGTGTGGTTTTTTTCACACCCCTGAGTGACATAAGTTTTGTCCACATAAATGGTAGTGTAGATATGGCCTAACAATAATACACATTTCTTCCAAGACTATATACTATTCATATGCCAAGAAAAAAACTTGTAAGACTACATGTGTCTGGTGTCTTCTGCCATAACAGCACTCTCGCTCCACTCTATCCTGCTTACTCCCATCCACAAGGAGCACACAGAGCACATGTATCAGGAATAATCTGACTGAAACCTATTTAAACATTTCTTTGTTTTCCCCTCTGGATTTGAGAGTTTATAAAGATCTCTAAAAGTGGAACACCTCAGGAAGGGAGAGTGGAGGTTTCATTCTTTATTTTTTTCTTTTTTCTCCCTCCCAGGAGTTAGGGATTTGAAAAAAAGCTTCTGTAAAAAAACAACAAGCCTCATACGGTAGGATCAAAGCAGTGACCAAAGTAGAGGAGGAAGGTTGAAAGTGAAACATGCTGGTAAGTGCAGATGCGGAGTCCAACACTTTATTATACTCAGGGATTTGTGTTATACGGGATGTGTTTATTAATTTAAAATTGTGTGTGTTATGTATCTGATGTGAGTCAAGACATGGTGGTAAAACCCAGAGGAGAGTGTCAATCAGCTGAATATACATTTACTGGCTAAATGCTTTCTGGAATACTGGCACCTGGGGAATTCCCATGGCTGATAGTAACAACAAACATATCGACAACTTATATTAATTCTGGAAAAAAATAATCACTGAGGGTGCTGGAAAATAGGTTTTACTGCTCTTTTGGAAAAGAATAAGTTAGCTTGTTTAAGTAATGCAACTAACATCTGGGGGAAGTGATTAAATCCCATCTCTTTCCAGAGACCATAAAAAAGAAAACTGCCTGTGAGTAAAAATTGTTCTTTCGGTTGTATGCCATAATTTCAAGACCTGTTTTTAATATGGCAATATTTGGACAATGTTTTGTTGCTATTGCCATTAGTGCCAGTCAATATTATTTCTCTCTGTATATAACAACCCAGGCAAAATGGTCCCAAAAAATAAAAATCTTACCAGCCCTGATAGAAATCTGTTCACATATCCTTAAACACCCATACGTGCACTTCTCCCTGCACTATGTAACATACACGCACACATTCATGGACACTAATACATGCAAACTTCATACCAATCTCTCACTCACACACACAAATCCTCTTTGTGTCTCAAACTGCACAACCACAAACCCCGTCATTCACTCAGTTCTCGAGGCTACCTCATTTGGGCACATGCCTGCCATTCACCTCTCCATTTACCCTCAGCCTATCAATTCTCTACCCATACCCCAAATTCACCAGTTCTCTTCCCCAACCCAGCTTTCAGCACCATGTATCCACAGTTGCACCAGTCATATAAGCCCTACCCTGGCTTCCTCGTGATTGCAGCATCTTTCCCTCAGTTGAGCCTTGAGTCTTCCCCTGATGGAAGCCCTCTCACCTCTCCTGCTGGCTGCTCCCCCTCCCCAGTCCCCCCAAAAAGGGCTGGGGGCATTGCTCTGTCCCTTCCTCCCCTTAAGGAGTTGCCCACCAGGGCCGCTAGAACATTTTGGCCTCTCCCTAGAGGTGGGTAAGGAGGGGTATTATCTCTTCCTCTCACTAGGCCTGGGAAAGCAATCACTGGAACTGGGCAAGAGGAGGAGCCAGCTAGGGCCAGCCATGGGAGAAAGCCTCAGAGTGGTTAACTAGGAGCACCACTGGTATGGCATCTGGTGAGGAGGGAACCATCCTGGCCCAGGAGAGGTAGAACCCAGAGGGGCTGCTGATCATCCCTCCCCTTCCTCCTGGGCCCAGAGGATTCAGCTGTTACACAACTGACCTGCCACATGCTCTGCTGCTGAACTGAAGGCAGAGCAAGGGACAGCAGTGGCAGCTCCTCTCCTATTGCCTGGCAGCTGCTGCACTGGTTACACTCAGCTCATGTTTTTAAGGTTTTGTTCACAGCCTTAAGGGCGAGAGCCTGTTTTTAAATTTATTTTAAATAAATTCAGTTTCTGCAGAACCTGACCACATTAGTCTCCCTTGCCCAAAGATATTATTACAAATCAGAGGCAGCGTGTCCTAGCGGACCGGGACTCAGATGAGACGACCTGGGTTCTAGTCCCAGCTTTGCCACATCTGCTGTGTCCTTGGACAAGTCACTTTCCCTTCTTTGTGCCTCTGTTTCCCCTCCCACCCATTGTCCACCTTGTTGATTTAGACTAAGTTCTTTGGGCCAGGGAATGGCTCCTGCTATGCAATTGTAGAGTGCCTAGTGCAAGGGGCAGCACTTTACGTGCTGCCATAGTATAAATAATGATAATAAGCATACATCTAGGGGCAACATCCCTTTGATAAAATGAATTTACTGCAGGCCTTTGACTGCCTCTGCCCATTAATCTCTCTTTGCCAGGATTAATAACATTCCAGTCTTGCGAGCAGCTTTAAACAGCTGCCGTTTCTTTAAGCAGCCTACCACAAGCATGCTTCCTTTCTTTCTCCCCAAATGTGGAATTTCACATGAACATACCCATCCCATACCCACGTACAAGTTACACAAGCAGCACCTTTTCATATTCACTCCTAGAACAGTGAGTTTAAGATCTGTGATCTCATGACTACCAAGGCTAGAACTTGGGAGCTTACCACTGAACATTGCTGCTTTCCATTAAGACAAAGCACATGCATCTAGTCCTGGGCTGTCTAGAGATATTAAATATTTAAAGAGGACCTTTTTATGTCCAGAAAAGCTACTTGAGGTTATTTGCAGAAGTTCTACAAAATATATTAGTTACATTTCTTTCTCTCCCTCTGCTTCTAAGCACAGTTGGACACAGTAAATAAGGCATCTGGCTTTACAGATTGAAGCATACAAAAAATAATCAAAAAATGTAAGTGGCTTCCTGTTAAATATGTAGCTTATACTAGACTTTATTTTTATCACAGTGACATTCCAAATGTGCTACTACGCAATGTATAGACATGCAGGATGACTCAATCCCTGCCCCAAAGAGCTTACAAAGTAAAACAATAAAAAGGTGAGGGAAAGAGATACAAGGTATAAGCAAAATGGTCAGAGTGATCACTTGGAAGATCATATTTCTCTTGTCCTGTTGGTTATATTTACAGAATACATGTTCATATAATAAGAGATGAAGTTTTGGGGGGACTTGCAAGTTACTCAGTTGATCCCAAAACTTGTGGTTTCACTACCACTCATGGGTAATACAGCCATAACAAACTCATCCCCAAAAAAATTGTACAATGCCACCACAGATTCTCAATATCTAATCCCACACTTCAGAAATTCATTAATTTCAAAGTTAGGCTGCTCATGTGTATTTCCTCACAAAACGCAGACACTAAAAAACAAGGAAGTAACAAGTCAAGACAACATTCACACCCAATACAACAACCTCCAAGCATCAGCCTGTTACCATCATGACACCCAGCTCAGCACACTAAACACCTTCTCCAATATGTTGACATTCAATTACACTGCTACCCTCAGTACTTGCATCAAAGAATGAGAAGTCTCGCTGTGATGCACAATATTCACTCCAATCTTCTAACAACAAACACAATTTTAGAATTACAGTTCCGGGCCAATAGGAGCTGCGGAGTTGGCGTTCGGGGCGGAGGCAGCGCATGGAGACCCCTTCCCTGAGGGGCTGCAGGGACGTGCAGGCCGCTTCTGGGAGTGGCACGGAATGTGGGTGCAGGCTCTGGGCTGGGGGTTGGGATGCAGGAGGAGGTGAGGGGTGTGGGTTCTGACCAGACAGCACCTACCTCGGGTGGCTCCCGAAAGCAACCAGCACATCCCTCTGGCAGCATCTCCTAGGCGGGGGGACCTAGAGATCTCTGCGCACTGCTCCCACAGCTCCCAATGGCCGCAGTTCCCAGCCAATGGTATCTGTGGAGTTGGCGCTTGGGGTGGAGGCAGCACACGGAGACCCTTAGCCCCGCCCTAGGGGCTGCAGGGACATGCTGGCCGCTTCCAGGAGCGACGCAGAGCTAGGGCATGTAGGAAGCCTGTTCCCCGGCGTGCTGGGAAGGAGGGAGAGGAGTTATGGGGAGGGAGGGGGCCCGCGGACCCCCTGGAGTACCCTCGGAGGACCCCCAGGGGTCCGTGCACCCCAGTTTGAGAAACGCTGCTTTAATACAATGATACTACAAAAACATGTGCAGCATTAAACTCAGTCTGCTAGCAAAACGGGAATTAGAAATAACAAGATAGATACAGTTAAACTACAACTTCACAGCAGATTCAGCTGGAAAGCAGCTGTGTTTCAATATCCCACGTGACAAAGAAGGGTTCTGCAGACTATGCTTAGAATTTGAATCTTGGACTCTGCTTTGCGGTGCAAAATTTGATGGGTATAGGTTATCTGCGTCAATAATAATACAGGAAAAATGGAGGTTTGAAAGCATTCAAGGAGGTAAACTATCTATGAAAGGTAAACCCCTAGCAGCCTGTCTGTCTTGTGAAGGTAAGAAATAGCTCTATAAAGTTATCTTGTACATAACAGATGTTGGCTGTCTTGCTTAGTACTTCCATCTGCATTTTATTAAAGTTTCAAAATAAGGTAAGTATGTTCAAAAAGGAATTATTGGGTATGGTGTGATAGAGGCCAAACATACTAAAAGAGTTGAAAAAGCAGACAAGAGGTCTGATTCTCATTTACACTATTGCTCCTTCTTCTGACACCAGTGTTACATTCCGATACAAGCATTGCCCTTCTGTTAAGGGGTAGCAAATCAGCCTCAGTCAAGGAAAAAAATCACTGACTCCCAGTCTGAGTATATTTGATGTGTAACTTCTTTTCTTTATACATATGCACCAGTCCTGGAACAGAGGTGGTCAAACAGCATGCAAGGCAATCCAACCTTTCAGGAATCTCAGCCTAACTCCAGTGCCCAGTTCTCAGGAAACATCTGTCTCTCATGAACTGGCTCTAACCAGAGAGCAACTCCCCTGTTGCTCACAGAGCTCATGCTCTAAGGGCCACTCACTGCCTCAACACAGAACTTTGCATAACAAAAACTGACTACAACAAAGCACGACTTCCCAAAACTGAACACTTGCTCACATGGTGGATCTGTCTACACAGCTGCTGGGAGCGAGTCTTGCAGCCTAGGTCAACTAAAAAAGCGTACTAAAAAAGCAATATGGACATTCCAGCTCAGGCTCCGAAGCTTACCCACCCATCTCTAAGGAAAGCGCCAGCTGAGCCCGAATGTCAAAGCAATGTCTACATGGCTATTTTTAGTGCTCCAGCATGAGGCTGTTGACCCGGGCTGTGAGACTGGCTCCCAGCAGCTGTGTACACATACCCTACATTTAACAGAAACACCTGGTGACACCTGCCATAACAAGTGTGCCTCCTTGTGCTGGGTCATTGAGAAAACATCTGTCAGAAGAGGGAGTAGCTCAGAAGAAAACATGTTTACTTTCTGTCTTGGGGAATCCTGAAGCAGCAGGTTCATCTTCAATGTTTGAGATGTTGAAGGAAGATCTGAATTGATATATCTCTTGTTCAAGTACAACCCTAATTTCACAGAGAAAGATACAGACTGTCCTGAAAAATATACAGTGTAAGTCCCCAATCCTGCAAAGACTTAAGTACAAGCCTAACTTTACACACAAGGAATAGTTTCATTATAGTCAATGGAACTACTGCCTGTGTGTAAAGTTAAGCACATGCTTAGGTATTTGCAGGATCAGGGCCTAAAACATAACCTTAATCTAATGCCAATTTATCACAACGAAATAAAGAAATAATGCCACAAAATACCAGGCAGAGTGATGCAAAACAAAATAAAGTACATATAACTGGATAAATTACAAATGTTAATTTGTTCATATTAGGCATAAGAAGTATCATGCAGGTGGCTGCTCAGTATACCTTGCAGATTAACAATGTTATAAAATTAACATTTTTTTATAACCCTTGTGATTCATTCAAGCAGCCGTCCCAGTCCCAAAACTACACGAGGGAGAGGCTGTGATTCCAACATAAAAAGTAGGTTTTTGAAATAATATTTTAAGAGAGATATCTGTAATGCCAGCTAACAACATTTGTCAGCATACATGTAAATTAAACATCTCTACTGTACAAGTCAGATCTATTCCAGAACTGCATGCTTGCCAACAGAGCCCAGCGGTTGCTGGAACATATCTGATAGTTATTCATTGTCATGGGTGTTACATTGACCTGATTTTTCACTGAGCCTCTGAAGCTTTGTGCTCATGTTTCGGATGCCAAGCATAAACTGTTGAAAACCAACAAGCCAAGAAAAATTCTATTGTCCATCAGGTCAGGACAACCCAAAACTAGTTCCAGAAAAGTGACAATTAACTGCTGCATGCCAGACAAGCTGCTCCTCTGCACTTAGCAATACTGAGAGCATGGACTGATGGGTGCAGTCCATTTCAAGGCTGGAAATGAAAGCTCACCCTTACCTTAGTTTACTTTTAAACACCTCTGGATGCAAAAAAGAAAGCTGATTTGCTCATTTAGTCCTCTCTTTTCCTAAACTCCTCTGTGACAGCTCAGTCAGACCCCATCCTGCACTTTGGCCTGGTCCACACTAACCCCCGACTTCGGACTACGTTAATAACGTAGCTGAATTCGAAGTACCTTAGTCCGAACTTACCGTGGGTCCAGACGCGGCAGGCAGGCTCCCCCGTCGATGCCGCGTACTCATCTCGCCGAGCTGGAGTACCGGCATCGACGGCGAGCACTTCCGGGCACTTTCTAGACAAGACGCGATAAATCGATCCCAGAAGATCAATTGCCTGCCGCCGAACCAGGAAGTAAGTGTAGACCTACCCTTTGAGAAGACAAAATGACCAACTATATAGTACGTGCACTCTTCCCAAACTACAGTGTTGGGAGTAACTGCTATTTAGAGGCGGGATCAAAAAGAAGACTAAAGAGAGTCCATTATCAAATATTTGTTCACCACGAAGGTACTTACAGACAATGATAACCTCTTAACCTTCGCTTTGTTAAGCTAAATAGATTGAGATCCTTGAGTCTATCACTGTAAGGCCTGTTTTCTAACGCTTCAGTCATTCTCGTGGCTCTTCTCTGAACCCTCTCCAATTTATCACCATCTTTCTTGAATTCTGGGCACCAGAACTGGACACAGTAGTCCAGTAGCAGTCGCAACCCTGCCAAATAGAGGTAAAATAACCCCTCTACTCCTACTTGTGTCCCCTGTTTACACATTCAAGGATCGCATTAGCCCTTTTGGCCACAGTGTCACACTGTAAAAAGCAACAGAGGGTCCTGTGGCACCTTTAAGACTAACAGAAGTATTGGGAGCATAAGCTTTCGTGGGTAAAAACCTCACTTCTTCAGATGCAAGTGCACTTGCAGGACCCTCTGTTGCTTTTTACAGATTCAGACTAACACGGCTACCCCTCTGATAAGTGTCACATTGGGAGCTCATGTTCTGCTGATTATCCACCACAACTTCCAAACCTTTTTCAGAGTCACTGCTTCCCAGGATAGAGTCCTCCATCCTGTACGTATGGCCTGCCTTCTTTGTTTCTAGATGTACATATTTATATTTAGCCATATTAAAGTGCATATTGTTTGCTTGTGCCCAGTTTACCAAGAGATCCAGATTGCTCTGTATCAATGACATTTCCTCTTCATTACTACCAATTTGTGTCAGCTGTAAACTTTATCAGTGATGATTTTATGTTTCCTTCCAAAATATTGATAAGAATGTTAAATAGTATAGGGCAAATAATCAATCCGTGTGGGACCCCACCACAAATGTACCAACTTGGTGATGATTCTGTAGGAATGTGTTGCTCCCTAATCATAAGCCTTGAAAAACGGCAAACTGTTCCCTTGGCAATGAGGCGGGAGTGACCTTGTTCTAGCGCCTTTGTTTGGAAAACTTATTGGCAGCCTGACATCACCTTTGCAGCTGGTGTCCATGCGCTCAAAAGATGAGTTTGTAATCTCATGCTCATGTATACTGCCTGTCTTCTAAATGGGCAAGAATGTAACCACTCAGATAAGTTGTAAACAAAGTAAGGAGAAGAATAAAAACCCCCAAAAAAGTTTTCCTGGAAGGCTTTTTGCAGGAGGCTTGTAAAGCTCACTGGCTACCAACAAACCTGGTGTTCTATTTCCTTTCCTGCGTCGTCACCACAGCAGGATTCCCCATTTTAATCCATTTAACGTGTGCCATGACACTAGTGAGGCCTCCGGTGGAGTACTGTTTCCAATTCTGGACAGCACACTTTAGGAAAGCTGTAGACAAATCTCAGAGTGTCCAATGGAGAGCAACAAAAATTATAAAAGGTCTATAAAAGGAAAGGTTAAAAAAATTGGGCATGTTTAGTTTTGAGAAAAGACGGCTGAGATGGGGACCCAATAACAGTCTTCAAGTATGTTAAAGGTTGCTACAAAGAGGATTGATATTAATTGTTTTCCATGTTCACTACAGGTAGGACAAAAAATAATGGGCTTAATCTGTAGCAAGGGAGATTTAGGTTAGGTATTAGGAAAATCTATCTAATTATAAACTCTGGAATAGGCTTCCAAGGGAGAAATCCCCATCACTGAAGGTTTTTAAAAACAGGTTGGACAAACACTTGTCAGGGATGGTCTAGGTTTATTTGGTCCTGCCACAGACCACGGGGCTGAACTTGATGACTTCTCAAGGTCCCTTATAGCCTTGCATTTCTATGATTCTATGTTAATTTTATATTGTTCTATTTTTTTAATCAAAATGTCATGTGGCACCAAGTCAAACACCTTACAGAAGTCTAAGTATACTACATCAGCACTATTAACTTTATCAACCAAACTTGCACTCTTATAAAAAAACGATTGTTGGATATTATCTATTTTCCATAAACCCATGCTGACTGACAATTATATTACCCTCCTTTACACACAGGAAGTCTGTGGAGGAGCGGAGAGTGGAACCCAGGTCTCCTAAGTCTCAGACTAGCACTCTGATCTCTGGGCCATCATTCCTCTAGATGTACTCAGCATCTTGCTCTTGAAGAAGGAACATTTTAAAAACCCAAACTATTCATTTTAGAAAACCAAGACATTTGGAATAATTATATTTTCTTCTCATACAACCAAATGTGAGAGTCAGGTTGTTCTTGAACAAGTGACCTTCCAAATATATTTTCTATTCTGAAAACCAGAGTGAGATCCTAGTTAAGGGATGCAGTGACAGAGATAAAGGGGAAGTTTTTCAAATTTGAGTGCTCAAAATTAGGTGCTTAAATAGGCATTTAGGAACCTAAATAAAAGCGACCTGATTTTCTGAGGTGCTGAGTACTCTCAACTTCCACCGAAGTCTATGAGAGCTTCACTGATCAGCACCTTTGGTAATCAGGACACTTTATATAGGTACCTACAGAGGGATTTAGGAGCCATAGTTAAAGAGGCAGATATTCAAAAGGCACAAAGGGCAGTTAGGCACCAAACTTTTATCGACAGTTAATACGAGTTGGATGCTTAGCTGTCTTGTATGCCTTTGAAAAAAACTCTCCCTCCATAAAGAAGGGTGCCTAAAGTTAGGCTCCTATGTCTTTATTTAGGCTGCTAAATAAGTGACCTGATTTTCAAAGGTGTTGCTCACCCAGAAGGTTCTACTGATGTCAATGGGAGCTACTGAGCAATCGAGCACTCTTGCAAATATGGATTTGGAAGCCCAACTTTAGGTACCTATTTCTGGAAAATTGGACCAAAATCTTCCAGAGGGGATAAAGTCAGTAAACCTGCTATCTGGATTTGATTAATAGACTGTGTAGCAGCTACCCGGAAGCAAAAAAGTTTGAGTAACCCACTGTCTGGGTTACTACAATACAGAGGAAAGTTTAGAGTGCAAGACAGTGGAAACATTTAATACAGTTCAAAGGAGTGATTTCTCACTGGCACAGAGTTTCATAGTACACCTCTACCCTGATATAAAGTGACCCGATATAACACGAATTCGGATATAAAACGGTAAAGCAGCACTCCGGGGGGGCAGGGCTGCGTGCTCCGGCGGATCAAAGCAAGTTCGATATAACACAGTTTCGCCTATAACGCGGTAAGATTTTTTGGTTCCCGAGGACAGCGTTATATTGGGGTAGAGGTGTATTAGACATTTAAATTCATTATCATGAATTAACCCCCAAACAACACTCATTGTATTGCATTTAGTAAAGTTCAATATTCTATGTGTACTTCTGCTATTTAGTTATCAAGTAACAATATCTTGTATAATTTTAAAAGAACATCTGCTGTGTAATCTGGTCTGGTGCTCCCAAAAGTAAAATTAAAGTACTAATCTCAAACCTGTGATTATCTGGCCCCGAGTTTCTCAATTCATAGGGAATAAATGCCTTTATAAAATTCATTAACGTATAGCTATCAAAGGTACCAAGCATAATGAGACTTTTGCAATCATACATTTAAACGAGCAACCACATTTTGAATATTGTTTTAAAAACAATGGGGACTGGGTATACAAGCTCTACACCACTAAGGCCAATACTGTACTAGGACCATTATAGTACTCTAACAGTTACACTTAAGTAAAAATCTCTTCTTGGCCTATGCCATGATAGATCTTACTTAAGAATGTGCATAACTTTAAACATGTGCATAGTCCCACTGAAGTCAAGTACCTCAGTGCATCAGGGCACTACTGAGCAGGGCTGAGTTCCTTTCAGCTGCCTTTCTTAAATTCATCACACTTGTCCTATGAAATCCAGATTTCTGTCAGGAAGCTACTCCAAATCAAGCTCTGCTAACAAAGTCAAGTTTTTTTCCTTCTGTACAATTTGACGGAATTCAAAAGAGTACACCAGGCTTGGTTACACACAGAGAAGAAAATAATTACTTACCTGTAATGTATTTTGTCCGTCTGCCTCTTCTCCCATCCTGGAAAGGAAACATCCCTGCAGACAGTATTACAGCTCCACCTATACCAGGAAGCAAGAAGGCAAAAAAATAAAATAAAAGTCTGCCAGTCACAACTGACACATAGTTTCCTGGTAGGTGGAGTTATAATAATGTCTGCAAGGATGTTGATTCGGAAGGAAGAGGTGGCTGTATGACAAAGTATATTAATTGGTCTTATGAGAGCAGCCTTCTCTAGTCACTAGCAGAAAATAAATGTGTTTTATGAGCACAGTTAGAATAGCACGTTCTGCTTTCTGCCTTCTATTAAACATATTAATGGCATATTCAAAGGCTCCAAACTTTTCCACAATTCTACAGAGTAAACCTCTGTACTCCCACCTTATGACAGACAGCTCTGCAAAATACATGAGTAGCTAGTAATAAAGTTGTGGTTTTAGTAGCTGTAACTGATAAAGAAGGCAACTGTACTGTGTTATTACTGTTTCTTACACAACCTATAAAATAACTTTCAGTGATTGGCAAAACACAATACATTATGAAAATTAAGTCACACAAAATCAAGTAACTTGGCAGAATATTTTTGTGGATTGGTTGGCCTCAAAAGAAAGCTGAAGCAGAATAAGGCTTTAGTTTGCCAAAACTGTCAAGGTGTTTTGGGGACATTTAATCTCCACTATATGCCACATCACAGAAACTGTAGGGATTTTCAGTCAGCACAACAACACATGGCAACTATAAAATTACCAATAAAAGGAAGGCAGTAAATGGGAAATGCCTAGTCTAGAAGAAAGGTGGATACATATCATTAAGCTATCTTCAGCAAGGAACAAGAGATGTGAAGTAGAGCCAAATCACTTCTTTGGTTTCTAGAACCACGGTTAACCATATGGGAAACATATATTATAAATGATAGCTTACATGTATGCAACAGTTGCTGAAACAATAAGGGATTAAATAATCCTTTTCTTCTGGACATAAAAAAAGTGAATCTAAAATCTAGTAAATCAAATATTTATCTTGGCAGTTTGCGTGTTTTGGAAAAAGCCACAACAAAAGTGTGTTTTCAAAGACGCATATAAAAATGGTAAGTATGTGTTTAATAATAATTCCTACTCAATTTGATGTGGTATCCGTTTGCCTAGGCGAGACAGAAATTTGATTATAATTACAAAATTTGATGAAAAAATTATGTGAAAACTTGAATTAACCTTAGTAAGGCTTACTGCTCTCCAGATACTGTAGCTTCATTTCTAATACTGCCAGCTATGCCAAGAATTCCAAGCACAGTAATTAGCAAAAAGCATAGTGGATAAGTAAATGGGAACTGACACAAGGTCAGGCTTGGTCTATATTATAGACTTATTTCAGTATATCTATGGCGTTCAGGGGTGTGGAAAATCCACACCTCTGAGCAACGCAGGTATATCGCCCAAACTCCTGTTGAGACAGCTTCTCCCGTCAATACAGCTACTGACTCTCGAGGAGGTGGGGTACCAATGAGAGAAGCTCTTCCATCGGCATAGGGAGCATCTTCACTAAGCGCTACAGCAGCACCGCTGCACCAGTGCCGATGTAACACTGTATGTGTAGACCAGCCCTCAGACTTAAGGCTGTTTGTGAAACCTTTAGTTATCATTATTTATAATTTGCCAGACTTTGAAACATTTCTGTTATATTTTTTCAAAACTTTAACTTCAGTTTAGTTCCTGGCTTTCCAATATTTGGGGGTTTGTTTTGTTTTTTATAATCACAACTTACTTTTTTAAAGGGATTCTGACAACTTTAAAAAAAAAACTGTCTGAAAATGTCACACTTACCAATGTCAGGCAAGATTCAAGAGCCTATTCCTAAAAGCACTTACACACACACATAATCCCAGGACACTGAGTGGAACCAGTCATGGCCCCAATCCAGCAAACACTTGAACATGTACACGTGTTTAATTTTAACTACACAAGTAATCCCACTGACGTCAATGTGTTTAAGCACATGCTTAAGTCTTTCCGGGACTGGGTCTCGTGTGTGTTTGCAGGACCACAACCTAACATTACTATAATTGAAAGAGCTAGGAAAAACATTGTTTAATTTTGTGCATCTGACTCCATTTGGTACGTAGTCAATTCCACTATTTACTCTGCATAACCAATAAAATCTTGTTTTCTTTGCCTATGCGGGTCGTGTGGGGAGAGAAAAATATTTTAAACACATTTACATGGTAAAAGGAGAGGCTGTAAAATCACAAAACTTTGCAAGAGGACTAAAGGACACATGAAGCTATTTTTAGCTCAGATTTAAGCCTGACTAGATTTCAAATGGATGGTGTTCCTTTATGTAATACATAGGTATCTACAACCTTTGTGGTCTATTAACTATAACTTTTATTGGGAATTTCTTTATAGTTTTATATTTGCATCAAGGAAAAATAGAGCTGCCACTGCTAGATATAACTCTCGATAACCCTGATACCATCAGAGAATTAGCATATTTTGGTTTCATGCCTGGTAGCACTCCAAGTTCAGGCATGGTCATCACACACTTTTTACACTGGGACATCACAGGATGCTGTGAGTCTCCTCAGATATTTCCTCCCACAGAGCCCCCTCCTATAGCTCTTAACACAGGATGGGGTAATGTGGCAATGGGGTATATCTTCTACAGCCTGAATTTGCTCTGTACCATCTCACTTTCATGAAAGCTGTGCACTTGCCACTGCGGCTATAGGTGATATTCTTGTAGCTCTTCCATTCTCACCTCAGGTTTGTTGCTCAGAAATTTGTAAATGAGTTTTCTGTTCTTTTGCTGTGCCGACACTTGGAAAAAGGTGTCACCATGGAACAATTTCCACCCCTCCATTCCCTGATATTAAAACAGAGAACCCTCTGGGATCCTTGAAATTATGCAAGGCAATAAAACCAAAGCCTTCTATGGCATATTTCTGTGCAAGTAGGGACCTTGATCCTGCAATTGTATCCATGCAGACAGATCCCTCCTACAAGTCCCAATGGGTTCTGCCTACATTTGATTTGATTCAAAGCCCATCAAAGTCAACAGGAGTCTTTCCAGGATTGGTGCCTGTGCTCCTTTTGCAAGACCTGGGCATGTGTTTGTATTTTTGGCATTTTATTTACAAATTCCCACACTGGTATTTATAGTTTAACAAATCTAACTAAAAGAGGAAAAGTTTGCTCATTGCTAAGACATGTTCCAAGTTTCAGTTTTTATAGCCAACTTACAAAGCATTTAGCTCCCAGGTCCTAATGTACGTAATGAAAGATACTTGATCTTAGCTAGAGTAAACTGCTTCATATGTACAAAAATCAAGGTCAAATGGCTCATATTATAAAAATTACAGGACCAAAAATATTATATCACCAAGCTACACTTTCCAAAACTGAAACTCACGTCAAATATTGAGTTTTTGATCAAATTCCAATTCCAGTGTATTCACAACTTATAAGATTTTCTCTGGACCCTAATAAAAGCCGTGTACAACAGCAGTGCTCATGACTTGGCACTTGGACAGAGAAATTTTAAATGATATATGGTACCCTGATGTTCCCCAAGCAGCCAAGCAGGTGTGGGCCTTATGAACACACTAAGAATTTTGGCTTCCTTTTTGATAGCTATTTAAAATTTCTAAATCATCTTTTCCATCTTGCATTAACTGCTCTGAACATTGCAAAACATTTTTTTTAAAAATCCCCAACCATTGCTAGAACAGCTTATTATAAAAATTTTACTACTTGGCTATGTCCCACAGTTGCCAACATCTAAACTTTTTCCCAAGAAATTATTGGCCAAATAAACTCAGGGTCAGCAATGCAGCAAGGGCCCAGTCACCAAAAGCAGTGGGTGTTTATTCTCGTGAACTTGATGTTCTTTTTTATAATGATATGTTTATCCCAAACTGAATTCATTTGCTCAAACGGATGAGCCGTTCCACACACACAGAGACAGTCTAATTAATGCCAGTGGAAATATTCATATCGCATTTTGGCCCTCAATCATTATCAGGTCAAACCTAGTACATGACTCAATTATGGAGTACTGTGAATCCTGAGTAAAAGGCTTGATATAGCATTGTTATGTTTGCCCAGGAGCAGATATGAGGCTGAACTGGGACTCAGAGAGGCACAATTTTGTCCTTTGCTCCATGGGGGAATGTAATCCATGCCAGTCCATTACATGACACAAATTACTTCTCCCTATGCACTAGCTCCACTATGTTAGCTGGCTGAGTCCAGGCTCCATCCCACTCAGTACCCAATCTGCCATACCCTTCAGCTCCTGGAAGAACATAAAGCAGTCTCAGGTTGGCCAAGCTGGGATTTCCAGGTCTCTCCATATATTCACCCTTCTAAGCATACAGTTGAATCTGTTATTTTAAGTCTGGCCAAGATGCAGCTTGGGTACTTCGGAACTTTTCTCTAATTGGGTATTTAAATATCTTATATGGCATATGTCCAGAGTCAATCATTAACAGAACAAAGGAAGCAAGAGTTAGCTGAAAGAGGATGTTAGGGATCTTCAGGTAGATGAAGCAAGGTAAGGGAATGTCAGCAAATGTAATGTCATGCATGCAGGGAAAGCCAATGAGACTGTATGTTATTTTTGTGTTGAAATGTATTTTGGCTCTAACACAGAATGAAAAGAACCCCAGAGTTAAATATTTGAACATAGGGACTCTGTGTTGACCAAAAACAAAGTAAAAGTAAAAACAATAATTTCAAATGCAGAAGCAGGGGAATCATTTACAAGTAAGGAAAGACAATTCTTCTCTGCGAAGCACTTGTGAGGTCACATTTAGTGTTGTGCTTAGTCCTAGGCGTTGAGCCAAAAGACTGACATACACATTCTGGAGATGGTGCAAAGGAGAGCAAAAAGAGGTTCTGAAAGGAATGGCCTTGAAAATTGAACAGGCCTCAAACTAGTGTGTGCAGTGCAGACCAAGTCCACAGCTGGTGTCAATTTGCACAGCTCCATTAATGTCATTGAAACTGTACTGATTTACATCTGAGGATCTGGCTCTCAGTATTTAAATAGCTTACAAAATTACACAGGGCAGACCTTTTCTGAATTCAGGGAGATAATCATGGCCCAAGGGCAAAATTGGATATTAAACCTGAACTGGGTATTTAAACACACGTTCTCCAAAGAACCTATTTTTGCAGGGAATTTTGCACTCACCTGTGTTCTGAGGTTTAAGGAAGGAGAGGATTAAGTTCCCTTTCATTACTGCTACCTTGTCCTCCTTCCCATGCCACCCACATTTTTGTCTCACCCACCTGTTATGTCTTGTGTTTTAGACTGTAAGTACCTTGGGGCAGGAACTGTCATTTATTATGTGTTTGTACAGCACCCAGCACAATGGGGCCTGAACCTGGTGCACTGTCTACACTGGTGCTTTACAGCGCTGGAACTTGCTGTGCTCAGGGGGATGTTTTTTCACACCCCTGAGCGAGAAAGTTGCAGCGCTGTAAAGTGCCAGTGTAGACAAGCCCTCAGTTTCAAACAGCATGTTTCCAAACTGCACTCTCCGCATGAAGATCAAAGCAACAGTAAAGTCCATATAAACCAGCATGCAGTCAGAAATGGAGGAATGTGTTCCATATGTCAACAATAAACATTGACGTGAATTTTGATTATGCTATTGTTTAAATGACTAGACACAGAATGCAAAATATTCCTGACCTGCTCCTTAATGGCTCTATAAAGGGCTACATCACAAAAATCCTTTCATGAAAATGCATTAAGAGGATATCACAACTGTTTGTCACTTTACTTAAAGCAAACCATTGTTGAAATAAGATTTAAATATACTATCTTTTCCCCATACTATTGGTTAGATTAAATGAGGGTATCGTTTCAGGGACTCTCTTTGCAAAATCAATGTTCAGTTGTACTTAAAAGTACATGTGCTCAATGTAACAGCACTGAATAATAGATGTGCTTACATGCAAGTACAATGAGGCAGCAGCAAGTTATAGAGTGAAGATCAACTATTTGGACCTGTTTCAGCTCTCATTGACAATGGTGTAAATCAGAAGTAACTCCTTTGAAGTATAAATAAGTGTAAAACTGATGTAAAAGGAGAATCCGACCCCTAATCTAGATCTAATAAAGGTTCTCTTTTCTGCTGTTGTTTCTGCACAAATAATAAGCTGTGAAACCTTGCAAAGTTCACACTGTTCCTTACTTTTGCTTTTATCCTGAGTAATGTCGATATAACACGAATTCGGATATAACGTGGTAAAGCAGTGCTCGGGGGGGGCGGGGGGGAGAAGAAGGTGCTGCGCACTCCGGTGGATCAAAGCAAGTTCGATATAACGCGGTTTCACCTATAACGCGGTAAGATTTTTTGGCTCCCAAGGACAGCGTTATATCGGGGTAGAGGTGTAGTTGAAAGGCTACCCACCAGCACCTGTCTATACTAGCCTTCTTTTCAAATGGCCTTCTCATTTTTGCACTAACTGGTTCAGGTCCATGGATGGATCTAAGGGCTGGTCTACACTTACCGGGTAGTTCGACAGCTGGCAATCGAAGTTCCGGGTTCGATTTATCACGTCTGGTCTGGACGCGATAAATCGAACCAGGAAGTGCTCGCCGTCGACTGCGGTACTCCAGCTCAACGAGAGGAGTACCGCGGAGTCGACGGGGAGCCTGCCTGCCGCGTGTGGACCGCGTCTGAACCGCGGTAAGTTCGAAGTAAGGTATGTCGAATTCAGCTACGTTATTCACGTAGCTGAATTTGCGTACCTTACTTCGACTTGGGGGGTAAGTGTAGACCAAGCCTAAGAGTGGGAGAATTAGCATAGGTAGACAACCTGCATTTTAACCACTGTTTTGTCTAGAACTGCTGTGTGTGGGATTAGATTACACTGTAGTTGTAACACAAGACACCAGTGGCTGCATTAGTGCTCCCACCATTGCTACCACTGATAGAGCTGACTCAATGGTAGAAAGAATAGGAACTTTTAAGGCTAAGAAGTCTAGGGTAGACACAACCTTAGAGTGAGATTCACTTTCGATGCAAACTAGGACCCTTCCAACCCATTTCAGCTCTGTGGTCAGGCTACAAAGGGGGGGGGGGGGAGAAGGGGAAGAGCAGGGGTGGCCGACCTGAGCCTGACAAGGAGCCAGAATTTACCAATGTACATTGCCAAAGAGCCACAATAATACGTAAGCAACCTCTCATCAGCTCCTCCCCCGCTCCCAGTGCCTCCTGCCCACCACCGATCAGCATCTCTCCCTCCCTCCCTGCACCTCCTGATCAGCTGTTTTGTGGCGTGCAGGAGGCTCTGGGGGGCTGGGGGAGGAGCAAGGGCACGGCAGGCTCAGGGGAGGGGACGGGAAGGGGTGGAGTGGGGACAGCGCCTGTGACAGAGCCAGGGGTTGAGCTGTGAGCACCCCCCCGCCCCCCCAGCACACTGGAAAGTTGGCGCCATCCCCGGAGTCAGTGCCTATACAAGGAGCCACATATTAACTTCTGAAGAGCTGCATGTGGCTCCAGAGCCACAGGTTGGCCATCCCTGGTATAAACAAACAGTCTCTTTCAGCACTGATATTCTGTTGTGTACAAGAGCACCGTTTCAATAGCAACTGTATTGCTTAATGACAGGTTTCAGAGTGGTAGCCGTGTTAGTCTGTATCAGCAAAAACAACGTCCCAATTTGGCAGCGATTTTTAAGCAGTCCACTAATTCTCATGTTCAAAGATATGACCAATATGAAATGTCCAATGTTCTTTGCTTAGACTTGAATATTTACTCTGCCATTCCAAACTCTTGTGTTTTTACAAGCACTTTTAGAGGCTATTTTTAAATGCTAGATTACTTTGCTCCACAACATATGTGGGTTACTGACTCACTGACCTATCAGGGATGCTTTCCATTTCCAGGCGAGACACCCTAGCTGGGTTCCCATTTCCATCCTTATCGTCTGGGTCAGGAGACACAAAGAATGCTGCAGAAAGATCACGTTTAGGCCCTAGAGAAGGAACTACCGTCTCTCACTCAACAATGATCCTCAGATCAATACATTTCGTAGAATACCAATACCAGTCCAATTCTCCTCATCCTGAAAGACTACGGCTGCAACCCAGGGCCTGAAGGGATGTTAAAAATAATAGTATGTGTGGGGGGAATCCTCAGAACACCACCACCATGGGACATGGAAGATCCTTAGGGGGGAAAGGAGGTGGGTATTTAGCTGTACAAATCCACCAGTTCATTTCACAATGATCATATCAAAAGCTGGTTGCAAATTTTTCATCTAAACATTTTTAGATGAAAAATGGCTGTATCACCAAAGCAAAACTTTTCACAGAAAAAGTTTGTTTTTTCTTGAAGCTTTCCAATGAAAAGCCAGAAATTGATTTTCTTTTGGTAACAAAAGAAAGAGTTGGGTTGCTTTAAATTGAAAATTTTTGAGTTTTTATTTCAGTTTTTGATAAAACCAGAAAACTTTCTTGAGAAATTTGGGGGGGGGGGGGAGAGGGAGTAATTGACATTTTTGACCAGCTCTCCTCACAACCTCGTATATAATCTCTTATTAGTTTATTAAATGTGAACAAATTGCCAGATAGATTCCCAGCAAAATTATGATGAGAACATTGAGAGCTATAAATATAGAATCTTCGATGAGTGGATTCAGGGGAAGTTGCAAGATTTAAGGATTTTGATCTACATAACTGTTCCTCCATATTTTGAGAAAAGTCAATATTCATTTCCCACCAATACTAATCTTGGTAAGCATTTAGTTTTATTTTTAAATTAATATAAAAGATAAATCAATGCATTTAGCAACACCTTTTGTTAGTGATATCAAATGCAGTCTGTATTTAATAGTGTACAGCTAAAGAGGACTGTTCCAAATCAGAAATTCAATTCAGAAAGAAATATGGCCCATTTTTCTTGCTTAGTTATGTGATTGAGAGAGAGACACGGTAGTGAGGTAATATATTTTTACTGAACCAACAAATGGTTACCTCACCTACCCTGTCTCGTATGCTGGGACCAACCTGGCTGCTACAACGACAACACTACAAATAACATGTTATTAATAGACGTTTCTAGCTAGTACAGTCCTAACTGCCCATATAATCAAGTAACATTCAAAAAGTCTGTCCCAAATAGAGTCTACTATTTAAGAAACAATTAAATTCTCTCAAAGTTAACAGATCTTACATATTAAAGAAGTGGTTGTGTTTTCTCAGTCCAGGTTTACACTAGGAGCACTTTCCTGGTATAGCTATGCAATATATACTTTTGTCCCCTGTTAAGGAGCAAGGGCTTTTTAGGCACTCAGATACTACAGTGATGCATGCAGTATACAAAACCTAGAATAGACTTGAATAGTATTGGCAAAGTGCCCCTAGCATGGACGAAGCTTATACTAGCAAAATGTGTTTTTCCTGGCATAGCTTATTCCAGTGCCCTACCCCTAACTACCAAGTGAAATAAATTATACCAGTATAACTCTACACCAGGGGCTTTGGCCTGCACAGCTATATTGGCCAGGGATCATCCTTACTAACATAGCTATGCTGGCAAAAGTTTGTACTGTAGGCCTGGAATTCCCCACTCAATGATCTTCCACAGAATGATCAGAGCCCCCTTGTGCTACACACCATATGCTAGAAGATGGTCCCTGCCCCAAGGAGCTCATAATCTACACATCGGACAGGATGCAACAGGTGGGCAAAACAGGTAAGTGGAGGCTGGCTGAGTTGAGAGAATGAGGTAACAATAAAAAACAAAATTTTGCAGAAAATCAGAAGTCAAAGTTCTCAACCTGCCTAGCCAATCCCAGATGGGAGCAATTTGTAAATATCATAGTATAGGTAGTTTTAAGGAAAGATTTAAAAGATGGGGGGGGTGTACACCCGTTCCATTTTGAAAGAGACTAACAGTCACTGGAACAGACTACTGGACCAAGTTTATCATTTGTATTGCTGTAGCTCCAACAGACCCAGTTAGGATCAGGACTCCATTGTGCTAGGCACTGTACAAACACATAGTAAGACACAGTCCCTGCCCCAAAGAGTTTATGATTTAAGTTAAGACAAAGTGACAAGTATGCATGACCAACAACAGAAGGCAAACTAAGGTGAGAACGTGATAATCAATGTCAGTTACACCTGCAACCTGGTTGTTGTGAATCCTTTTAAAGTAGTGTGTTTTTTGTATAGGGTGAGGATCTGCCTCTTAAAACTACTAAAGAGAAAATCAACCAAGAAATTTTCCTCACATATAACCACTAGTAACTGAGCGTGAGACCCACAAAAGGAGACTAGCCAATAAAGGAGAGTGACAAGATAATTTAAAGGGAGGCTAAAAATAAGACTTCATAAGAATTCTAATATTTTTGCGTGGCATTGCTCATAAGAACAACTTCCTATTCAGTTTTTCGGGATACCTATACGAGTCTTACTGATCACCATATATGGGGTCAGGAAAAAACTTCCCCCCCAGGTCAATGCCCCCATAGCAATGACCTTCCTCAGCAGTGTATGGGTGCGGGTCACTTGCCAGGACCAGCAAGGTGTATCTCAGTCATGTCCTTGCCATTGTGGGGGCCTTGCATACCAGGCATGGGTCCATCCTGTTCCCTACCTAGGGCACAGGACAGTCTAGTCTCGGGTTGGCTGTAATAGTCTGGTCCCATTTCGGTTGCTGAGGTTACCTGCCACACACACAGGAGGTCAGACTAGAGGAGCTGGTGGCTCCCTTCTGGCCTTGAACTCTAGTCCCTGGGACAAAGGGTGGGAGTTTCAAAAGCAGCTGAGCCATTTAAGAGCTCCAGACTGGCTCCTACATCACCTAGATGGGTTTGAAAATCCCTCCCCAAAACAGGCCCAGATTCGCCTCCCAGCCGGCGCAGCGCAAACCCAGAGCGGCCCCCACGGGCGCCCGCCAGGCCCCTGAGAGGAGCCGGCCCCATCGCCAGGGGCCCAGCCCATGCCCCAGCGCTTGGAGGGGGGACCCCCAGGGCAAGGGGGAGCGCTGGGGACCATCGCTCGGCCCGGGCCCCGCAGAGACTCAGCCCAGCCCCTCTTCCCACTGCGCCCCCTGCCCCCCACGCGTGTCCGCGCAGCCCGCGGCCCTTACCTTGCTCGGCCTCCTGCCCACAGCGGCGGGAGCAGCCCGGCGCTGCCCGCTCGCCGAGCGGCCGGGCGGGGAGGGAGGAGCCGGGGCTTTGTGTGGCCGCGCCGGCCAGGCTCCCTCGCCTCACCCCCTCCCCACTCCCGAGGGCCGGCCGGCCGGCGAACCCCCTGGGGCAGGGCGCCTGCGCCGAGCCCCCTCAACTGCCCCCCGGGAGGGCGGGGCAGAAGGGTCCGGCAGGGGGCAGGGGCTGGGCTTCGCTGCGGCCATTTGCCGTCCCGCCTACTGCGGGAGCTGGGCAGCCGCGGGGGAGGGACAGTCCTGACCGCGAGGGGACGGGGGGGAGTTGAGGGGTAGGGATTGGGGGG
>NW_020664483.1:4350386-4391197 GCF_002925995.2 Terrapene triunguis
AGCTGCATACTTAAAGGGCTACATTCCAAAGGCATCTGTTGAATCCCTTTGCTCCAAATGCGTGCCTGTTTAGCTGTTTGTGCGCTTGAAACCCCAGCTTTGTGTGGGCAGAGGGACACAGATCATAGTGCTTTGTGCTATAAGCACTTCGCATCCAAGGTCTCCCAGTGGCTTGCACACATTAACTGACTAAACCTCCTGTGTCTCAGAGGCAGGAGAGGGTTAATGGGATAAGTGCAATAAAACCCAGCAAGTCCAGACTTGCTGAGGAGTGTGTGTAACTTCACGACAATGTCTGTGGTTCGGTGTCTTAACACACTTCTTTCACTGATGTGGGTTAGGAACAAACTTTCCCTGGGGCAAATTATTCCACAACTGCCTGCTGCGGGGTTTTTTGGACTTTCATCCAAAACCGATACCACTGGCTTCCAGTGGAGACAGGATTCTGGACTGATTACCCATCTGAGACTGTATGGCAATTACCATGTTCCCTCCCGCACCTTTTTGGTCTGCCAGATTTTTCACACCCAGTCTCATTACTTCAGCTAATGCAGTAGAGACATTGAAAATGACCTACAGCACCCAATGCATTTTGAATATAAGGATTGTGTAGTTCAGACAAGGTGTGTTCCTTAGTTCATTCCAAAATCCACACATACAATATTTCACAAACACATCAGACTTATTTTATTGCATTTTGCTTCATTAACAAAACTTTAAGAACAAGCCTTTCCCTATGGTTTGGCTTTCGCTTTCTCCATAAACAGGGCACTCTTAAGAGAGCCATGTTGGCGTATTAGTGCAACCAAACACCATGTTGTCGTTTACACTTCAAACACTGGTAGGGCTTGATTCAAGCCAAAGCCCCAGGCATTGGAAAATCCATAGAGGGAGGTTGTGGTGGCACAAAGTATCTTCAGTTCCCTCACATATACTGGGTGCAAAGGGTCACAAGAATCCAGGGATGCTCCAAAATGGCATTGATACCCGGGGGGCGGATGTGGCCAGAATAGTCTGTGGGAGGCACAAGAACAACCATACTGGGTCAGACCAAAGGTCCATCTAGCTCAGTATCCTGTCTTCCAACAGTGGCCAATGTCAGGTGCCCCAGAGGAATGAAGAGAACAGGTAATCATCAAGTACATCTGAGCAGCTTCTGCTAATGGAGCTCCAGTGGTAGCCCCAGCTATAAATTACAGCTAGCTCCTGATGATGTGATGTAAAGTTTTTATTGGAATGTCTGCATTATTCACACGTGGTGTAGCAAAATAGGTTCTGTAGGCCATCCTAAATAAGTGCCAATAAAGCCTTTATATTTTACTAAACCAGCATCAGACTGAAAATAAGGCATCATTTTTAAATGGTGAGTGTAACTACCCATTGGAACAATTTACCAAGGATAGTGGTGGACTCTCAATCACTGACCATTTTTAAATCAAGATTGGATGCTTTTCTTGAAGATCTGCTCTAGGAACTATTTTGGGGCAGTTCTCTGGCCTGTGCTATACAGGAGGTCAGACTAGATGATCACAATGGTCCCTTCTGCCCTTGGAATCTCTGAGTCTATTCTGTGCATGCTGCCCATTACTTTGTTTCAGAAATGTTTTAAGGAGTTTATAAACAGAAATATTAATATGACTTACTTTTCTGTTCCTCATCTCTGAAGCCAGGTGCCTTAGTTGCACTGGACTGGCTTGGACTACATGCCCCAGCAGGAAGCAGTTGGGTCAGGATGTGAAATGCCTGCTTATTCCCCACTGGGGCAAGGGAGCAGGGAGAGACAGGGAGGCATAGGCCATGCTATATCGTTAAAAGCAAACCCCGCTCTCCCCAAGACTGGTGATTTGACATTTTAGTTTATGGACTCAATAGGTTTATACAGAGGGTGACACTTCATAACACCAAAGCATTTCACACATTTCTGCATGGGCTGGCATTGGAATATAACTTTCCCCAGTTGCTTTGCTAGCCAAAAAAAACCCTATTACTTTTTAAATAATTTACATTCCCCTCTTTCTTTTATGGAGCCAATTAGCAGTGGAGTGAGGAACAAAGTCACTGTGGACAGCTACATGAAGTGAATGTTGAGATCAAGCAAACTACTTAATACTTGCTTGTTGATTGCAATTGATTCTATTAATTCAGAATCCATCAGGAAGCTGTAATTTAGAAGAAAATTCTGGGCCAGATCCCCAGATGGATACACCTTTCTACTCCCCAGAACCTCAGGGCTGCTCTAACTTGCCCTGGTAGATGATTGCTCCCAAGGTGTTACACTTGAATAACAAACAATTTTATTGCGCTTACTAATTTAAGGATATGTAGCAGCATTACTCGTATGTGCTGCACCAATAGTTGCACTGCTTATATTAACTAGCTATCATAGGGTGATGAAATTCACCCTAGGGTACTTTAGAAACTAGCTGAAGCAGTCTCAGAATCATTACCAATTATCTTTGAGAACTTCTGGAGGATGGGTGAGGTCCCAAAGGACTGGGGAATTATATTAATATAATACCTACCTATCTTTAAAAAGGGGAACAAAGAGGACCCAGGGAATTACAAATCAGTCAGCCTAACTTCGATACCCAGAAAAACACTAGAATAAATTGTTAAAATAATTTGTAAAAGGATGATAGGCTGATAAGTAATAGATAACATGGATATGTCAAGAACAAATCATGCCAAACCAACTTCATTTCCGTCTTTGACAGGATTACTGTTTTAGTGGATGAGGGGAAGCAGTAGATGTGATACATCTTGATTTTAAAAAGTCTTTTGCCGCATATACTCATATGCTAACTAAGAAATGTGGTCTAGATTAAATTACTATAAAATAGGTGCACAACTGATTGAAAATCCATACTAGGGATGTAAATACCGTTTAAAAAGTTAACCGTTTAAATAATTAAAAATGTCATTTAAACGGTTAACAGTTTAAGCGGCTGGGGCCGGCGGGGCTGGGGCTGGGCCAGGTAGCACGGCTCCGGCCGGCGCAGGGCCGCGGGGGTCAGCCAGCCGGCCCGGAGTTAACAGTTGAGGCAGGTTAACCAGTAAGACTAATGCTTACCAGTTAAGCTTTTACATCCATAATTATCAATGGTTCTGCCTTCTGCTTAGTAACACTTACATCTCTGTTCTTTGTTAAACTTATTTTTGTTTTACTACAAAAAACTAGCTCAGTGCTGTGTATTGAAGCAAAGTGTAAGGCTCCAAGCTAGATGAACAGGCTGGTGTGTACACTGTCTCTTCAGAAGCAGGGATCTTAATAATTCCTGTAAGAGTCACAGTGGGAAGGACTGGATGTGACGTTGTGCAGTCTACATGGTTTTATAAAAACATGATAATAAGTGAATATAATGTAACGAATATGCTTCATGCAAAAGGTCTCTTGTAAGGTATCATTACAAAGCTTATAATCTACTGAGTGTGATCATCCTATTTGTATAAATGTATCACTCTTGTATCTAAAACTAGAAATATGAAATATAACTCTGAGGGCCTATTGTAATTATGCAAAGTGTGGGCCATTAATGGTGGTTTGGAATCTTCATGACTCCCATTGTCTGCAGATGGCTGTGTTTACCTGTGAGTCTTCCTGTATATGTGTGTGCTGGCAAGTGGGTAATGAAGTCTTGCAGTGACATGTAATCATGTCACCTGACCTGGAATCCATCTTTAATCTGGTGCTTTTCCAGTGGGGTGGTGGAAACCCAGAGGGACAAAGGGTTCCTGCCTTATGCAAAAGATATATAAAGGGGTGGAACAGAACAAAGAGGGGAGAGAAGAGCCATCATGAAGAATCCCCTAGCTACCACCTGAGCTGGAACAAGAGCTGTACCAGGGGAAAGAATTGTGCCCAGGCCTGGAAGGTGTCCAGTCTGAGAAAAAACTTACTGAAGCATCTCTGAGGGTGAGATTATCTGTATTCAGTTTGATTAGACATAGATTTGCGCATTAATATTTTATTTTGCTTGGTGACTTACTTTGTTCTGTCTGTTACTACTTGAAACCACTTAAATCCTACTTCCTGTATTTAATAAAATCACTTTTTCCTTATTAATTAACTCAGAGTATGTATTAATACCTGGGGGAGCAAACAACTGTGCATATCTCTCTATCAGTGTTATAGAGGGCGAACAATTTATGAGTTTACCCTGTATAAGCTTTATACAGGGTAAAACGGATTTATTTGGGTTTAGACCCCATGGGGAGTTGGGCATCTGAGTGTTAAAGACAAGCACACTTCTGTGAGCTGTTTTCAGGTAAACCTGCAGCTTTGGGGCAAGTAATTCAGACCCTGGGTCTTTGTTGGAACAGACGGGAGTGTCTGGCTCTGCAAGACAGGGTGCTGGAGACCTGAGCTGGCAGGGAAAACAGGAGCAGAGGTAGTCTTGGTACATTAGGTGGCAGCTCCCAAGGGGGTTTCTGTGATCCAACTCATCACACTGGACACTGCAAAATGACATCTCTGGGGAACTGGGATTCACCGATCGTTACATCCAAGGCAAGGTTTACACTGGCAAATTCTTGAGGCATTTGCCAGTAAGGCACACAGCTTAGTAGCAGCAAAGCTCTCACTTGTTGAGGCAGAGGGGTAGCACCACGGCTTACAGCTCTGGGTGTCCTGAGCAGAACATCACCGTATCCCATGAAAATATGGCGTGGCAAGGCAGCCAGGTAAGCACAGGAACTCTCCTATATCATTTCACTGCTGGCTGCCACTGAAAGCCTGGGCTGAAAAGTGGTTTCTAGGGAGGTGAGGACGGATGGGCTTATGGTTGAGGGCCTGGGCTGAGAATCAGAGATCTTGGGTCAATTCCCAGCTCTGACACAGGCTGCCTGTATGACTTTGAGCAAGTAACTGTGCCTCAGGTCCTTGTTTGTAATGGGGAACTGCCTCCAGGGGATGTTGGATCTGTGGTTTCTGTGCAGAGTGATGAGTGATGTCTGTTGTGCGAGTAGAGGAGCACAGAAGTCTATTATTGCTGTAGACAGTTAGCGCGGTCTGTAGCATACTTGGCAGTGCACTATAAGGCAGAGATAAGTGCAGCTGAGGTTCCAGAAGGATTCCTTGGGACAAAGGACAAGAGGTGGTAACACTAAGGTGGTTTTGCAGAGTAGGGGAAGGGGTCAATGATAGGTCATGCATAACCTGTCCTAGGTACAACTTAGTGAGAACATGATCAGACAGTTGCTCCTACTACCCCACATACTGAGTTTCTGCAGTGCTCCATACCCTCTGGAAGGACAGAGTGCTATGAGGTGAGTCAGGGTGGGCTGGGACATCATTTATTCACATTCATAACATTTTTGGGCACTGAATTTCCCTGGTTTTCTGAGGACGTGATAGAAGTAAGGGGGGCATGATTGGGAAGCACCTGTGTGTGTGTGGGGGAGATATAAAGAAGCCCCCTGGGAATACCTCACTGCCACACAAATATCAACTCTGCCCTTGTCCTGGTCCTCCATGCCCCCAGTAGGATGGGCAGCACCATGAAGAGGAAGGAATGTGGTAACTGATGGGCTGGGAGGAGCACATTATCAGCTGGAGGCAGTGATGGGGGTGGGGGAAGGGAGCCTGAGACTCTGCGCTCCACTTCCACGGCTAGTGTGCGAAGGGATGCACACCCCTCAGCAGCACAGTGGGACAAGAGAGGTGTGAAATGGCCTATTGATCTCATTTGGATGTTCTCAGATGAATCAGAAAACCACATGGAAGTGAATACAGCTCCGGAGGCATGAACTGACCCATCTGTCTCATGTCTCCTCTGCCTCTACCCCCTGTTAAGGAATACCAGTTTTCAAAATAATCTCACTATCCAGGTGGGTTTTAGAGCAATTTAAATATTAAAATCAGGTCCTTATTGAGGGAGGTGTATCCGTGGGCGTGTCTCCATGAGGGAGCTATTCCAGAATAACATAGGGTGTGAATTTAAAATACAATAGCTATTCCTTTATAACTGTCTATGTGGACACTTATTCCACAATAAGAGTGTCTACAGGGGGAACTATTGCAAAGTTGCTATTCCACTCAATTACTCCATGGAGACAAGCCCTGAAGAGCCTTGACCAAAATGACATCAATTTGCACCCACTAACTCTGTGGCACAGCAATATTATTGTGGGGCAATAGTGTTACCACTGTTCAGGCTACACCAGGGTTTCCATTTTAACAGGGGTGAAAAAAGCCTACAGATGGTCTGTCTGTTGGGTTAGAGTAGGATTTACACATGCTTATTGTTTATGCACTGCCTGATTTTTCGATAGGGTTCGTGAGGTGGGGGGGGGGAGGGTTTGTAATTGGAGGTTTGCTATGACTGTTTCAAAAAGGGACATGTGACTGAATGTTTTCTGGTGTCTGATATTTCCTTTGGACCCCTCCTTCCAAAAAACTACAGCACTGAGGGTTGCCAGTGATAGATGTGATCCCTTTGTTTGTGTCGATTGGATGAATTATTG
The DNA here is from genome assembly GCF_002925995.2 of Terrapene triunguis. NCBI lineage: Eukaryota > Metazoa > Chordata > Testudines > Emydidae > Terrapene > Terrapene triunguis. Next base: position 4,356,849 of record NW_020664483.1, read on the forward strand.
TAGAGAGCTCAAATTTGTTTTATGTTTGTTTTTCATTCTAAAACATAAGCGACTGGTTTGTCTGACGACATATCCAGGTGCTGCCTTTTAGGGTATGTCTACACTGGAAACTTCAAAGCGCTGCCACGGGAACGCTCCCGCGCCAGCGCTTTGAAGTGCGAGTGCTGGGAGAGAGCTCTCCCAGCGCTCCTAGTAATCCACCTCCATGAGGGGATTAGCTCCGAGCGCTGGGAGGGCGGCTCCCAGTGCTCGGAGCCTGTCTACACTAAGGCTTTAAAGTGCTTAGACTTGCTGCGCTCAGGGGGGTGATTTTTCACACCCCTGCGCCAGCAAGTTAGAGTGCTATAAAATGTAAGTGTAGACAAGCCCTTAGTCAAGGTCAACCATGTGCCAGTCCTTAGAATAGGGTTCTTTATTGGGAGGGCATTTCTGATGCTCAGCAGTCACTATGAACATGCTGCTATTGATGAAAACTGCAGTTTCTTGCTTTTCTTTGATCACACTCAGTGCCATTGTTCAGGCAATGGGTGAGGAGCATGCAGCATGATTGCATTACCCTAAAGCTAACTAAAGTCTTTCATCTTCCTTATATTTAATTAATTCTATTTTCCCATACAATATTTCTGAAGTATTCAGAGACTCCCCTTGGGATAACAAGCCTGATACATATCAATTTCTTTGTTAAATTGACGAACTCATAACTTTGCAGCGTCCAGCTGGCATAACTGGACACTGCAAGACGGCGGTTCCTAGGGTTGTGTCTGGGACCAGAGATATTGGTTAGTGTCATTCGGTTCCACAATCCAAGTTGCAGCTTACATGCCAGAGGCTGTGCGTGAACAGTCCAGGAGTGGGGGTTCTCACAGCAAAGCAAGGTAAGCCTGGCTCCCAGAGTCAAGGATTGGAGTGACCTAGCAGATCACCGGTCCAGATAACACCAGAGGGGAATGTCACACCCCCTACAAAAGGACCCTGGCCTGCCACAGTCCTCCTGGCCCTCAAACCTAGGCTTCTTCCCCTGAGGTAAGAGCAGCATGTCAACTCTCCTCCTTAGTCACCCCCCAGCTGCTGGACTTTCCTCTTAAATCCAGAATGCCAGGACAGGTGTAGCAGAGTAGGATCACTGGCCCCAGACCTCCTGGCCCTGAACGCAGACTGCCCTGTTACAGGGGGGCTGTATGTATCTCAGAAACCCTTAAACAATTTCAAACTTGGACCACTACCCCCATCTCAGACCCTCACTAAGCACGGCAATTTTCAAGACAGAGTATGCCAGGATTTAGAGTGCTTAGAAAAGAGTTAAACAGAAAGCTAGTCCCAGATTCTCAATGGTATTTAGGCACCTGACTCCCAAGCCTTAGTCTCAACCTTAATTATCATGATGGAGTAGCACCATTATATTATCATACATCTTCACACCAGGGATCTCATTCAGCTTCTTTGCCTCCATCCCCAAACCACATGCTGGCCTTTCCTGTCATCAGGAGTCAGGACAGTCTTAACTTGCAGAACACTAATGAACTTGAGCCTTGCTTTCATCTTTAAAACTTTATGAAACAAAAGAAAAGAAAGGAAAATGGCCACGTTTCAGGTTGTGAGATTGGCCCTGTCAAGGCTGCTTCCCCACTCTGAACTTTAGGGTACAGATGTGGGGGCCTGCATGAAAACTTCTAAGCTTAACTACCAGCTTAGATCTGGTCCGCTGCCACCACTCCCAATGTGCTAATTCCCTTCCCTGGGTAGCCTTGAGAGACTCTTCACCAATTCCCTGGTGAATACAGATCCAAACCCCTTGGATCTTAAAACAAGGAGAAATTAACCATCCCCGCTCCTTTCTCCCACCAACTCCTGGTGGATCAAGATCCAACCCCCTTGGATCTAAAACAAGGAAAAATCAATCAGGTTCTTAAAAAGAAGGCTTTTAATTAAAGAAAAAGGTAAAAATCATCTCTGTAAAATCAAGATGGGAAATAACTTTATAGGGTAATCAAACTTAAAGAACCCAGAGGACCCCCCTCTAGCCTTAGGTTCAAAGTTACAGCAAACAGAGGTAAACACCCTAGTAAAAGGTACATTTACAAGTTGAGAAAACAAAGATAAAACTAACACACCTTGCCGGCTGTTTACTTACAAGTTGAAATATGAGAGACTTGTTCAGAAAGATTTGGAGAGCCTGGATTGATGTCTGGTCCCTCTTAGTCCCAAGAGCGAACTCCCCCAAACAAAGAGCACAAACAAAAGCCTTCCCCCCACCAAGATTTGAAAGTATCATGTCCCCTTATTGGTCCTTTGGGTCAGGTGTCCGCCAGGTTACCTGAGCTTCTTAACCCTTTACAGGTAAAAGGATTTTGGAGTCTCTGGCCAGGAGGGATTTTATAGTATTGTACACAGGAGGGCTGTTACCCTTCCCTTTATAGTTATGACAGGCCCATAAGCTATTCCATTAAAGGCAAATGAGAGTGATTTAAATCTCCAGTTAAAAGGGGAAAACAATACACAGGCTGTTAATTTAAAGGAAAACAAATCACTGGAGAGAACAACATTTAACTAATTATCTGTCACCTTGACATATACCTCTTAACACAAATTGCTTTTTAACTGAACCTAACAAAGATGTGTTAATCAGATTCACATTTAATTAGTGCAGCTAACATTTGCTCATTGCTCTCCAGGACTTCCATTACTATGCTCTTCTGGTATTGTGTGTGTGATGCTAAATGTGCTATTTTCAAGGTGCCAAAAGAGTTTAAATTATTCTGTTGGTGCTCTCTTAAATATGGGCTTCCCTTGTGTGCAGCTGGGGATATAGGCTCTGAAAACCAGATCAACCCTTTTAAATACAAAAATAATTTCTTGTTGCTGGGGTGAAAGAAATAGGAAGAGGACTGTGTGTTGGTGTAAATCAACATACCTCCATGAAGCAGGGAATGGACTAGCACTTCCAGGACTGGGTCACTGGAATTTTTACTGTATGGCTACACTAGGTTAGTTCACGGTATGCATATGGTAGCTTCAGAAAGCCTTTGAGCAAGTCCCGCACCAAAGACTCTTATGCAAAGTAAGCAGTCATGGAATATGAGGGAAGATTCTGCTATGAATCAGTAATTGGTTAAAAGACAGGAAACGAAGGGTAGGAATAAATGGTCAGTTTTCACAACGGAGAGAGGGGTAAATAGCAGTGTCCCCCCAGGATCTGTATTGGGACATGTGCTGTGCAACATATTCATAAATGATCTGGAAAAAAAAGGAGTAAACAGTGAGGTGGCAAAATCTGAAGATGATACAAAACTACGCAAGATAGTGAAGTCCAAAGCTGACCATGAAGAGTTACAAAGGGATCTCACAAAACTACATTACTGGGCAACAAAATGGCAGATGAAATTCAGTGTTGATAAGTGCAAAGTAACGCACATTGGAAAAAATAATCCCAACAATACACACAAAACGATGGAGTCTGAATTAGCTGTTACCATTCAAGAAAGATCTTGGAGTCATCGTGGATAGTTCCCTGAAAATATCTGCTCAATGTGCACCAGCAGTCAAAAAATATAATACCACTATATAAATCCATGGTATGCCCGCACCTTTAATACTACATGCAGTTCTGTCTCCCCATCTCAGAAAAGATATATTAGAATTGGAAAAGGTGCAGAGAAGGGGAACAAAAATGATTAGCTTCCATACAAGGAGATTAAAAAGACTGGAACTGTTCAGTTTAGAAAAGAGACAGCTAAGGCATGATAGACGTCCATAAAATCATGAATGGTGTGGAGAAAGTGAACAGAAAAGTGTTATTTACCCCATCACATAACATAAAAACTTGGAGTAACCCAATTAAGTTACTAGACAGCAGATTTAAAACAAACTTAAGGAAGGACTTCTTCACACAATGCACAGTCAGCCTGTGGAACTCGTTGCCAGGGGATGTTGTGAAGGCCCAGGCCTGCCTTCTTCTCGGAGTCCCAGACTCCTTCCTGTCTCTGGGGATATCTTCCTAACTTGGCCTGCCTCTAGGCCCTTTTCTGGGCTCTGCAGAGTTCTTTCTGGCTTCTTGTACCCAGGGATGTTCTCCTAGAGCAGCGGCCCTCAAACTTTAGCAATTCCAGGACCCCCATTTTGATTAAAAAATGTACAGGGACACCCGCCCAACAGCTTTTTCCCCAGCATGCAGGAGGTACTGGGAGGGAGGAAGAGGAGTTGATCAGCAGGGCCTGCGGACCCCCTGGAGTACCCGGGGTCCACAGACCCCAGTTTGACAAACACTGTCCTAGAGTTTCTTCCCTGGAGGTCCACTTCCTGCTTTTTTATCAAGGCTTACCACAGGGACTTGCTCACACCACCCTATGGCTTCTCTGTGTTACTCTTGGCCTTTGGCCAGAGTTCCCATCTCAGGAAAGGACCCTTAAGACTCTGTGCTCCTCCCTTTATGAAGAAGGCCCAGCAGGGTCTGATAACAAATTGATTTGCCACACCCTCCAGGTGACACCATGTAGGCTAGTTGAGGCCTCAGGCTCTTGTTAACCCTTCTGCTGCCAGTGTGGGGTGAACCATCCCACACTGGTCTCCAGAGTCGTTCCCTTGCATGATGCTCTGTATTGGCGTAACCTCCCAGCCATGCCAGGCACTGAACTCCCAGAGAAGCAGATAGGCATGCCACACAGAAACCAGACGCAAGATCGGGTCCTATCCTTGTTTGTGCAGTGATGTGCCTGTTGTGTCAGTAGACAGGAAAGAAATGAGAGCAGCTGTGTTAAGCACTCCCATGATTTTTTTTATTAGCAACTGAACTGCGGACGTTTCCCCGGGTGCTTTCATGTTATAACAACAAAGGGCCGTGCCTGTTGCTGTGAGAGGGGCTCCTCCCCAGCTTTGCTTCACCTTCCCTCCAAAAGGTATCAGCACCCTGCTGGGGAGTGTGCTTGGGATCTGCCCAGGGGGAGGCAGCACACAGACCACATCTTACCTCAGCTTGTGAAAACAATGAGCCTCAATGGACCTCAGGTGATCTGCTGACCGGGGTGGGGGCAGGTCCCAGGTGTAAACCTGTGTAGGAAATCCCCTATGAAGGTGATGCCCTCCTAAAACCTCGCTGAATGTTGGTGTCATTCATCAGCAAGGCTGAGCCAAAAGATATCCAGTTCCTGCCCTTTTATCAAGGCTTACCACAGGGCTCTCTCCACCAGCATCTTCTCCATGACCCTCCTGGCCTTTGGCCAGAGTTCCCACCACAGACGAGGCATCCCAGCTCCTCATCAGTGCGCTGAACTCCTCCCCTTACACAGAAGACTCAGCTGCATTTAATTATGCCAAATGAGAGGATGCAACTGGAGTGAAAGTCCAGGACTGTACTCCTAAGCCTTGTCTACAAAGGCAGCCACATGCAGGGTACATACCACAGTGAAAAGTAGGCTGCGTCCGCACTGCGGTGTGTAGCTACATGCAGCAGTGAAAGGTTCCAATGGGACACTACGCTGCTAAAAATAGCAATGTAGATGGGTGAGGCACTGTTTGGGTGTGTTGAGAGCTGTGTAGGATACACACCCTAGGGTTCTGGTGTGTTTGTGCTCCACTCGCTTAAGCAGTGCTAGGGACATGTGCAGTGTATGTATTCTACATGCTGCCATAAACGTCGGCATGGCCCAAGAGTGTAAGAAAGTATAGCTCCCGCTCATCCAGTTCAGGGTCATTCCCCTGACCCCAATGGAGCCATGCTGATTTATAGCAGCTGAAGATCTGGCCCTTAATCTTCTGCCAATTTTTTATGATATAAAACAGCCCAGGTAATGGTGATATCCAGGGTAATGATATAGTTAAAATAGTGCCAGATTCTTATTGCCTTATTCACGCTAAACAGCACCTTACTCTACATATAGCCATGTTGATTTCAATGGGATTATTCAAGTAGTGCTACTCACCACGAGTACGGGTGCCAAAATGTGGCCTATAATACATACATTTTTCAGTTGTCATCCAAGGATACAAGATGGTAATTACCACACTGAGCTTTTTTACCCCCACACTGCGCTAATCATTGCCAGCCGTAGTGGCCTCCAATGGTTGATGATTAGTAAGAATATCAATAAAGTGGCTATACCACACAGATTAAAATTATTAAGTGTATTATTATACACACACAAGCTCAGTTAGCTTCCAACTCTTTTTCACCAAGAAAAAGCTGTCATTTACTATCTGACAAAGAACATATCCTGGAAAATCAAAAACAGCTACCAATAATAAGTATGACATGAGCAAATTCTAATTGCATTAAAATAAGTATTAGAGATGCTCAGGAATGTTTGACAAAATGTTTTGCTGCCAAAAAAATGTCCATTTATCAAAACCAAAACATTTTCTGGGAAAGAGTCCAGTTCAATGAATTTGCCCTTTCAAAAAAATTTTTTTTTTTGAAAAACGATGTTAAATTGTCAAAGTGGCCTGTTTTGACATTTTCTAAACATAAAGTACCATATTTTGGTTTGAAAGGACTTTTATTTTTGAAATTTTAAGTTAATTTATAGAAAAAAATGGTAATAAAAATAAAAAGTTGAAAGCACAACAAAACAATTATGAAATTACTGAAATTAAACATTTTAATCGACCTGAACTAATTTTTTCCTCAGATTATTGGGTTGCAAAAATTTTTGAGATTTCATCTTTTTGTCCCAATTTGGGATCGGAAAAAGGTTTGAAATCTCAAATTTTCCCAGTACAGAAAAACTGTTTCCCACCCAGATCTAATATATATTATTATCCAATTTAAGGGGGAAAAAATACTCACCAGTATGTGTGTATGCACCAGATGGCATTGCTCTGCAACATTAGGAAATATAATGCTGAAAACCAGCTTTCTCTGCAACTAAAGCAAATGATTCTGTGAGCAGACAAAGCTTTGATTTAAGAAATATAACTGAGTTTCTTTTCAATGCTATTTGCATGACACATTTTTACCACAGCTGATACTTTAATTATGCTGCATTATTTTCATGCATTCTCTAAAAAGGATCGCTTGTAAAATCTTCTTGTGTGAGAGGCATAGAGTGACTGCTTAGTTCTGAAGTGGTTTCTCTGCACCTGCTCTTAACACTGTGGTATTTGCTTGTTTTTAATATTCAATGCTGCTCATCTCAAGTGATTTGGTTGGCCCTATAGAGGGGGTCACACCAATTTCAGCGCATGCTTGGTCGTGACAGACAGGCGGTTTAAGATGCACTCCATACCAATTAGAGCAGATGTAAGGGAAATGGGGCAGATGTTGAGCTGGTCTAAGGAGAGATGATTACTGAAGCAACAGCCACAAAAAAGGGTACCCATGGTTTCCCCTGAGTCTTGCTTCTGCATAGTCCCACTTGGGAGATGTGGCCACCCATTTGCTAATGAGCTTCTGGAACTTTCTAGACTGCCTGTTGGGACTGCATGAGAGCCCCTACCTCACAGCACCAAATGGTAGGAGCTGAGGTTACAAAGGGCTGAGAGGTCTCCAACTGCCTCAGTTTCTTCTGCTAAAAATCACATAGTCCCAGAGAGCAGAAACCTGAGGAAGTGGGCAGGGCGTGTGAATATACAAGTTCAACACTCTCCAAGAGCCACCATTACCGGTATGTAATAATTCTTTCTTCTGCAAGGTGGCCTTTGTCTATTCTCACTTGTGGGAGTCTAGCTGCCAGTACAGCCCCCAGGAAGGTGGACTGAGGTGTTGTAACTAAACAAGTATTGTAGATTTCCCCTCCCAAAACAAGCACCAGCTCTGCTGCCAAGGTGAGAGAGCAGAGCTGTGTGCAGAACTCCAGGTAGCAGCCCTTCACGTATCTGGAACTGGAACACTAGTGACAGGCCGTCAATGCTGCTTTAGTCCTGGTCAAATGAGCCCTAAAACCTGCAGATACCAATGCTCTTGCCAGGGTAGAACAAGGATCAGTGCCAAGCCTACTCCACTTTGATAGGCAGTGGGTGGAAATTGCACTCCCCTTATAGAACCCCAAATGCAACTAAAAGTTTAGGTGATTGCCTAAAGGCCTTAGTCCTACCCAAATAAACAAACATGTAAGTCTTCTTTCTGGTGAGGGTATGGAGCCTAGTATCCTCTGGGTGAGAATGAGGGTTTGGAAGGAAAACCAGATTGACATTCTGGTCCAGGTGCATTCAGACACTACATTTTGGATGTGAATATAGGGCAACTTTGTCCCTGTAGAATAAAGAGATTGGAGGGCCAATCATCAAAACCTGCATCTAACACTTCTTGCAGATGGTTTTTTTTCAGTGAAAAAAAAAGGCAACAGAGGAAATAATTAACTAGCCCTTTGAGGTGCTCCAGGATGTTGAGATGGCTGAAGACCTTGTCAACTGGAGGCTGTATGATGAGGCTACAGCCAGGTGCAATTTGATCCATGACACGCAGAGGCAGAGATACTTCAGGTGTAATAAACAGCCCCAAATCAATGTGGCAGAGCATGGAGAGAGGATGTTATCTGCTCCCTCTAGAGAGACAGGCCTTTTAGTTTCTGGGAGTAATATTTCAAAGCAGATGACAAAAATACAGGTTGAACCTCCACGGAGTAGGCTAAAGGTGACCTTCAAAGAGACAAATAAAATGGGGTTGTGCCCTAGTTTTTCCTTCCTGCATGTGGGTGTGAGTGTGTAACCCTAGAAATTCAGGTCCTGTCAAGGCTGGAAGACTTTGACTGGAGAATAAGTGCAACAGTGACATGACAGAAGTTAAGCGGCTGGGTGAGGAAGGTATTTTTGAGTGAGAATGCTTAAAACTTTGTTTGTAGTTTGTGTTTTATTTACACCTATGAAACTTCAGCGACCGATTAATATTTTGGCTTAAGAAAGTTCTGTTACAGATTCAACACTCTTGCTCCTTCAGTTAAAGTGTTAGAACTTACAATCAACATCCCTGAGAGAGACACCTCTCAAAGGTTCTCCAGCAAAACCAGGAAAGACCAGTCTGGATGTTCCTGATATTTCTATGGTTAAAAAAGCAGCAGTAATAAATACTGTTTCCCCAAACTTCCAGGCTCTTATATATCATACAGAATAAAATAACAGCCTAAGCCCAGGGTTTTTTTTTTTTAAGTCCTTTGCAGCGCACCTTTAAGACAGAGTCCATTGAGCTAATGTCCCATGAGCTAAGTAGCCAGGTGGAGTGGCTCCAAATGAGGATGTGAACCTAGATTTTCCTGAGTCAAAAGGTCTAGTGATAGTGAAAAACAACATGGGGTGTCCCTGCAGATTTGTGCACCAACATAGTCTGGCCTAAGACAGAGCCATCAGACTGGCCTGGGCCCTCTGCCAACCACTTTCTGGAGTACCAACAGAACGACTGGAAATGCATACACCAATTCTTTCCCCAGTCTGTGTCTGTCTTGAATTGATGAAGAACACCAAGGCAGATTATTCTCCATTTATTCATGGACATGACTGAAACAGATAATTTATCCTTGCCAGGGACTTCTCAAAGGGTGTAAGCTTGTGTAAGCTTGAATCAGCCAGCAAGCTGTCCATGTATGGGTATATGGGTCCTTCCTGATGCAAGAGATATACAGCCACTACTGCTGAACAGCTGTGGTGCTTCAGAATGGCCAAAGGAAAGACTTTGTTGTGGTAGTGGCTATCACCAACACACACAAAAGTATCTGAGACAAGCTAGCCTGATAGGTGAAGAGCCCTAAACCAACCTCTTAGGGAAAGGATAAATGATAAGAAAAGCCAAAGTCAGCATGTGGAGCCGGACATTTCTGATGAGACCTATTCAGCTCGCTGGAATACTACTACCTAGCTCTTATACAGTACTTTTCATCTGTAGCTCTCAAAGCACTTTCCAAAGTGGTCAGTAACATTACCCTCATTTTACCGATGGGGAAACTGAGGCACAGGCAAGTGAGGTGACTTGTCCAAAGTCACCCAGCAGGTCAGTAGAAGAGCTGGGCATAGAACCCAACTGTCCTGAACCCCTGTCCAGTGCACTATCCAGTAGGCCACACTGCTGCCCATGAATAAAGAATTATATTGAGTAGATGCCACAAAGAACCTGTCACCCAAGCAGGGACAGCTGACAGAGTCCTAGGCATTGCTATTACTGTAAGGGCGGGAGGTGCCCTTAGAACAGAAACTTTTGATCTATTCTTGAGCTCCCTGGCTGCAGGTGCTGTTCCTCCTTTGAGATAACACCCAGTCCCATGCTGTGGAGACTATCCCTGAGCTCTGCTTATTCTTATCCTGGTGCTTGAGGGCCGAGGAGAGTCAGATCTCATATCCAAGGAGATCTTGGCACTGATAACTATGGCTCTGAATCCTTGGTGCTGCAAAGGGAGAGCTTGTGCATTCCCAATGACCAACGCTTTCCAAGAAGGTCCACAGAGATCAGCATCACCAGAGAGACAAATTCCACAAGTTGGGCGATGCAGAGACCATGTGAAAGATGAGCAGTTTTGTGGTCTTTGCATGGATGGGACAGCTCAGGTGTGGCAAATGTAGATGCCAACGTTTTGTGAGATCCAAGCAACATTTTGAATAGGGACAAGAGAAATCTAACCTTTATCCAAGTTCTTTTTGGTGCAGGGCAGAATGTACACTGGATAAATTCCATCTGATCACGGGGCTATCTACATAGTAACATTGTCATCACCGTATTTTTTTTTAATACCTGAAGAAATTACTGTCTGACTCATTCATGGAAGACAAAAATTGCTCCTCTTCAAGTTACTTACTGGTACTTCACTATTCCAGAAGTATGTATAACCCTTCCTATCTATAATATTCCTTTTCACAGGGTACCTGAAGCTTGGCTCCCAACAAAAGTTGATTACAACAAGTCTTGCTGTACTAATAGCACCTCCTAAGTTTTGTCTTCTAAGGCTGGCTCCATGGGGCCTGAATCTGCACCAATGAAGTCAATGAAAGTTTTGCCATCAACTTCAGTGGTGCAAGACTGGTCCCAAAACAAAGATATTGGACTAGATCAGTTCCAAGTTAAAGCAGGGTAAATCTGGAGCAACTCTATTAACTTAAGTGGAGTGACTGCAGATTTATATGGATGTAAAAGAGCAGAATCTGGCCATCTATTAGGCAAATAAAATTCCTCAGTGTCTGTTTTCTATATGGCAGTCAGATACATACAATCTAGCAGCCTCCTTCCGCACTATGTCCAACAGAGCTTCTGAAGTCCCAGAGGGTGAAAATTTAATAGTGAAGGGAATGTAAAGTATAAATACTACTACATTTCTTTTCCCTGGTTTTTTTATTCAAATGTTCAGATCAAAACAATGGTACTGGGTGTCCTTAGAAGAATAAGTCAGAAAATTAAAAAGTAGGATACTGACCCACAGTTGATTTTCTATTTGTCACAATGTGCCCTAAAGTGTTAAGTTAAAGTACCAAGAGAAGATTTTTTTTATTGATAAAACGTATTGTCTTAGTGTAGATATCTGACACAGTATCAAATCAAATGACAAAACATTTAAAGTAATTCAATCTATTAAAACTTTCTGATATTCCTTAGACAACAGTGATGTGAATTTTTGTTTATAGTTATAACACTTGAAAAACACAGAAAATACAAGTTTCTAATTCATAGGTTACCAGCAAATAGAGAAATGCATGCTCTCATTTCTGTTAAATTTCTAACTGACACAGGCAAGTGGAACAACTATGCATACAAGTAATACTCTATAACAAATTGCAAAACAAACGTACAGAAAGACAGACAATAATACTTGTACAAGTATGACAAAATTATTGTAACTTATCTGAAAAGGTAACAAATGTTTTGTCTGTGGCGCCGCCATTTTGACATTTCAAAAGCACGTTAATAAGAAGCTATTTGGAATAGAACTTTATTACTATAAACAGTTGAATTTTCTCCTTGCTGGTGAGCCCCGGCTGCTATAAGTGAACTATACGTTGTGTGCATTTCAGATTTACACTCAGTTGCACCTACATTTTCTTCATTATGGTTAGAAGCATCATGGAGTCTTCAAACTCAATGGAAAAGAACCCAGATAACGTTAATGGAATAAAAGATGTTCAGCTCAATCACTTTTATTGCTGTGCTTCTGATGCACCATTGAGTAGAAAATTAAGCATGCACACAAGAGTTTAAGGAAAGCTATACAGTTTGATCACTGTTTAGTTTAGAAAAAGTCACACCAGAGACTGCATTCAGTGGTCTAGAGACTTTAGCAAGGTTAGCAAAACAAAAAAGTTTTCCTTAAGAGTTCCAGGGAATACATTACATTATTCTTTATCTCTTACAACAATGTAATTGTAAACTCATTCTAGCCACAGAAGCATGTGCTGTCAAGCCAGTGCCACTAAAAAAAAATCAAGGGGCTCACACTCGGCAGCACCCGTTACTTCAATGGGAGTCACTGCGTGCTCAGCATTTATTTTTTTTTAAAGCCATCCATTTATTTAGTGCCTAAATGGGAGCTGTTGGGATGCTGAGCGCTAATGAACATCTGACCCTGAAATCACTGCTACTTATGATGGTTGAAATTCACCTCCTCTGCAGAGGGTTAGTACTAGGCTTATGTGGCACTTAAGTCCTACTTAAATCCCATTTATGGGTTTAAATGTCTCATCAGCCTTGTACTGCCTTTCCGCACGGGGTGAAGTTCACCCCATAGAATTGCTTATCCTGTGCCTATTTCTGGATACATAACAATGCACTAAAAAAAGCACCAGTACTGTCTTCCTGTGTGTACACACCCTTTTGAATTTTTGCTTGTGCTTTCTAATCATGAGAACACTTCCATGGTTTCACCATTTTACTGGGGAATTTGACATTGCACAGGACACTGCCAGAGAGGGGAATATGTCTCTTCTAGCTTATTTTCCATCTTGTATTTCACTGTGGGGATTAAAGTAGTTCTTAAACTTATTTAATCAGCTAACCATGGAGTTAGGTACCTAAATATCTTTGAGGATCTAGGCCTAAGAGCCTAATTGTGACTTCCTTGTTCATGAGAGTAGATGTTGAACTCAGTGAGGCTTCTCTTATGAGGAAGTTGGTCACAATTTGGCCCTGAGAATTCAGTAATTGCAAGGGTGCAATTTGTCTCTAAGGTATATAGGTCTATACTGACACATGTGCACAGTAGATTTTCATGATCAGTGATACACACTTATTTACCTAAAGTAAGAATCAAGTCTGATGCATGCAATATTTTAGACTCATCTTCCCCATTTTGCCTGGTAAGGAAATACAGTACTTGTTACTGGAAAAACCAAAACCAAACCCTTTTTCAGAACTGGTAAGTGAACTGTAAAGATCAAATATTATTTCAGACACATCACAACATAAATGAAATCCTTGAAAAACTTGCCAACATTCTCATTACACAAGAATCTGTGTTTCATAATGCAGTTTTACTTTCCTTTGCATTTGCTCTCCGCTTGTGCTGTATAAAACATGTATTTATCTGCTGTGCCCTTTTGATATGTCATTCATTTTTAAAATTAGAAAGCTTTAATGACCAAGATATCAAGAATTAATTTTTGTCTTTTTTCAAGATCTCAACAAATGCAATATTTTAGCTGGAGTTTTAGTTTATCTAGGAATGTTCTGATTTCAAATCCCAATTTTGATACAAAGAAATGTATGGTGTACGTGAAGATTTAGACTCACTATGGAGAGCTACCAGAAAGAAAGATGTTTTCTGTGAGAACTTAAGAAGAAGAATTCAGTTGAGTCATGAACTCTACAATAAATGGAGGTTCATTTTATGCAATTTTCTTGCTTCATAATCAGCCTGATTATGCAGGCTGATTATGATTTGCAGGCTTTTTTCCTAAAATGAATAACACCTAAGTGTCTAAGAGCTTCCTCAAGCATAAAATTCTGACCTTTCCTCTCCACTGTCCCATTCTTACGAAGACTCCTGCACTGCTCCTTGCCTCCTCCACATTGAGCTCTACCATAATTCCCCCTGACAGCAATGCCAGGTGATACATCCTCCTAGAATGGAGATGTACTGACCTACATGAAAAAACAGGTTTATTGAAATGGGGGTACCCAGTTGCATGTTTGCAAGTAGCAAGAGCATTTTATTGCAAGATTTCAAGGGGCTGATTCATTGCTCCGTCAATGTTGCCATGACAACTTACACCAGCTGATAATCTGCACCCAAACCTTTACTTTCATGTTACAAAAATGGAGGTCATCATATGTAACTTGACGTCAATTAGACTTTTTTTAAAAACAGTTTTCGGAAGAAATTGATGCAAACTTGGGAAAGGAAGATCTTTTATAAAATACCTGTTGGCACCTCAAGAAATGTAAATTTTAATGACTGTAAATGGTGCTCAGAAAAAACAGGTATGGTTGCCCTCAAAATATGATAGATTGACAGATGGAGGTGAAGGTTTGATATTTACGCATTTCTACTCCAGCGATCAGTACAAGTGACCAGCACAGAGACATTTTTCAGGTTCTCTCAATGTTCAATAACTACTCTCACCTTACAGGTTGCAGGAAGGGGACCAGCAAGCTGATTAAAAAAAATCACAGTAAATTAAATGTCTCACCGCTTTTCACAGAAGTTCAAAAGAATGGTACTAATGTGTTTAAACAACTCCAACTTTAGGTCCTGGTTCAGGAAAGCACCGATGCCTGCACTTAACTTTAAGCGTGGGCTTAAATTCCATTGACTGCCCTGGGTTTTAACTGCTCTTCCTGAAAAAGGTAATGCTTTCCTGATTCAGGGGCGTAATTCGTCATGTAAGAGAAATAAATAAATAAGTGTATAAATATTTCAGTGCACAATTTCCTGACCTCTTTGATCATTTTTTTAAAACTTTCTTACATTCAGGAAAGGGAACTAGAATTTAGCATAGTAGTAGTAACAATAATTGGAAATACTATTGAATTTACAAAGATATGCTGTTTCGACTTGTCCTGTTATATTTCTTATATACATATATGATTGGCATGCAACACTAATATTTACTTGCTGATACAAACATGGAAACAAATTAAAAACAAGTAACCATCTTTTGCACTTACAAAAAATGTGTGTGTGCGTGTGTGTAAGTATCTTAAATACTGACATCAGTTTCTGTCTTCTCAATAGCCATAATAGATTTCTTTTCCTATTCACATGGCAGCCAGCTACCACACGGCTTTGTTTAAATGACAGAGAACATACTGGGTTAAAGTACATAATATAAATCTTTGTTTAAAAATTTAAAAAAATAAGGCCCAAAATCTGTCATATTCATGACCAAATCCTTTAATGAATATAGTTAAATATGGGATGGCCTGGCTTCAGGAAGCTTAAAATATCCACGTCAAAACTATAATCATTCAGTTGGATCAGTAACGCTCATAGTGTAATCATGGTCTTTATCTATAAAAAAGCCAGGATCCTGTCCACTTCACTCGCTTACAGTGGACAGAACATGTTGTCTGTTTATAAATGAACAAACCAGGGATCCCCAGGGAGAGGATCGGATATAAAATACCTGCGTATTGTGCAAATTTCACTTTGAAGAGACACTGATTTCTCTTTGGGAAAAGATTTTGGGAGAGGATTCCAATGGCCTGTGTAATGAGCTGATGTTTCAATGAACATGTGCAGTGTAAGGGTACACTGTGAGTTACACCAGCATGGTATCGAGACAGGTGCTTGAAGCAATAGGTCCACTCTGCATTTTCTCTCACCTATTCTTGGGCCCAAAGCTGCCTCCTATTTCTGTTAGTCCAATGCATGAATTCTGTCTTAGGTAGTGCACTTGTAAACATTTAAATCCACAGGCTGACTCTATACTTAATAAAGGGATTATGGGAACACAAACTCATATCCTTTTGACACAAGGAAACCAATAATACCCATCTACAAGCAACCAACCAGATTCAGAGGGGAAGCTGCTTTTGAAACAGAATCCACAGCGTTTGCCCAACATTATTTTACATCTGCTAATTTTTCAAATTCTCCACCTCTCAAACTATATCAGAAGTCTTCCTATATAATGGCCTATGGACCAACCAGCCATCACTCGGGTTGTTGCGTCCTAAAAATGTGGTGGGACGTGCAGTCAGTCATATATTTGTAGGGAAATCAGGGAAATTTGATCCTTCACCTTTCAAACATTCAAGAGCGTCCGTGCTATGAAATGTATTTCTCCCACTCCATCCCCCCCACATATTTTTGTTCAGTTATTATTATCATTTACTACAAATATTATGACATGGAGCTATAGTCATCCTTGGTGTAACTCTATTACTCTTACAACAGGGATGACATTTTCCTGTGCTATAGACCTCATTTTATAGCTTTGAGACTGGTGGATGGATTCTGTACCACCCACCCCATAAGGACCTTCATAAATAAATTGCAAGGTGCATTCCCCATCCGACTAAAGGAAACTAACCTTTCCTCAGTTGACAAAGACTGTCCTGAACAGCATCGGGGACAATGAGACTTGTACTGATAAAGCACTCGTTCTGCAAACTCTCAATCACAAGAGTAGTCCTTCCTACAGTAATCATATGGACTCAGATGGGTCTGTATGTGTAAGTAACGACTGGACTCAGACTTTGGGTGACCTTTCACCTTAGAATGTTATCATAAGAGTGCTTTCAACATTTTGTGTTAAATCCTGGCTCCTTTGAAATCAATGGCAAAACTCCCATTGACTTGAGTGGGGCCAGGATTCTTCTCTTATGTTATATCTTAGCCTCCACACCTACAGATGCAGCCATATACACAGAAGGAGAAAAGGGGTAACTATCACTGCAGTACCTGAGGCCAAAATTTGTCAGCCATACCAGAAATCTCTTTTCTCCTTCAAACTAGGCTATAAACACTAAAATGCAAGAAAGAGCTCCAAGTCAGTCAACAAACATTTGGAATACGGAGAAACTGCCAAGCTTACTGAACGTACAGCATGTGCGATCTCACACCCTTTTATGTATTTATGAATCACTCAGAATCAAATGAACAGTAACACACAAACTTTGCTAATCAGACCAGCTGAATTGTGATCTATCTGTAGGAGAAAACAGTAATAAGCATTCTTGATTTTCCTGACTGTGGGCCTGACCCAAAGCTCATTGAATTCAATTGACTTCAGTGGGCTTAAGATCAGGCCATGTTTGCTAAAAACATTCCGACATGTTGCCTCATTTGTGTAGCAAAATCCAGGAATGTGATATGCCAACTCATGGCAAAACTTAACAGGGAAAATCTACTTTCCTAAAGAATACTATAAAGAGTAAAAAGCTTGCTCAGTAGTTCACTCTTAGTTAAAATCTATAAAGCCTTTCAAAGTCACTTCTCTCTTTTCAGTCAAAGGCACATTCGGTAAAGACTCTCCTTGCTGGAGTCTTGTATTCTGCTCATTCATCACTGAATGACTTTTTTCTACAGCACTGCTTGGAATGGGTATACTTTACTGCATCCACGGTTTATAAAATCCACACGACTATGGTGCAGACACTGTATTCATTGAAACACTTTAAAAAAATCACTCATGCCAATGGGTTAGATCCACTGAACCTGACCTTTAGACCCCAATTCAGCAAAGCACATAAGCATATGCTTAGCTTTCAGTGCATGCTTAAGCTCCATTGACTTCCTTGAAACTTAAGCACGTGCTTCAATGCTCTGCTGAATTGAGGCTTTAGGGCCTGATGCAATTCTCATTATAGTACATGGGACTCCTGTCAGAGCCTGTAATGGGAGTTGGATCAGGCCCATAGGGAGGTGTAAATGACACCATGTTGTGTCAGCCTGGCCCCCTATATCCTTATGGGCATTTACCCCAATGAACCTCAGGGTCTTGGCTGGAGAGAGAACTTTAAGTTATGGTTGGATCTCCACAGGAGTGCTGCTGATAGGGGGGGGGGGGGGGGGTGTGGGCTACACAAAATCAGCACGTTCCTAGCTATACTAGTCATGCCCCATCCCTGTTCAATGCCACACATTTTTTGGGTTTCACTGTGTCTTTGCAAGTTCCCAGACAAGCTTTCCTGATGCGCTGGCTGCCTCAGAAGCCCTGTGTGTGGCGTTAAGCCCATAAGTACCATCATGACACTGGGCTGAATCATGTCTATGCACACTCCCTCTCCTCCAATACTTTAAGCCTATCTAATTTCAGAAACCAACAACAGCGGAACATTAAGCACATTTTTCTTTTCCATAATGTCATGGCTAACTGAAAGGAAATATATTATCAGAAACTCTATTCTGATTGTGGTTATCTCCCTCTAACACTCTGCTGAACAGCAAAGTAACTGCAGCCTGACCCCCGTCAAAATGAAACTGTATTGTATACATCTGCCTGAGTTATAACTGCAACTCTTTATAGGAATCAAAACATTTGGCTCATTCTCAAAGATGGTAACATTCAGGTAATGTATATTAAATGTGAAGAATGAAATCTAAAACTACGGAAGTACTGAAACTTCAAAACAGCTACTCTGTTCAAAATACTCCTGATGTTATTAACTTAATGTCATTGGCCGTTGCATTCTTTTCTTGCCTCTTCTGTTAATAGTGAAGGTAAAGGAGTGTTCTTTCCTAAGGCTCTCATCTAGTGTAACGGCTCAAAAATTGGGCATGAATCCTTATAATCTTGCCATTCTGTAGGTAGACAACCAGCTATACGATGGTTTGTAAACAGATCATCTGTCCAAAGAATTATTTTACCAAAACCATCCAGTATCAGTTACTTATGTTCAAATCTAAATCTATCTGTATGTAGAATTTTATCTGGACACTTCTAGTAACATAGTAACTAAGATTAGCTTTCTTATCGCTGATGAAGCCCATTTATGTTGACAGACATTTTTTCTTTGCAAGAGGAGGTAAGAAAGAAACAGATACGATTTGTAACAACCTTACAGCTGATTCTGTTATGAAATCTGTACACTGCTCTATGGGATCCAATAACAGAGACCTCCGAAATTACCTGCTTTACCTGTCACAGATATGCTGATCTGAAACCACAAGGCTAACGGGAAAATATTCAGCATTTGAACAAACTTCTGTGCCTATAATGATTGTCCATGAAAGTTCAGGTACTTAACACTGAACCTCATTTCTCCAACTTGCTATAAAAAGTCACGTTTATTATTAAAAACGTCCATGTTAATTTTAGCACATTCAAGGACTACTCAATTGAAAAGAACAAAATAGATAGGGGTTTGGGGGTTTGTTTGTTTTTTTGGTGTGGAAGTTTTAAAACTTGTTTTACTGATCATTTTAAAATTACAATTAAAAACTATTAAAATATTTGGAACCTTACAAGAACTGTGCTTCTTTTACTAAAAGCTTTCATGAAATTAGCTGGCTCCACGCACGCTTCAAAGACTTGGCATAGTTAGTGGGCTGTTAGAAGTGGATAGAGTTAGATTCACAGCCAAATGTTACAAATTATACCACTTGATGTGTGATCAAAGAAACAAAACAAAAAAGTGTTTTTCTTCCATGCGTGCCTCGTTGGGCATACCTTGCCTTTCCCCCCGTGGCATAAATTTGGCTACAACTCCAGTTCTGGAAACTTAAAAACTTTTGATTGTCTGTCCAATGAGTCAGCGGAGCTAGGGATAAAGTACATGAATTTGCTCCAAGTGAAATATGCTCCAAGTTCAGGCTCCTACAGTTCCTAACTCCTATAACACTTTCATGTGCAATCTCCTTCTTTGTGCCAAGCTGTATTAGAAAGAACTAGTTTGTTGATTTGGCTTAAAAAAAAGAGTTCTGTGTCTGATTCACTTATTCATATTTTTAAATACACCTCTACCCTGATATAATGTGACCCGATATAACACGAATTCAGATATAACGCGGTAAAGCAGTGCTCCGGGGGATGGGGTGGGTGGGGCTGCGCTTTCCGGTGGATCAAAGCAAGTTCGATATAACGCGGTTTCACCTATAACGCGGTAAGATTTTTAGGTTCCCAAGGACAGCGTTATATCGAGGTAGAGGTGTAACTGTTTTTAAGACCAACAGGATGTGCTGTTGTAAAGACATATAGGAAGAAATCTTGGCCCTGCTGAAGCAATGGCATTTTTGCCATTGAGTTCAACAGCGCTAAGGTTTCGCTCAGAGTCTTAGGGCACTGGAAACACTTATCTTTCTTTCAACTTAGAGCCTCACAATATACCCAATGCATTTGTATAGCTTATTCAAACTACACGCATTACCAGGCATAATTCCTTATGTTTGAAACAAAGCTGCCAAGGCCATGTCTGTATTCAAACTCGCATCACTTCAACCTAAATGTGTGATTTTAAACTGATTCAGTTAAATTCATGCAAATCCCTGTGTGGATGCTCTTAATTGGATTTAAAGCTACCTTATATTGATTTAGCTTAAGCCAATGCTTTACCAAATGAAGTTTCATTGCTATAAGGCAGGTTTAAATCCAATTAAGAATGTCTGTCCACATTGAGTTTGCACTGATTTAACTATATCGTTTTTAAAATCATTTTAAAGTTAAACTGGCGTGTTATAGCATCCATCTTTGACAAGTAAGGATTTGTTCCCTGGACCAGCTTTTAAGGTGCTCAATTCTGTATAGACAGTCCCACAGTCATTTCTGGCTGATGCAGTTTCCATCAACTGAGCCTTATTTGCCCCAAATGTCCTGCTTTGAGGCACTGGTATTCTTGGTTGTTCCTATTTTAGCAAGCCACATGGCATTTTTCTTTGATGCCCAGGGTCTGTTCACTGATCCATTTATGTTTAGGCCTGGGGTGCCTTTTCCCCAGCACTTTGTTGATGGCATCCATAACAGAAGACTGGAAAGAGCCTCATAAATTGTTGACTTGCTCCTATTCAAGGCTTTCATCTGCAAGGGCTAGAGTGTCAAATCAGTTGCAGATTTCAGCTGGCATTCCATTTTGACAGCAGCAGTCAATCAATTTCAGTAAGTCTAAATGACTAATGGAAGGCTTGGTTTGAGTTGCCTTCAACCTCAGTTCCACCATGGCCACAAGCAACCTGTGATCGATATTGACCACTTCAGCACACCTGAACACCCAATAGTGGTGCATACAACTTCTCCACCAATTAAAATATGAGAATGTGATCAAGTGCTTTGTGGGTTTGTCCCTCATTGGAATACCAAGTCCATGTGTGTATGTTCTTCCATTGGAAATTGGTATCAGAAACATGGAGTCCAGTTGCAGCACAAAGTTCAAGCAGTCGCTCACGATTGCTATTCACAATTGCATCCGCAACAAAACACCCAATGCTTTCTGGCCAAGCTTTCCTAGTATTGGCTCCCAGTGTAGTGCTGGCATTGCATAGCACAATGATAATGTCATGAGGGGATACTCTTCTGATGACATAATACATGGCTCATGAGTATTGGTCCTTGTCCTCCTGACTGGCAAGGTAAGTGGGGGCATAAGCATCAATGACAGGGATGTTGCCATGTCTATAAGAAAGTCCTTGCCACATGATACATTTGGAGATGGGAGATCAGCTTATGAAGGCTTTACAAGCATTCCTTGACAAGGCCAAGGCGACACTGCTGAGGCCTGACCATACATAACGTTTGCTGTTAATAATTGTCTTGCTGGTGCAGCTCCAACAGGTCTCAGTGCGTCCTGCAACAGAAATGTTGTATTGGTTCAGTTCAGTGATGAGAGGGTAGGAGTACCAATGGTTTTCAGGGTACGTTCCAAACTGCAAATCTACATTGTGTGCAAAGGTCCAAACATGTTGGTTCCATCAGCCAGTGGGGAAGAGGGGGGTCTCTTCTGGGTTCCATTTGAGTATTGTGTTGTGTGCACTGAGGCAGAATGTCTGAGTAGATGGAAAAAACATTTTCCGGTGCTTTATAACCATCCTATCAGAGCTGCAGCTCCACAACTCCGGGAGGATGTGAAGAGCCCAATGAGAGCCCCTCCATGTAATGCAGAGGATGTCACTGTCGAGGAGGTTTGAAGCGCAGCCTGTAAGCTCAAGCATGGCCATGCTGCCGATGTTTGTGGGATAGCTGCTGAACTGATCAAAAATGGCCAGGATTCTGTCTTAGAATGGCTGACCCAAATTATCAATGAAGTATGGATTCATGAGAAACTACCCGATGACTGGAGCCATGGGATTATTCTCCCATTTTAGAAGGTAAAGGCAATAGTCTGGTGTGTTCCAATCACTGCAGCATGACTTTGCTTTTCATTGCAAGTAAACTGTTCACGCTGATTCTTCGTGAGCATGCTAACCCCCCGATAAAGAATCTACGCTACCTACAGCAAGCCGATCAATCACAGAGCAGATTTTTACCATTAGACAAATTATTGGAAAAGATCAAGAGTTTTGGTAGAGAGAATATGAGGTGTATACAGCTTTTATTGATCTAAACGCGGCCTCCAACTTTGTTGATCATTGCTCCCTGTCTGCAAGCTGCTGGTGTGCCTGGTAAGCTCTTCCACCTTCTCATAGAAATACACTACCAAAGTGAGAGCTGTGTCCACTTAGGTATCAGGATCTCCAACTGGTTTGAGTAGAACAGCAGTGTCCATCAAGGATGCTTGGCTGCCCCGATATGCTCAATACTGTTATTGACTGAATGATGGAAACTGTCACTAGTCGCATACCAGGGGTGGTACTGCATGACTCCTGCATAGCAGACCTAGAATATGAAGATACCACAGCTAGATTCTCATCCTCAAATACTAATCTCAGCAATGCCCTGAATATATTTATGGAAGACGCAAGTAAGAAGTAAGACTGGTCTTCAAGTCAATTGGAAGAAGACCAAACTGATGAAAGTGGCTGATGGACCTCTACCCCTATCCATCATAATCAGTGGGCAAGAGACTGAATTTGTCAACGCATTTGAGTGTCTTGGTTCCATCGTCATTAGGGAGGGAGGTTGCCTTGCTGACATGAAACATCAACTCAGCAAGGTCAAGGTTGTTATGCATGCTCTTTGGAAGCCTCTGTGGCATCAACACCACATATCAACTCTAAGATGGGAATCTATCAAGCAGCAGTGACTTCCATCCTTTTGTATGGCTCTGAAACCTGGGCCACCACAGAGACGCAAATGCGCCAACTGGATGCTTTCGACATGAAACAGTAACGTCGTATTGAAAGTATATGGTGGTTTCATCGTGTTCTAAATGAGGATGTCAGGTGTCAGACCAATCAGTCTCCAGTGTCTTCCCAAGTGACTCAACACCATCTCAGCTAGCTTGGCCATCTGCTTCATATACTGGAGTCCATACCAGTCCACCAGCTTTATGCATTTGATTCAACAAAAGCAGGACGGTGAAGACCTTGTGGATGGCCTTGCACAGGCTGGAAGGATATTGTGGCTTCTGACTTCGCCTGCCACAGCCTTAATACAGAGCAGGCCACAACCTTGACAGGAGACTGAGCTCTCTAGAAATGGTTGATCCAACAACGTGTGTACTCTACTCTCGATGAGCAGGAGAATTAATGAATCAAATGAATGGTGTATCTCTGAATATAGACAAGGCCTGACATTGCAGCATGATCTGACATGTCCTCATACTTAACTTGGAAAGATAAATTTGGTAAAAGAAACATTTGTCAGTAGCCAGAAAGTTGTAGTTTTTGTATCCAACAGTATTTGCTACCTACATTTTATTTTACAGATTATTAGGAAAAGTCATTGAAAATCTGGGCTACTGTCATTGCACGTTAGATCTTAACCTCTGGTTCTTACACTGACATTAAACGTTATGTCCTCAGCACTTGTGGGTGTTTTTCCCACTTTCTTTTCTTTGTTTTTTAAATAATTTTTTGTTAGGCATTTGAATGCTTAAAATTAGCATAAATTGCTGTTTCACAGGCGCAAAAGCCACAAATCCAAAGCATGCAAATTCACTAACTTCAATGACACAGCTCAGGACACAAAGTCAAACACAAAGGAACAGAGCAACACAGAAATCTCCCAAACCACACTAGTGTAAATGCCCTCCACGCGAGATATTTTCTGTTGTAGGTACCTATAGCTACAAAAAAATGCACTATTTCTTAAAAATAAAATAATAATAATAATAATAATAATAATAAAAATGCAGGTATAGAATTCTACTTTGGCAGGGCAAAAGCAATCTTTCCTTTGTCTCTTAAAACCACCCACGTCACAAGATTTTGGCATTTAATCACTGTCAAGGGAGGCCTAACCATGTGTCAAACAGAGTTGAAACTATGGGATCAGATATTTGGTGTCAGCCTAGACAAAATCAGGTCAAAAGTTAGAGCTGCAGTGAGGTGTTCACTACTGGGGAGAAGACTCTTTAAGCTCTCTTTGAAATGCTCATTAAAAATCGTCTACGATTGCTTGGAAGGAAAACTAAATGAAAGCTGTGAATACTCACTGTATCAGTCAGCATATGAAGCGATCTTATTATTGTACGCCTTAGGGAGACCTTTCATGAAGAGTGATTGCAGAATAAACTTCGCGCAGAGAAGTGCTTACATTTTTGTCTTGGAGATTTTTCCATGGGCTTTAATCAAGCTATCAGTTTGAAAGGCTCTTTCTTTTAAAAACAAATGAGAACTCACACACTCAACCGGCCCTCAATTTCAAATCAAGCTTGCATCATGTGCTTTGGTTTCAGATCACAAGTCCATCTAACTCAAACGGTAATCAAAGAAAACATTCTATCACATCTCGTAAGAATATGGCACAGGTAAGAGCAGTTCAGTGCATCTAAGATACCTCTTTGCTTACACTTGGAATGAGCAACTTTCAGAATTTTCTTGCAAAATGCACAAAGCTCAGGATACACATACAATGCAAAGCTACGATACTACAGTATTTGATGTACGTCAACAGGAAAAGTTCCTAAAAAACCAGTCATGCAGTTTTTGTGCCATGGGATAGATAATGGCTATTTCGTAGAAATAGATCCAACTGGCTCCATTGGAGCAGCAGTATAAATATTCAAAATAGAAATAATAATAGGCCCTGATGTGAAACTTTTTTTTTTCCAAATATTGTCTCTCCTGTGAGTAAGGAAAGATTCAGCTTAGGAGCTACTATATCTTGTTATAAGCTTATAACTGTCCTCAAGGTTGGAATTTATTGAAATGTATCACATCATGCTACTATTTTTTAATTTAAGGAAGTCTTTTGAGACATTTTAGTGGTTATTATTAATTAAAAACACACTAAGAAGGTACAGTGGGGATTTCTAATGCAATGGAATTTCCATACGGTGTAGTTCTTAGCATGCTGTTCTTAGAATGCTGCTTAGCGAAACAAGTGGGATCACAGTTATGTTCCTGAAGAAAAAACAGCAACACATATATAAAATGGAGCCCCTCTTTTCTCTCCCCTTTATCCACATCTGCTCTGTCTTCACACCTACTTTCCTCCAGAGACCCACTAGTCTGCTTTTACCCAAGGTGGATGTGCATCAACTTTCCATGGAACTTGCCTGATAAACTTGTATTTTCGCTTGTTCCGTGTGAAAAGGATAGAAAGTAACATGCTGTGTCGAATGGAGATCACAGATTGGAAACGTTTATTTGTCCGAAGAGAATTAAGCTTAAATAATCAAGTGCAAACGAGTGGCTAAACCGGTCTTCACTCTGAACTGTTTTTCTTCCGCTAGTTCAGATTTTTTTTTTTCTCTTAGGGCCCTGTTTTGTTGTGTCCTGTCTACCAATATTGGCCACTGTCTGTACCATAGACAAAAACATTCACCTTGTTGGTAGTATCTTATTACGCTTCATAGAAGAACATATACAAGGAAGAGGAAAAAACCATACCAAATGAATCAGAAGTGATCAATGCTTAAAGTAAATACAACAGCCAGCACTGGCAAGAATCCACAATTTCAATACATACAAGTGTGGCAATCATAGGTGTTCCTCATGTAGTGGAATTTGCCTGCATATTAATACAGTATTATACAAAACCTTGCAGGTCTGTTAGAACAGCGAATGGCAAAACTTTCATCATAACTTAGATTTGTGAGTGAATCTGCATTAAAGATATTCTGCATTTTAAAAGTGCCATTTCTCTCTCTCTCTCTTTCTTCCTCCAGAAGGAGGTGGAATAAATCCACAACAATCTGATATCAGGTAAGTTCAGCTGTAAAATTTTTTGGCCAGGTCCAGTGTATTCTTTAAAGAGTGGCAAATTATGACTTCAGTAACAATGTCGGTGCAAAATATGCCTCTTTCCTTTTAAAGAAACCAGTGTCTACAACTCATTTTGAGAATGTGTGACTGTGCTTATGTTCCTCTCACAACGAATAAGACATAAAACTACACACTCCCCCAAAAAGCTACAAGAAGTTGGATGATCCTCTGAAGCTTCTGACCTTGCATCGCAATGTGTGGATCATTAAAAACCAGGACCCCTCCTCGTTAGCCCTCGTGAGGCTGGCAGTCCTAAACCATTGCTTATAACCTAGGACATATAAATAACCTAGCAATAAAACTCTGACATTAATAATGAAAATGGTAGCAGTGTTTACCCTTTGAATCCATGTTCACCTTGCAACACCTTTAAGAGATGCGTTAATCATAGTATAAAGTTGTTATCCACTGCCTTGCCAGTCATTTTTTTTAATAAACAGTCAATCCACTCATATGCTGAGTATTTCAAATTGAGTTCCCATAATACACTGCACTTGTGACCTTTGGATCATTACACGAAATCCAGCGCTCAGAAGGAGAAGTTGCAAAGAGAGGCTGTTGATCTCTGAAAAAAATAAAAATAAAAGATTCCCACAGTTCTGCTTGAAAAACACCCCATATACAATGTACCCTCTTCTTCTGCATTCTAGCAATAGTCTTAAATCATAAATTAGATTAGTCTTCCACCAAATAACTTAAAAAGGAAGGAATTGTAGCAGACCAGTTTTGCCTGGCTCAACGCCAGATAGCAGCCAGTTCATTTAGAATCCCAGTCACTGTTCAAAAACTGAACTTGGAAATCACATTAATGTTGAAAAAAAATTATCTTCACATCGATGCAGGATTTTTCCAGGTTTCGGGGTCGGAAGAGGGTAAACCGAGATGGGAGGAGAATCCTATGAACAGTGAGCAGGATATATTTCACGACCGTCGGGTGCACCGTGTTCTGGAGACGCCAGCCGTGTTTTGTATTGCACAGGTAAGAAGGAAGTACCTTTCGACAGTCTGCCACCTGGATCAGTGATCTCTGCACATCGGCAAGTTCACAAAAGTGAAAACATTGAATTCTGTCATGATGGAGAAACATAAGAAGATGCCGTACAGGAAAAGGCACACAATTCCCAGCTTCTTATCCAGCTTCCATTTGTTCATGTGGACACCAAGTACCTACAATACACACAATCATTTGCTCAGAGTAAACAGCAACATCAAAAACATTTACAATCAGTGGCAAGCACCTTTCTCAATAGCGTGACCATGAAATTTACTTTTCTGTTGCTGAGTGCCATTGACTTGCTTGAAGAATATTCTGTTCTCAATTGCAACTTATCATTTTAGGATATTATTATACAGTGGGCGAGATGTACTGCTGGAGTAAACTGGCGTAGCTACATCAGCTGCACTGATTAACACCAGCTAATGATCTGGCCCAATATTTTAATAGTCAGTTCATTCTGGCAAGAACAATTCCATTTAATTCTACGAGATTCATACCCCTTAAACTTTTCAATGGCCAGCTCCCTTCTGTGTGTCTAAAACGGCTTTCACCTGTGTATCTGGGCCTGCAATTTGCAGGTGCAAACACCTCTGTATGCTTTAAACAGTCTGATGCTTGAATATGAACATGTCAGTTTTGCTGTGTTTTATGGCAAACTCATATCTGCCCAGCTGGAGAGTGGATTGTGCACAAGAGTAAGTCTGGCTTCATTTCTACCACGGAAAGTGACGAATGATTACTAGTGAATTTCCCGGGGCTCCTCTCAGGAAAAAATACACAATGTATGAGCCATCTTGTGTCAGGCCAAATAATTGCTTGCAAAGTACCAGATTAGGCCCCTGGAAATTTTACAGTAGAAATCGGCAGTACCTCTCAACAGGACTCACAGCAATTGCTGCTGCTCTAAGAGAAAAGGAGCACGTGGAGAAAAAGCAAACGTCTATACAATTACTATCTTGGAAATGAAAAACAAGAGATTATATACATACGGTGACAAAAACTGATGCCAGCAGCAAGCCAACGGAATAGATAAGTCCTCGGCTGTTTAACTGGATCTGAAAAGAAGGAATTTTATTAAAACTATGTGAGAAGTTTGAAGAATAGAGTTACTCTGCTAATTATTCTGTAGCCAGAAACCGCAGTTTCTAAACAACATCTCCAGCAACGTAAAAGCCAAGTAAGACCATTACATCACTGTTTTTAGCCCACTCCTCATTCCAGAAGAAGGTGTTTGATCAAAGGGTGACATACTCAGAGACTGAGAGCATTACAAAGCCTGCCACTCCCACCCCAACTTTCTTACTTGTCTCTTCATTATACCATGAGAATGTACCTTCCTTCTGATTGACTCCCGTGTGATTCCTGCATGAATAATATGGGGAAAGGCCTTTTTATCCTGACCCATAATTTGATTTCCCAACTATCGTGAAAGAAATTCCGGGATAAAAATGTCCTTTCCCCCCGTACTGTTATTAGGCTGCATAAAGGAAACAAAGATGGAATCTAATAGTGCAAATTGGCATGGTCAGTTTATGTCATTAGAGGGGATCTCAACTATCTAGTGCTAAGGCTCTTGGTTCTGTTTATCTAACTAAGGCTCCCATCCACCCAGCGTATGCAAGCATCTCACAGTTGTTAATGAATTTATCCTCATAACAGCCTTGTGAGGTAGGGAAGTGCTATTATCCCCATTGGGCAGCTGGAGAACTGATGTGCAAAGATTAAGCGAGTTACTCAAAGTCACTCAGAAGCAGGGAATCGAACTCATCTCTCCCGAGTCCTGGGATAAACCCCTAACCACTGGATCATCCTTCCTCCCTTTATGCTCATATGAGTCTGTCAGAGCTGTTATTGTTTGTTCCTTTAGGTACTTTAATTGTTTTTTTTCTAACTGGCATATCGGAGAATTCAGTTCCGGACTCAGGCTGGTTGAGTCAAAACTCTCTGCTTCAACTGGCCCACGTACCTGGAAGGCCAGGTGTTTGCACTAGGATTTCAATGAGAGAGAAATGTACAAGAGTCTTTTCCTTCACTGGAAGGTTAATACCTTCCCAATTGGAAGCAAAGCGGCTGGCCATTGTGGAGTGGGTAGCATAGGCTACTGCAATTTAACCCTTCAGGCTCCTGATTTTTTTATTTTCTCCATGCAGTTAAAACCTTCAAGCCTAAATAATCTAAGACTGTCTCAAATTCTGCTTATGCTTTCCTGGGTACACCTCATGGAATAAGTTTCATTAAAAAATTATTTTAGATTATCACATAAAAGCAAGTTAATGTAGAGAATTTTTGCTGGGTAGATGCTGCAGTCTATTAAAGCAGTATTCCCACAGTGCACTACTAGCAACAGAGCATTATAAAGTAACTGAGCCAAATTTAGTCCTCCACTCAAATCAATGGAGTTACAGAAGGGAAGAATTTGGCTCATTCTGTGCAAAGAAATCATTAGCAAAGTTCAGTTAGAATCAACAGGCCTCCAAAAGGCAAATCATTTCGCTCAGTTTAAGATTCTTTGTAGTCACTTTACACACTACAAGCATCTTTAAAAGATACGTCGAATGAGGACATTTCTAATGTTTGTCTGGGTGTGTTTATTTTCATTTAGTGCCGGACTATTTCCAATAGCATAACTCTACTTGTTACTGGGATCCAAGGGGACAGCTGAAAGCGCAGTGTTCTTCCTTAAGTGGGCTGATTTCCAGCTCTTAATTACTCAGCTGGGTCTACAGATGTATACAGAGCAAAGCAAAAGCATTAGTCCATTACTGCAAATGATTTGCAGAGCAGAAAATAATCCTGAGGATAAAAGTTCACACACCTCTAACAATGTGGGCCTTGTGTTTTAACAGCTGGATTTCTTTCTGATTTGTAAAACTGTCCTTAATCCAATGAGCAATTCAAATGAGAATTTACTGTGACAATGTAATTTACTCAAGTGCCAACAGGGGAAATAATGGTACACAGTGTATCACCAGCCATCTTTCAGCACTCACATCCTCTCAGCTGGATTATAAAGTGGCACATTTGTAAGAGAATTAGGAATTGCAAATGCAAGGGATGGCTAAAAGCTCAAGAACTACATGGCACAGGACTCCTAAGGCATTCACGGAGTTCTACAGATACACCCAGGAAAAACAAATTGGTCACCCGCTGGGCCAAACTCTGTGCTCGTGACACAGGTGTAGATCCACAATAACTCCATCGATTTCAGTCCCCCAGTGCAACTGAGAGTAGAATTTGACTGAAAAGGGGAGCTCAATTCTGGTATTTGGCAGTCACAATCCTGCAATAAACTCCATGAAGGCAGATCCCTCTATGCAGGCACTATTTCTTTTTCCGCTGGATTCCACTTCAACTGGCATATTTAATACCGACAGTTATGAAGTGGGCATCTGTGCTGGAGGGGCTTGTCTTTTATTTCATGCTTGTTCAGAGCCCAGCACAATGGGACCTCTGGAAACCACTGGAATGAAACTAAATTATAATAATGAGAACCGTTCATTAAATTCGTATTGCTGCTATAGACTGGAGAGGTTACGGTTTTTATACATGACCTGTAGCCCAATCAAATTCTGGAATTCTGTTGCTGCCCCAGATTAACGAGACCATCATGTGTTATTCTCAGTAGTCTGACTGTCCCAGGAAACTAGAACATGGATTGCTTCAAAACAGTAAGGCCAAATCTGGCATCGCCCATGTAACGGAAGGAGGGAAAAGTACTGATCTTGCTTTTAATGTAAACTGCAGGCTGCAAGTGCCACCCAGGGAGCTGTGTGCTTGTGTAGCTGTGGATGGAGAACGGAAGAAGGCTCCTGAGCCATTTCTGCTTACAGTATCAATTACCACTTCTTCACAGCCCTCACAGTTTTTCTGAAACAACATTTTCTCCTAGGGTTGGAAGGAGTGTCTGCTTCCTTGTCTGAGTTCTGAGGACCTTCTCCAATACGTCTCTCTAAACCTGTCTGCTCTCCTCTGAGAGCCTCACATTGTGCATGCTGTAATTATGAGGAAGGAGGTCTGGACAAGATTCCCTTCCTGGCCTTTTGACCAGGCTGACACTTCCCCTTTGTTGAGGCTAGGCTTGTTGCCTTTGGACCACTCCCATCCTTTCCTGACCCTAAACTAGAACAGCAAGTAGTCTCACTGGCTCAATTAATGACAGTAGTATGGATTTACACTGGTGTAACTGAGATCAGAATCCAGCCCCTAGGCTCCTGCAGAGCTGCCAGTGGCTGACCAAGAATTGCTAGTTTTTTTGTACAATAATTCTTGTTTGGATTTTGATTAGAAGCGGTTTCTCACAGGCTCCAATATATTTAATAGCTGGTGGTATTAAATACACCAACTAAAGTGGATTCTAGCCGAAAAAGAAATAAACTGAAGCAGCTGGATGTTTTTAGCATGGAAAATACCTGCATTCAACATGAAGGACAGATGGTGCTTCTCAGTGACATGACTGGACTGGTATGAAAACAGGAAATGTACCTTTGAAAGCAGAAAAGTTCTTAAACCTACATCTAAAATGGGCCAAATGTTGACATATAAAAGGACAATTGTTACAGGGATTTGTTTTTCAGCCCATCTGCAAAAAAAAATCCTTTTCTTAATTAATTAAGAATTATTAAAATGTACTAAACATATGTTAATCATTTATTAATCTTTTATACACTATTTACAAATGGAGCCTTAATAGAAGGCATGACCATAAGATCTGCTGGTCTTAAAACCCAGCAGGCCTTACAAGAAGGTTGAGTTTATAAAGGGTTAATAACGATTAACAAATGTTTTATTAAATGATTACTCAACTGTTACAGGGCAATGGACTGCTTATGACCACTGTAACACCTTCTACTGATGTGGTAACAACCCCCTATAACACACATGACTCAAGACTGTAACATGTTTACAACGTCTTTTAATTATTTATTAACAGTATAAAGTGTGTCTCACCTCACAACAGCAAATCAAATAATCCAATCAACTGCCCCCCATCGCAACTCCTCAAGATGGAGACTTGAGCATCAGTTTTCATGTAATGGAGTTGCATTAGGAGAGATGAACTCTCACTCCAGCTTGACAGTTCTTGTTTTTACCTTTAGGTAACTAGATATGCTTCTATCCTTGAGTCAAGTAAAATGACCCATTGTAGACAGGCAACCTTGCAACAGCTTTTCTTTTGTGAGGCTTGGCATCCTCCTAGAAAAGGATGATTTCTTGGAAGCGATGGGAGAATATTTGTCTAATTTATCTACTTTAATTTTCATGTCTGAGCACTCTATGCCCCTGTGATGGGGTGTCCACCCCCACACGAGGCCTGAAGGGGTAAATTAGGCCAATTAACCTCTTGGCTGCACCTGGAGGAAAGCCAGGGAGTGCTAGGGCCTAATTGCTGATGAAGTCCAGCTAGGGGAGGAGCTGGGCAGGGTCTATACAGAGAGGAAGTTAGCAGTAGATAAGGGGCTGCAGTCAGGTGGGTCTGCGGTCACACTCCCTGAGACAAGGGGGAGAGCAGGAGCCTGAGAAAGGCAGGGTAGGAAACAGTCAGGTCTGAGAGGGATAGATCTGAACTGCTGGTTTGAGGGACCCTGGATTGGAACCCGGGGCAGAGGGTGGGCCCGGATTCCCCTACCAACCACTGCAAGAGTGGCAGAGTCAGCACAGTGGAGACTGCCTGAGACTTTGAGGATAATATCCCAGAAGGAGAGAATAATATCCCAGAAGGAGAGGATGGTGGTGACTTGGCTGGAGGGCTAAGCCGCGAAGGAGAGGCACTGTAGCTCTGGACTAGCAGGACAGCAGTTGCAGAGCGACTGACTGGAGCAATGGGCTGAGTGGCTTCTGGACAGGGTGCGGACAGGGGCGAGGATTTCCCCACATGAGGCCCGAGGAGGTGCTGCTGAGTGTTACAGCCTCATTGCAATGAAAATCATTACACAAGCCTTTTTCTGACGGCAGGATTAAACCCCTTCCATGTAAACAGAGAGGGATGGTTTCCTTGGGGAAAACAATGCTCGCCATGGAATGCACTTTGTCAGGAAGCTCAGTTGGCTGGAATCGATATCGCAGCTGTATTTTCTGGAACAAAAACTACAATTCACTGGGCAAAAACTTGGTTGGAAAACGCAAAGCATTATACAAGCGACTGAGAAGAAGTTTCCATGGTGGTTCAGGAGTCGGAAATGTGTCTCTGGTATGCCACATGCGGGCCCAGCAAAGTGGAAGGACTCAGACTGGAAAGGGGAAAACTGGAAAGAATCTGCTAGTAGGTGAATTGAGAACAACAGAAGGCAAAGAAAGTTACCAATAAAAAACTGCCCACGCGTCAGATTTTTACCTGTTGTAAATAGGCACAGCTCCTGTGGTTTCCTCTGACTAGGAGCGGCATTGATTTGCACCAGCTGAGGAGTTGGCCCGCTGCATGGATATAATCCATTTTTTTGTTCCAGCTTCAGTTCCTGTTTTTGCCTCCCTCCTGCTGCTGCGGGGTGTGTAAGTGTCACTGAATACTAGGATCCTACAGGACTCTGTCATCACGGGCTTTACATTGGGCAGTCAGAAAAGGACCAGGACGCTTTGAGATTAAGGGCATTTGGATCTGGAGTGCAATGCTGTTCCAGTTTTTGAGGGGCTGTTGGACGGGGTTCTCACTCTAGGAGAGAAAGGTCTCTTCCCAGCAGGGCTGAGCTCATTGCCTGAGCAGCACGGGAGAAAGAGATTGCAGCTGCACACTTAGCCAGCCCATTCCTAGCCCTCGCAGCACTTCTCGTGAAGACACCTAAACCCACTCCCCTAATATCAATGAAAACACAGTAGCTTTTGTTCCAAAAGACACAGTTGTGATTCTTCTATCCCTGAAAGAAAGAAGAGATGAGTGCTCAGGGGGCCAGATTCAGTCCTGGTGTAAGCAGGTTGCACTCCCTTGCAAGTGCCTGCCTGGGCCAAATTATCTGGTGATGTAAACAGTGGTGTCCCATGACATGTGACAATAGGGCAGGAAAGCAAAGCAGGTGTAAATGGGCTCCTACTACTTTATTTTACCTGCTTAACCAGCTAGATGTTTTCCCTGGCACACCCGCTTCTGTCATGTGGGGTGTAAGTTACGCCCATTTTACATACACACCTATGGCCAGAGTGATGCAGGTCACACTGCTTTATCGTCTTCCAGCCAACTTACTTCCGACATGTAACATACACTGCTGTTCTCAGCCCACAATATGGCTCAGTTCCTCACTGGCTTTAATGGCACATAGTTTTACTGTTGTAGCCTTCTCACT
>NW_020664483.1:4391597-4435586 GCF_002925995.2 Terrapene triunguis
TTGGCTGCTTGGGGCGGCCAAAACCCTGGAGCCGGCCCTGGTCACTATAATGCTGCAGCCTGACCTATTCCCCATTCAGCTTCCCACTAGCCACAGGGGAAGCCTCAACAGCTCTGAAAATTGGTTCAAATGCTTAGGCAAAAGTGTTCAGACCTCCCCAACTTTCAAAACTAAGTTGGAAATAGGGTGACCAGATAGCAACTGTGAACAAAAGGGACAGGGGGTGGGTGGGGGGGTAATAGGCACCTATATAAGAAAAAGTCCCCCAAAAACGGGACTGTCCCTTTAAAAATGGGACATCTGGTCACCCTAGCTGGAAATCAACCAAGACCAAGCTCTCTCAGGAGACTACTGGTATTTCCTGCTCCTCCAGTTTAGCTCTGGAATACTGTAAAAACACGCTTGCTTGGCATATGTCACTATTTCTAGAGAAAATAAAGCCAGCAAAATGTTTTAAAAACTCAAACAGGGCTTGGGCTTCGTTTGCGTTTTGAGCAGAGTGGGAGACGGGGTCTAAGAGTACGTCTACACGGCAAGTGAAGGTTTGATTGTAGCATGGGTAGGACCTGGGTAACAAGAGTTAGTAGATATGTTGGCATGGACTTCAGAACAGGTTAGGAATCAGAGTCCATACCCAGGCTCCCCCGTGAGCTTGTACTCTTGGTTGCTAGCCTGTGCAGAAGTCCGTGCTGCCACGTCTACACTACTATTGTCACCTGTGTTTTAGATTAAAGCTAACCCGGGTATGCTTACTCATGCTGCAATCACACCTTGACTTGCAGTGTAGACACATCCTTAGTTGGATTTACCCTACTTCCAACCAACACCGCTTCCTTCTAAATCATAGAGGGGAAGAGAAACTCAACTCCCTCCCTGTATTTAAAAACAGGAAATCCTTTCCTGGGAGACAATTGTCTACAAGCAAAGCATGGTCTGGTATTGAAATCAGGAGAAATAAACTCTCCTTCGAGGTTTGGCTTGTAATCACACAGCTAAGCAGAACAGGAGAATACCCTGTGTTGACTGATTATAGTTGACAGGTTTGCAAGCTCAAAATACATACAGCTTGAATTTAAACGGGGCGCTTCCCCTCTCCCCTTTCTTGCACCGCACATGCAAGGATGCTACCATGAATCCAGATAGCTCTTGCAGTAATGAGCACTGAAGGGCAACCTGCCTAGCAGCATTTGAAGTTGAACACTGGGGATAAAAGGGAAATAATGTAATTCCAATCTCCAGTTCTGTTCTGGAAATTGCTGAGAGGAAAAGGACTTGCTTTTGCCAAAACCAAACTGATTTTGCTCCAGGATCCATATATGTAAGAAATTATCTCATTTGATCGCAAGGGCTCTGGTATATTTCCAGCCCTCCCTGCTGGCAAAAGCTGAGGGTTCTAAGTCTGCTCCCAAACCTAATTTTGGTATAGCTTCTCCTGCAGTGCTGGGGTTGGCATCACAAGTCAGTGAACTCTGCATTCCCTGAAATATGACGGGGTCTCCAGAGTGCAACAAACCCAGCTGTAATTTAGGACATATGTTACATTCCTGCCTGTCTGTGTGCATTTCCTTACTGGATAGTTTTGAGTAGGGCTGCTGTGTGAATTTCCTTTGTACAATCCAACACAATTCTTATCACCAAGAGCTTGGTTTTGAACAATGCAGGCATCTACAAACTCAAGGTAATAAGGAATGAATGCAGGAGTACAGGAGGACCGGATCCTGTGCTGAGAGATCCCTTTGGGATCGGAAGTAGGGTTGCCAACTTTCTAATCGCACAAAACCGAACACCCATGCCTACCCCCTGCCCTGCCCCTTCTCCAAGGCCCCACCCCCCACTCCCTCCATTCCCCCCCTCCTTCCGTTGTTCACTCTCCCCCACCCTCATTCACTTTCACTGGGATGGGGCAGGGGTTGGGGTGAGGGAGGGGGTGCGGGGTCCCGCCGGCACTTACCATGGCTCCCAGGAAGCATCTGCCTGGTCCCTGCGGTCCCTGGGTGCATAGGCGGCCAGGGAGGCTCCGCGCACCGCCCTTGCAGCTCCCATTGGTCGCGGTTCCTGGCCAATGGGAGCTGTGGAGCTGCCACTCAGGGTGGGGGCAGCGCACAGAGCCTCCCTGTGCCTAGGGGCTGCAGGGGACCTAGCGGCCACTTCCGGGAGCTGTGCGGAGCCAGGGCAGGTTGGAAGCCTGCCTTAGCCCCGCTGTGCCGTTGACCGGCCCGGCCCTGCTGCGCCGTCGAAAACCGGACGCTTGGTAACCCTAATTGGAAGCTTTTATCATTGTACATCATTCCAGCACCCAGTCGTAAAAGCCCGTGATGAAGAGAATCAATCAATCAATGCAAACTAGGTAAAGGAAGCCGCAGGGCTCAATTCTAGGCCGGCTATGCCCCTGCCCAGGGGAGTCATGAGCTCTGTTACTCCCAGTCACAGGCTATGGATATCATCAGGCTCTGGGTGAGGGGGAGAGCAGCTGCTATTCTCCTGCCTGTGCAGATGGGTGGGAAATTGGCTTCACTCCCCCCAGTCCAACACAGTTGAGCTGGTGCGGAGTGGGAAGGAAGTTGTCCCACTGCAAAGGCTGAGGCAATGTTGAAACAGAGACCCAATTGTGACTCTGTCACACCACTCGGTCTGTGCCCTACTCCTGGCACAGGGCCTTGCTCAGACTGGACTGCAAGGGCCAATCCTGCCCCATGTGAACAGATGCGACTTAACATGAGTAAGGGCTGCAAAATTGGCCCTATGGTTGCTAGCGCTTCTGAAGAGTACAAGACTTCACACCATGGAGGCTGAGTCGGAGGGCACACTCCACTGGTGGAACAATACTTTGTCAGGCAGGACCTAGTTACACAAAACGGCTACATGCCCGGTCAGTCATTGTTATACTGTGATATGAATTGATGCCAACACGTGGTCATCGGGGGCACTTTTGCAAAGCACACTCATTAGGAAGGCGTATGCAGGACATTAGCAGGTGACTATTAGTACTATACATCTGAATTTGAATAGGCCTAAGGACCAGGTTTTGTTTGAGAGCTCCTGGCCAAAGAAACGACACAAGTCCCACAGCTGGAGGCAAGAACGTTCTTCTGTGGAGGAGCCAGTGCTAGCCTCACCTCTCATCTCACAGGCAGTTCTCTCTGATGCACCTGGGGGATGCCCAAAACAGGAGCCAGACATCAGCTTTCAACAGCCTGCACAGTTAAAGCCTGCCCCAGTGGCTGATGGGGAGATTGATCAACAGTCCATAGTGCAGCTAGTATACTCGCTATACAGCTACATAGGATGAAAATAGACACAGGAGGGGAAAGTGGGGTGAGATCACTGACAGCTCCATTTCAAGGTGGAGCTGATCCTGCTCTTCTAAGGAAGTTAAAAAAAATGTCCTGGCCCAAACCTGCTTTGATTGCTGAAGGTGCTGCAGGTTCACTAAGGCTGCCAGATGGAGACCCTGAGAAGCACCTGGAAGAAAGATAGGAAACCTTTTCCATGGACGGTTTTTGTTTCTGTTTTGCATTTGCTAGGCCTGGCTCCCAAGGATTGAGTCCAATGGCATTTCAGAAGCAACAACCAGTTCAGGACTCCGAGTGTTGAAGAACTGAAAATGTGAGGGCTGCCGGGGACAAGGATCGTATGGTTCTTTGCTGGAAAGCTCTGCATGAGGGCTGGATGAGTGACAGGGCCAGTACAGAGGCAGGTAGAAGGGTGTGTGACCAAACAAACTCTGTGAGCAATGATGAGGCGAGCTCTGAAGGAGTAAGACTGACAGGTCTTAACAAGTAAAGAGGCTACCTCGAATTAATATAACTGGGATATAGATGAGATACAGAAGGAACCAAGGTAATCCGGTGAGGAAGCTTCTTCATATTTATTTTCTAAGACAAAGGCTAGGAGGGTTTCATTTGCATCTGATTTGCAAGCTGCTTTACTTTCTGGCGGAGAAAGGATGGAGGTGGTGGTTTGAGCAACAGCTGAAGGCATTGGGAGAAACCTAAGAAGACAAGATGGATGAGGCAAAAAAAGGAACCACCAGGGATATCACAGGTTGAGATCATGGATAATCCTCCTGAAGGAGGAGACAGCAAACAACTATGGAACCTTTCAATTTGGTCACCAACAGTAGCTGTTTTGCCCTAGAGGAAAACTAGATTGAGAACTAGCTGTAAGCTTTGACCAGACTCCTGTCAATCTGTGACCAAGAAGTAAACCAGGGACAGAAAGAAAGAAAGAAAGATCCAATAACCCAGATTGGTGACTGCATGGGGAGAGATTTGGCTCCAGGCATCTGTGTCCAGAGGGAAAAAAAAAATCAGGGTGGCTTCTTGCCTCCTGGGTGCCAGGAGAAATGATCACAATGAGGTTGTCTGACATTGTAAAGGAGCAGTCCACATTGTAGTCCACGTGGGAACAAATGATTCCAAGAAGGAAGATTCACTATAGCCAAGATTCACTCCAGGCAAAGAACTAAAGATCACCTCGGTTGAGCCCATCTTTTCCAAGATCTTCCCAGTGCCAAGTGAGAAAGGGAGAATGATACCAGAGACCAAATGATAAAATCGGAGAAATGCAGGGCTGGAAGGGATCTCAAAGTTATCAAACCCAGCCCCCTGCGCTGAGGCAGGACCAAATAAACCTAGACCATCCTCGGCAGGTGTTTGTCCAGCCTGTTCTTAAAAACCTCCAAGGACAGGGATTCCACAACCTCCCTTGGAAGCCTATTCCAGAGCTTATCTGCCCTTAGGGCAGGTCTTCACTACCCACCGGATCGGCGGGTAGAGATCAATCTATCAGGGATCCATTTATCGCATCTCTTCTAGACGCGGATAAATCGATCCCCGAACACACTCCCCGTCAACTCCGGAACTCCAGCTCGCAAGAGGCGGAAGTGAAGTCGATGAGGGAGCGGCAGCGGTCGACTCGCCACCATCCTCACGGCTAGGTAAGTCGACCTAAGATACGCCGACTTCAGCTACACTATTCGCATAGCTGAAGTTGCGTACCTTAGGTCGACTCCCACCTCTAGTGTAGACAAGGGCTTAGAGTTAGAAAGTTATTCCTAATATCTAACCTAAACCTCCTTTGCTGCAGATTAAACCCATTAATTCTTGTCCGACCTTCAGTGGACATGGAGAACAATTGATCACTGTCCTCTTTATAGCAGTCCCTAACATAACTGAAGACTGTTATTAGCTCTCCCCTGAGCCTTCTTTTCTCAAGACTAAACATGCCCAGTTTTTTCAACTTTTCCTCATAGGTCAGGTTTTCTAAAACCTTTGATAATTTTTGTTGCTTTCCTCTGGATTCTCTCCAATTTGTTCACATCTTTCCTAAAGTGTGGCACCAAGAATTGGACACAATGCTCTAGCTGAGACCTCACCAATGCTGAGAAAAGCATGATAATTACCTTCCATATCTTACATACCATACTCCTGTTAATACTCCCCAGAATATTAGCCTTTTTCACAGCTGCATCACATTGTTGACTCATATTCAATTTGTGATCCACAGTATTACCACCTAGCCAGTTATTCCTCATTTTGTAGTTGTACATTTGATTTTTTTCCTTCCTATGTGTAGTACTTTGCATTTTCTTCATTGAATTTCATCTTGTTGATTTCAGATCACTTCTCCAATTTGTCAAGGTTGTTTTGAACTCGAATCCTGTCCTCCAAAATGCTTACCATCCCTCCCAGCTTGGTGTCATCTGCAAACCTTAGCAGCATACTCTCCACTCCATTATCCAAGTCATTAATTAAAATATTTAACAGTACCAGATCCAGGATTGACCCCTGGGGGACCCAACTAGATACACCCTCCCAGTTTGGCAGCAAACCATTGATAACTACTCTTTGAGCGTGGTCTGTCAACCAGTTGTGCACCCAGCTTAGAGTAATTTCATCTAGACCACATTTCCTTAGCTTGCTTATGAGACTGTCATGTGGGACTGTTTCAAAGGCCTTACTAAAATCAAGATATATCACATCTATTTCTACTCCTCCATCCACTAGGGCATTAGCTCTGTCAAAGAAGGCATGATTTGTTCTTGACAAATCCACGCTGGCTATTCCTTATGATCCTATTATCCTCCAGGTGCTTACAAACTGATTGTTTAATAATTTGATCCAGTATCTTTCCAGGTATCAAAGTTTGGCTCACTGGTCTATAATTCTCGTTCCTCTTTGTTCTCCTTTTTAGAGATAGGTTCTATGTTTGTCCTTCTCTAGTCTTCTGGGACTTCACCTGTCCTCCGTGAGATGTTGAAGGTAATGGCTAGTGGTTCCGAGATAGCTTCAGCTAGTTCCTTAAGTACCCTAGGATGAATTTCATCAGGTCCTGCCAACTTGACTACATCTAACTTAATATTCTTTAACCTGTTCTTTATCTATTTTGGCTTGCATTCCTTCCCGCTTGTTGTTAATATTAACTGTGTTGAGTATCTGGTCACCAGTAATCTTTTTAGTGAAGACTGAAGCAAAATAAGCATAAAACACCTCAGCTTTC
Source organism: Terrapene triunguis (assembly GCF_002925995.2). Lineage (NCBI taxonomy): Eukaryota > Metazoa > Chordata > Testudines > Emydidae > Terrapene > Terrapene triunguis. The sequence goes on from NW_020664483.1 coordinate 4,398,099, forward strand.
CTAATGTCATGAGTTATTAGCTCTCCTTCCTCACTAAGTAGAAGACCCACTCTTTCCTTTATCTTTCTTTTACACCCTAATGTATAGTAACTCCTCACTTAAAGTAGTCCCAGTTAACGTTGTTTCGTTGCTGATCAATTAGGGAACATGCTCGTTGAAAGTTGCTCAATGCTCCCTTATAAAGTTGTTTGGCAGCCGCCTGCTTTGTCCACTGCTTGCAGGAAGAGCAGCCCGTTGGAGCTAGCTGGTGGGGGCTTGGAACCAGGGTGGACCAGCAGCCCCCCTATCAGCTCTCCGCTCCCCTAAGTTCCCTGTGCGGCAGCTGCCCAACAGGCTAGCAATTGGCAGTTCAGCTGTCCCTCCCCCCACTGCCATGTGCTGCTCCTGCCCTCTGCCTTGGAGCTGCTCCCAGGAGCCTCCTGCTTGCTGTGCAGGGGAGGAGGGAAGAGGGGGGCTAATGTCAGGGTGTCCCCCTCCCTCCCCCGCTCCTGCCCCCCACTTACCCCTTCTCCATATAGAGCAGGGTGGGGACAAGACTGGGCTCAGGACAGAGAGAGCTTGCTGGTCGCATCTGCTGTCTCAACTTCCTGATCTTTTAAAAGGAAATGTACTTAGAGTGGTGTCAGCTTACTTAAAGGGGCAATGCACATCTCTCTCTCTCTCTCTCCCACACACAGGGTGTGTGTCTCTGTCTCTGTCTGCCATGCTGTCTCCCCTCCCTCCATTCGTGCTGCCTTGTAGAGTGTGAGGCTACATTAACAACAATGTGTTAACCCTTGAGGGCTCAGCCAAATGCTAGTTCATCATTTAGCAGTAAAGCATTCCTCGGGAAATATCCCACCCTCTAACTTCACCACCTCAACCAAGCTTCACAAGTGAACAGTATTAAATTGTTTGTTTAAAACTTATACTGTGTATATATGTATGTATATATATAGTTTTTTGTCTGGTGAAAAAAAATTTCCCTGGAACCTAACTCCACACCCTTTACATTAAATCTTATGGGGAAACTGGATTCGTTTAACATCGTTTCGCTTAGTCTCATTTTTCAGGAACATAACTACAACATTAAGCGAGGAGTTGCTGTATTTAAAGAATCTCTTCTTATTGCCTTTTATGGCCTTTGCTAGGTGTAACTCAATTTGTGCCTTAGCCTTTCTGATTTTGTCCCTACATGCTTGTGCTATTCTTTTGTACTCCTTAGCAATTTGTCCATGTTTCCATTTCTTGAAGGATTCCTTTTTGATTTTGATGAATGATGCACCCGTTTTGTAGATTCTCAGGGCACTGGAATAATGCCTTCTGTGATGAGCGACGTTTTGGATTAGGTCTCCATTTATGCTGATGGGTACCAACAGCCTGCATTCAAAATGTAGACATGCTTGACACTACTTGGGAAAGTGGGAGGAGGGGAACTTCCACGAACTCAGACAATATGGCGCGGGCTTCCAAACACATAACAAGAGACAAGAGATAGAGATTTTTTTCTGAAATAAAAGCTGAAGAATAAGATAATCCATGCACTAAAATGTACATTCACCAAAGCAAAGAGCATGGGAAACAAGCCATCAGAACCAGGAGTGTCACTTACAATGGGGCGGCCTGGGCACTGAACTGGGACTTCTATTCCCAGCTCTGACCTACTGTGTGAACTTAGAGAAGTCAATTCATCTCTCTCTGACTGGTTCCTTTACCAGGAAGATTTTTTTTCAGGGACTCTGTTTATATTATATGTTTGTACTGAGCAAGATTTTTAAGGATGTTTAGGTGCCAAAGATTTCAATTGGAGTTAGGTGCCTCCAGTGACTAGGATGATGGCCCTTGATTTCAGTTGGGGCCGTTAGGTGTGGCTGTAATACACATAATAAATAATACTACTCTATTACTAAGGAGGCAGAACCGGGACCTTTTGGGATGAATCTCATCACAGTACAATCTATACAGAGTTGCTGTGATATGTTAGAAGTATTTACAATGCTAGCGAGCTACAATTCAGCAAACAAGAGAACGCCGACCTCATGTTCTAATATCTCTGTGGCTCAATGGACCCTCTGTAAAATGGGCACAGGAATCCTGCTTTACATGGGGTTTTGTGAGGCTTACTGTTTGTAAGACACTTGGAGATCCTTGGATGAAGCACAACACAGTATTAACAATACAATGGGGCCTCACATTCAGAACTTTACCACTTAAACCTATTTCCTGCTATGAGCACTTGATCGGCTGGTTAGTGGGTGAAACCACATTACCACATAAGGTTAAAAAAATGTCAGCATGTATAAAATCATAGCACAGCACATTGCCAGTTGTGTACACACATCACGATACCAAAGCTTGTCACATAGACAAAGAAAAAGGAATCAGATTCTGCTCCACATTTCACCAGTGTAAAACCAGCGTAACGCCACTGATTTCTTCTGGATTTACACCCGTGTAAATGAGAGCAGAATTTGGCCACTGGTGATTATAAATCAGATGGGACAAAACAACAGACATAGAGGAATTTCACCAGACATTACATAGGAGAACAGTCTAGGAGCAGATGTCAATCTGAATGTCAGAGCACATCATTCACATGGATTCTTGCCCTGCCCATTCTCCTCCATCAGGAGGATCCCTCTAGGGTTCCCCACAGGCAGCCTCACTGACCTAGCCTCAGGAAGGGGGTGGGGGCAGCATTAGTATGTGACTAGAGTTGTGTCTACACTGGGTTTTAAAACCCACAGCAGCGAGTCTCGGGGTCTACAGACTAGGGGTTGTGCTATGGCACTAAAACCAGCTGAGTAGACGCTGGGCTGAAGCACAGGTTCTGAAGCCCAGGGTGGGGGGTGGGTCAGAGCCCAAGCTTCACCACGAGAAGCAACATCTACAGTGTTGATTTTAGCACCACAGCGCAAGCCCTGAGTGCCCGAGTCTGTAGACTCGGGCTCAGACTCACTGCCATGGTTTTAAAATGCAATGTAGACATACCCTCGGTGCCACAGCAGCCCTCCTAGCAGAGACTGATGAAGGGATGTACTGAATCAATGTTTCAATGGCTGCTCTGCCCAGGACCTCGTCCCAACCAGCAGATCCTTCCACCTTCTGGGCTGCACTGGTCATCACAGACCCTTTGGCTGCTTTCTGTCACCAGTACCTTCCCGGCAAGCAGGCTAACCAGTTCAGGGACCCTGTGGATGGGTTTCCTCTGATGGATGATGGCATGAGCCCAAGCTAACTCTGGCCCCAGGAGCATATGATATGGGTGAAATCCTGCCCTCTCCCCCACCCCAAAATCAATGGCTAAACTCCCAGGATTTCACCCTATGTGTTTTAAGATATTCATCCTGGACCTGATTCAGCAAAGCATGGAAGCACGTGCCTAACTTTAAGCATGGACCTAAATCCCATTGACTTAATGTGACAAACATGTACTCAAGTGAAGAGATGGTTGGGACTTTTCCATCAAAAGGGTTTTTCTATGGAAAATGTGGTTTCACAAAATCAAAATTTTTCCACAGGAAAACTTCAATTCTGCCAACATTTAAAAAAAAAAAATTTCTTTCAGGAAAACCTTAACATTATTTTGTTTTGGATCAGGCTGTCCTGAATTGAAAGATTTTGATTTATTGAAATGACCTGAAATGTCTTGTTCAATATTAAACTTCATTTCCCTGTGGCACTGAAGCAAACGAACCTATTCACATGATTAAAGTTACTCATGCACTTAAGCGCATTTCTGGACTGAAGGCTTCACTTTTAGTCCATCTACTCTTTCCACCAGTGTCTTCGCTCCATTGGTCTTAAAGCTACAAGTGCCTTAACAGTTTGTTTATTAAAATGCATTTACCCTCTGCTTTCTCTCAAATTTAATTTCAAATCCCGTCATCCGGCTGTGGCATGATTCACTAGGTCTACATTACAGCGGGAGTCCGACCTAAGATCACGTAGCTGAAGTTGCGTATTTTAGGTCAGCTTACCTGGCGGTGAGGACGGGGGAAAGTCGACCGCTGCCGCGCTGCCGCCGACTCCGCTGCCGCCTCTTGCCGCGGTGGATTTCCGGAGTCGACGGCAGAGTGATCAGGGATCGATTTTATCGCATCTTCACTAGACGCGATAAGTCGATCCCAGAAAACCGATTGCCTGCCGCCGGACCCTCCGGTAAGTGTAGACAAGCCCTCAGTTATCTTGCTCATTCCGGTGGGGTAATTTGCAGTTTTGGATGGTAATTTAAAAGTAATTATGCTCAAACCGGCTTTCATTTTCTTAATCTTTTCTTGTGTGTGTGGGGTGGGGGAGTGGGGTGGGGGGAGGAGAGGAAGAAATGCTTCAAAGCTTCAGAAATAGCTTTGGGGACTTCCTCTTTTGGACGAGGCAATCCAAATGGGAAGTTGGGAACCTGCCAAACATTTATAGAAATGGTAATTATTAGCTTTGAAATCTTCCAGTGTTTAACATGTAAGCAAAGTCATATTTGTCTGTTAAAAACATGGGCCCAGTTGTGCAGGGCCTGAATGATGTGAGTAAGCCTTGTTCGTGTGAGGAGTCCTAACACTTATTTTCACAAATCCCTCAGCGTAAGCTTCGTATGGTTGTCTTCTCTATATTTAGTCCAGTACCAGGCACACCGATGGGGCTGAATAAATAATGAACAATCATAATTCACAAGTGTTGTCAGTGTCAGCGGACTATATCTGAGCCAAGTCCTTACACGCCAGATACAGTTTTCAGTTTAGCTGGCTGTGGATTCTGGGCTAAATCCATTAACTTGAAGTAAATAGTGAGGAAACGCTCATTGCAGATTATAGGGTTGTTGTTAAAACTGCTTTTTAAACATGTGACCACATTGCATAACAAATAATCGGGATAAATTAAACAGTGAGGACATTGTTACACATGGATGAAAGCAGGCTACTCATGTTCAGCCTCTTGTGTATGTCCCTTTTAGAGGAAAAACACAACAAATATAGGGATGAGCTACGATCTAGAAAAATGAATTTGATCCCTACTACATTTAATTTAGTTTTGTTTTTAACCCCAGCCTTTTTTCCTAGTCCAAGTGAAATGTCAGAGTTCGGTCATAAGGTCACTACTCCTCCACACGGAGACTTTAGCTTTGGATCTTTAGTCAAGATCGAAAGTATCATTATTCATGGAAGATGTTTCATACGTTGAAGCATAAAACGATGAATAGGTGAAACAGATGCACAGATCTTTTTGATATGTACTGAGTTTTAATTAGTCCTTTGCTCTCTCTTGGCGCCATGTGGGTGGGGTGGGGCAGGAGAACTTGCACTGCTGCTACTTTTATTAGGTATTAGGAAAAACTTTCTACAGATAAGGGTAGTTAAACTCTGGAATAGGCTTCCAGGAGAGGTTGAGGGGTCCCTGAGCTGAGTGGGGCGGGGGTCTCTAGGTGCTGTTGTAATACAGAATCATATTTGAAAGCCACTAAGTGTTGTTTATTGCTTTAAGTGAATGTAGTGCCGCCAGTGGAGGTGTTTAAGAACTGGTTGGATGGACACCTGTCAGGGATAGTCTCTGTATATTAGACTTCAGTGCAGGGGGCTGGACTTGATGACTTCTCAAGGTCTTTTCCAGCCTTACATTTCTAGGATTCTGTATTACTGCAGATCCTTGAGACTCCTTCTTAGATTGGGGCCCCATCTGGTTACGTGCTGTACGGACACATAGTAAGAGCAAGTTCCTGCCCCACAGAGCTTCCTATGTAAATAAACAAGGCTGATAAAGGGTGGGAGGTGACATAGAGGCACAGAAAGGGGCAGTCACTTGTCCCAGGTCACACACAGAGCAGGTCACTGGCACAGCTGGGAACAGAAGCCAGGTCTCCTGAGCCCCAGTACTCTATCCATTGGACCACACTGCCTCTAAATAACAAACATGCCCTGAAGACAGACAGGGGACTGCAATCTTCAGGGATGCCAGGTAATATGCACTGCATTCACTTAAAGCAATGAACAACGCCTACTGGCATTGTCCAATAGGGTGCCAACGTTTAATCCACGTGCAAAGGTGTCTTTGTTCCTCTTGTGAATTCATCCTGGATGCATTTGTGGGGGTGGGAAAACCTTCTTGGCAATTCCTGACCCTTGAGTGCCTGACTGTGTGCCTTTAATGTTCCCTTATCACATTGATAAGGAATTTCCCAGGTTGTCGTTTGGGGTTGTTGGGTTTTTTTGGTAGATGAGGGTACGAGGCGGGGAGAGAAACCCATGAAACGAAGAAGCAGCAGCTTCACTCTGCAGGACTTGAACGCTCATCTGGCTGGCAGGAATTGGCAATGGCGGGTGTCAATTCCATAATCAGGAACTGTTCGGCTCAACGCCGTCAGAAAGCACTTTCCTGTGCACCTTAAGAGGGATACCCTCTCCTGAGCCCTCACGAGGTCCGCTGGAGAGTGGCAGAGCAAAGGTACAATCGTGCAAGTGCAAGCCCTGCTCACTAGGACTCCCTAATCCCTTTGCACTTTACAAGACCCATGGACTTTTCACTATGGTCTTGATTGTCCCTAAGTCTGTGGGTGCAGGGGGTAGTGGATGCCATAGGCCCATGCCAGCCCTCGTTTGTAGCAGGTGGGCAAGGATAGGGCAGGGTGTGGTTACAGCCTTGACTTTGTCCCCACAAAACTTTGTCCAGCTGAGCCGGCACAGGGGTGCAAACCTTTGCTGCAAGAGGGAAGCACAGTACAGCCCTCCTTAGCCACGCACGCTGGGCTCGATCCTGCAACGTGCTGAGCGCTCTGGGCCCAACCTGGTGAAACATTTCAGCACATGCTTAAATTAAGCCCAGGAGCAGTCCCCCTGTATGAGCCAGGCAGGTCAAGACACTTTGGCTGTTCTGAAGAAAGCTTGTTTGGATTTGTGCCTCTGACAATCCTTCCCAGAGCAGGCACAGTGTATTTTGTATGAATTTTACCACTAAGTGTGTCAAGGACTCCTTCCTGACAGATGTTGGAGCAACACAGCCCTGATCCTGCAAAGCACTTAAGCACATGCTTAACTTTAAGCACATGACCATGAGTAGTTAGTGGGAATATAAAAAGGACTGTACTTGCTCAGTAAATAATAAATTAAAATAAATAAATTAATGGAGATCTCCTATCTCCTAGAACTGGAAGGGACCTTGAAAAGGTCATGGAATCCAGCCCCCTGCCTTCACTAGCAGGACCAAGTACTGATTTTGCCCCAGATCCCTAAGTGGCCCCCTCAAGGATTGAACTCACAACCCTGGGTTTAGCAGGCCAGTGCTCAAACCACTGAGTTATCCCTCCCTGTCCAAGGCGCTGTACACTCTCAGATCAAACACAGCTATCTTCAGAACATCCAACGGCACGTCTGCTCAATGAGGACTATTTCCATGCCTGATTTCACATTTCAACCCCCAGCTGTTTCAGTTGCAGAGATGTTCAAAATAATGTTGTGAGAATCATTTTCTAGTAGGGAAAGCATCAGAACTCTTTGTTCCAACTTTGCAAACAAGTCACCTTCAGGCAGACAGGTCGTCAGGAACATTTCGGCCCACAAGGTGAAATTTTTAAAAAGTTACATGTGCTTGAAAACAAAGGATTAGACTGAAAAATCTTTCACAGCCTGAAGCATAGACATTGCTGCTGGTTCCACTAAAGTGCACCCTTAGTAACTGCCTTGAAATCTTACTTAGCTTGTAAGGTCTTTGGGGCAGGGACAGTCTTTTTTGTGCTGTGTTTGTACTGTGCTCAGCATGGTGGGGTTCTGGTCCATGACTAGGGCTCGTAGGTGGTATGGTAACATATATAACGATGAGAATTAAAAGGAGATAGTGTAATTGTGTCATTCAGTGACAAACGTTGGAGAAAAAGGAAAAGTCAGATTTCAAAACTGCATTTTCCTTTTTCAAAAGTCTTTAGTCTGAATATCTGAAGTACAAGATAAAGGGGGTTTGCAACAGAACTACCCGGTCTAGTGTCTGTCTCTAAACTAGTTTAAGTTATGTTACTGACTTCCACAAAGGAATGAAGCATAATGAAAAATTGTTTCCTCAGAATAATTAAAAAAGCTATTTTGAAGTATATCAGAACAATTGCTGTTGGGGTGACCTTGGGGTTAGACACAACAGTTTTTCTCCCTACATTTTCCATAATTACTACAACGTATGACATGTATGAAAAATGCACTGTTCATCGATCAGATTTAGCACCAACGTCTCAAAAATTAGTCAATGATTTTTTTCTAACACTTCCCACATTACAGAAAAAGAGTGATTCCTCTGTTCTTCCCCCTCGCAAGAAACAGAACATAATCTCAAACGTAAATGATTACTGCAGTTTCACAAACAAATACCAAATGTAATCTAGGAGATAGAGGAACCAGGCACTAAAAAACCTGCTATCAAATTTTTCCTCACCATTCAACTACACAGAAAGATATAAAGTGAAGGCGAGCATGAGACAATAAGGGACAGATACTCAGCAGGTGTATTGTTATAGCTCCAATGACATCCATGAAGCTATGACAATTTACACCCAATGAGGATCTACGCTCAAGTATCAAAAGGTTGTTCCACAGGTAAAGCTGTACAAATGTTATATACAAAAATCTGTATTAAAAGAATGTTAAGGTTGCAAAGTCAAGCACTCAAATGTTAGGAAATGCCAGAATTAAGGTTGCCTGGGCAACCTTAATTTGTCCATCTTGTGGGTATACGTTATGATACAATCTATATCTACATGATCACCATAGTATCTTAGTGTCTTCCATTTAAAATTAATAGCAATACAAAGTCTCTAGAGGAATTGAGGGAGTCTCTGATACTCTCCCTTTATGGGCACCCTAACACTCTGGTTTTTGACCACCATCACACATTTAGTAAATATTTTCATGGAACTATCCACAACAATGTCCAGGTCATTTCCCTGAGTAGTTATCTTAGTATTTTGCAATATTAAGAAGCAGTTCAAATGATTCCTTCCTATGTGCATCACCTTGCACTTGCCAACAAAAAATTTAATCTGATATCATGTTGCTTAGTCACCTAACTTTGTTAGATTGCTCTGGATCCTCACGGTCTTCTCTAGTCTTAACTCACCTAAATAATTTTTTGTTGCTTGCAAATACAACCACCTCACTATTCTCTCCCTTTTCCAGATTATCAATTGATCTATTAAACAACAATGGTCTTAATATAGTTCCTTAGGGCACCCCCACTGTTCAGTTTCTCCTATGCTGAAAACGGATCATTTATTTCTACACTTTGTTTTCTGCCTCGTTAGTGATATTCTGATCCATGGTAGTGTTTTACCCATCATCCGGTGACTACTTAGTTTTCTTAACAGCTTCCTTCATTTACTAGTTTATTGACATGCTCCAAGAATTCTAAAGGCTTAGTGAGGCATGATTTTCCTTTCCAGAAGCTATGCTGGTTTGTTCCTATCCAAACTTTTTCATCTATGTGTTTTATCATTCTATTTTTATCCCTTCAGAGTAGAGCTCTCAGTCTATTATTAAGCAATTTACCTCTGTCTCTCTCATGTATCTATTCAAAATACAGTATAATATGGTATCTTATTGCAGTTTGGGCTATTGCATTCAACGGGAAATAAAAGTACTCATGCCACAAATACTAGACAGAATTAACTATAGTTTCCTACATCATACATAGGTATTGCTATTTGCTCACTCAAATTTCAACTGAAAGAACTTTTACCTGACAGAAAACATGGCAGGAGCCTAAAAGAAATATTTGTATTTAATAAAAAAAGAAAACCAATCAAACGTAGGACTTACATATGAACCATAATCCACTGCTAGAGTCTGCAGAGCCCATGGGAGACCCAGGCCAATTAAAATGTCAAAAACATTACTTCCAATGGAGTTCGACACAGCCATATCCCCCATGCCTGCAGAAACAGGAAACCGGATACAATCAGTCGTTTCAGTAAAGGCTTCTTGCTCTTCAACAAGAATATCTGCATCTGAATTACTCCTGACTCTGCATAGATTAACACTAGCTAGATTTGGCCTCTCTTTATAACTGATGCTCATTTCTTCCAAAAAATAATGGGCATACTGGGAAAGCGTATGTTTCACCAAGAAACAGCCTCTTGGCCTCCTAAAGCAGTATTGCCAACTCAGTTTTTCTTAAAGCTCCAGCTTCTGGAGTCATGGGAAATCTGTTTTCATTAAAAATAATTGTCCAGCCCTCCTGGTTGCAGAGAAAAGCTGGAGAAAATGACTCAAGTGCCCCCAAAGTCTCAGAAACCAAAAGGCAAATAAACAGAAGCCCAATTAAAAAAAATCCTTAATTTTCAAGTTAAACATGTTTTTTTGAGTGCTTGGCATTGGCTATGCTGCTAAAGCAGGGTCCAGATTCAGTAATGGCCTTTTACTATCATCTGTGACGGCAAGTTAGTTCTAGGACAGGGGTAGGCAACCTATGGCACGCGTGCCGAAGGCGGCACGCGAGCTGATTTTCAGTGGCACTCACACTGCCCGGGTCCTGGCCACTGGTCTGGGGGCTCTGCATTTTAATCTAATTTTAAATGAAGCTTCTGAAACATTTTAAAAACCTTATTTACTTTACATACAACAATAGTTGAGTTATATATTATAGACTTATAGAAAGAGACCTTCTAAAAACGTTCACATGTATGACTGGCACGCGAAACCTTAAATTAGAGTAAATGAATGAAGACTCGGCACACCCCTTCTGAAAGGTTGCCGACCCCTGTTCTAGGACAACCTTCTGTGCTCTCTGCAAATATTAAATTTCAAATCAGCGTTGATTTCACTCCTCAGAACCACTCCCTGCTGCTCCTTTGGACATATTAGTATGCCACTAAAGTAGTCCAGCCCACCCACAAATTTGACTGCTTGATATAAGCGGCCCTCCCCAAATGTTAAGTGGAACCAACACAAGACTCCAAGGGCCAGTTTCCTCTGCTCTAATGGGGCTATGAGAATTTCCACCAGCTGATGATCTGCCTCTAGAGGCATAAGAACCGGAAAAGGACAGAAGGACAGAGGCTGTTCTCTCTCATCTGTGTCATGCCCCTCTGCCCATTCTGCCCTGCCCAGAGAATAGCTCTGGAAACCTATGGTTCTGAATAATAGAGTGGATGTCCAAAGGCCTATTACAGATCTGTTGGAGTCTTATTTGAAACCCTTACGTCATGCCCCATCTTGGAAACCCTGTATTACAGAACCCGAGTAGCAGGCACACTAAACATCACACCCATTTTTCCAGTTGAGCTAGTAAGGGAGAGCTGGGGAATGCTCATGTCTTGCCCTTCAGCCCCAGCTTGTTTTTTTTCCAAAGCTTGGACCCCCTGAGAATAGCATCTGGACACCTCAGGGAAGATGCACTTTCATGTCATCCCCTTTATCGGGAAAGCTTATCTGGAGGCTAGCAATCCATACTTCCTCTGTACCTCCTTAAAAGGCAGTGGACGCGTAGGAGATGCTTTACATCCATGTTTGCTGATATAGGAGGCAAACCTACCTTGTCTTGCTACTATAAGGCTAGCCATGCAGTCCGGTACGCTGGTTCCAGCTGCCAGGAATGTGATACCCATGATCACATCTGGAATACCCAATGTGTAGCCAATGATCGTAACCTAGGGAAATAAATGGAACGGTCAAGAGGCTTAAATTCATTTAAAACCTAATCAAACTTGTCCCTACATTGCAATATGTTCTGGGTCAGTTTCTATAACTAAGTTTGATGGTGATGCAAAAGAACTTTTTTAAAAGGGAAAATTAAGAGAGGGAGGGGTTTAGTGGGCAGGGCAACTGGCATAGGATCAGGAAACCTGAGTTCTATTCCCCGCTCTGCCACGGACGGTTGACAAGCCATTTCACCTCACAAGGCCTTTCGTTTCTCTACGCCCTTTATCTGCTGTGACTATTTGAACTGTAAACTACTTGGGGTAGGGACTGTCAGTACGGTGCCTAGCACAACACGGGCCTGAGCTTCACTAGGTTTTTTGCCTTCCTCTGCAGCATGGGGCACCGCTCACTTGCAGGTTTAAACTAGCATAAATGGTGGATTCTCTGGGCTTGTCTACACTTACATTTTATAGCGCTCTAACTTGCTGGCTCAGGGGTGTGAAAAATCCCCCCCCCTCCCCGAGTGCAGCAAATTTGAGTGCTTTAAAGCGTTAGTGTGGACAGACTCCAAGCGCTAGGAGCTATTCCCCTTGTGGAGGCTGGTTACCAGGAGTTCTGGGAGAGCTCTCTCCCAGTGCTCGCACCTGACCACACCCACACTTCAAAGCACTCCCGCAGCAGCGCTTTGAAGTTTCTAGTGTAGACGTAGCTTCTGTCATTTGAAGTCTTTAAATCATGATTTGAGGATGTCCTTAACTCAGCCAGAGGTTAGGGGGCTCTTACAGGAGTGGGTGGGCGAGGTTCTGTGGTTTGTGATGTGCAGGTCAGTCTAGATGATCATGATGGCCCCTTCTGGCCTTAAAATCTATGAATTAGAGCCATTAGGCATTACTATAATACAAATAATAGTTAAATAATCATGGAAACCACAGATAATTATATCATAAGCATATTGTATTCGGGGTATAGCCTCAAGTCAGTGCAGGCAACTTAACACAAAGGAGATACTGCTAATCATATTTCGGTATGCATGTTACAATCTATTAGTGTTCTTTGAATTACTATGCATTTTGGAACGTTGAAAGCTCTTGCTTAACACAGAACTTATCAATGCAAGGTACACTAGCGGTCATCTCTGCCTGCAAGGAGTGACATAAAAAAGTTCAGTTCAGGATAATACTTGATTTCCATGCTCTCTAAAATGTAGTCTAACAAATTTGAACCATATGTTATAAGCAACCCAGAGATCCCGTGTCTTCTGGTATTCCAGCTTTGGAAAGCTTGGACAGGTACTCGTTCTTAAAAACAGTTCATCCTCTCAAATGAACATTTGGGGGGGATGGGGGAGACTAGTCACTCTCCATTTCCTGTTTAGGGAATTAAGGCTTTCTTTAAAATTTCTTTCGCAAGATTTTGGCTTGGCTCTGAGAGAAAACCCTGACCTTAATTTTGTATTCAGTACAGGAGTTAACTGTGCATGGACTGGAAGATTTTCTTTAATTTCTGATCTCTAGTGAAGAAGGCGTGTTCAGTTCTTTAGAAATAGATTAGATGTATTTCTGTAGTTCTAAAATTAGAATAAGTGGTCAAATGCTCAGATGCTCAGTCACAAGTGCATAGGCTCTATTTCAAGTTCCCCCAAACCTTCTCTGCACCCCATGACTGCCTGGTTTTTCCTCAAGACAGCTGGGATTGGAAAGGAAGCATGATCCATGCTGCATTGCTGGCATTATTATAACTGGGGCTACAGAGATGTTATCACCTACCCAATTGTCTAATGAGGCTTGCAGCAGCTTAATGAACTAACAAGCACACAGGACTGTAATTGCAGAGAATAAGCCAATTACATTTGGATGGCTTCTGTTCATTTTATTGATCCCCAACCACCTTTTAAATAACAAGCTAGAAATAGATTAAGTAGTTCCTATTGAGTAGAGCAGTAATCATAGAATCATAGAATATCAGGGTTGGAAGGGACCTCAGGAGGTCATCTAGTCCAACCCCCTGCTCAAAGCAGGACCAATCCCCAACTAAATCATCCCAGCCAGCGCTTTGTCAAGCCTGACCTTAAAAACCTTTAAGGAAGAAAACATTATACATTTCTTCAAACAACATAACCAAAACTGGACACTAAAGCCAAAATTTTCAAGTGTCTACTCAAATACAATAATATCTAGATAAATTACATAGATCTCACAACAGACAATAGAGCTGTATCTACAACACAAGTCTTCTCACCCCAAAAAAATGCCTCACAGAAGGAACTCCAGCACTCTTGGAATGTTTAAGTAATACAGCAAAAGGCTGAGTTTCATGGCTTACCATGCGCAGGGGCTGGGCTGTAGCGTTTGTCAGCCCTGCCTTTCAAACTTGCTTACTCCATGGAGAAAGAGAGAGAAAGCAATTAAAGAGCCTGATTCTCATTTACACTAAGGCCAGTCTACACTATTCTGGTGGTAACGTGGCCTTAAATTGTGTGTAAGTGGAATTTACTCCCAAATTAAAAACCTGGGGCAAAATTCTGGCCCCAGTGACATCAATGGGAGTTTTGCCCTGACTTCAATGGGGCCAGCATTGGAACCCCCCCCTGTAAAGGGGCTGTAGTATAAATGGGAACTGATGCTGATGGAAAGGCATTGACCTCAGACTCTGGACCCAGCCCCGAGTCAGCTCCCCACCCGGCTCGATACATACCATCCACACCATCACGTAGGATAAGGCTGCAATCCAGAGGGTAGAGGAAGCAAAGGTGACCATGAACCATTTTTCCCAGTAGGGCTTGTTGCAGTTGGGCACCGTGAAGTGCAGAAGGAAGCTCAGTGGCCAGGTGAACAGCCACTTCAGGATTTCCATTTTGCCAGCTGCCAAAAACAAAAGGGGACAACCATACATCTCTGCCCCATCCTCTCTGCTTTAATCCCGAGCAGGATTTATTATGTGTATTGTGCTCACAGCGAGAGCTGCTGAGCCCCCTAAAAACACATAACAAAGAGGCAGTCCTTGCCCAAGAACATACAAGCTGAGGATAAGACAAGGGGCAGGGAGATGCAAGGGGACCGAGACGATCCCGATTACTGTGATAAGCCATGGCCATAGCACATCAGCCGCCTAGCTACTGTCAAGTATTTTGTATCACAGAAGAAGAGAGTTTTAAGGAGGGATCTGATCTAGTGCCCTGGCTCACACAGCCTTCTGATAGCATTCTTAGAGCCTTCATTTTCCCCTGCTTAAGCACCACCCTCCTACTACAGCTCGGCTTTCTGGGTGAGTAGCCCTGGAAAAGGACTTGCTGTGAAACCACTCTGTATTTGGCAGGAGCAGTCCCTTATAGGGGCTGAATATGCTGGCTAATTTGCAGCACTCCAGGTCTGCGTGCGCCTAGGGTTGTCACTCATCACAGATTTATGGAATTCATCCCAGTTTTCAAAGGGCCAATCCCGAGCTGGCACACCTAGTACTAGGGTGGTAAAGGGTGGAACTGATGTAACTTCTGCACCCACACAGTGTTACTGCATGCTGGTAAAGGCACAGTAACAGGGCAGCACTGCATCATGAGGTGACACTAGGATGTTGGCAGCCCTGGGAAGATGTCAAAGTGGGGAACAAGAGACCAAGACTGGAAAATAAACCCCAAATGTGCCCACTTAAGGCCCATCTACACTGCTGGAGTGGTATAAATGACACTCAGGACTTCAGGATATTGAACATAATGGGCCAAAAGCTCATTTGCACTAAGACCCCCTTACACCTCTCTGGAAGTATAAATAGGGACATAAAATAGGAGTAAACTATATTCACACACACTTGAATGCCCCTTTATACAGCCAGAGGAGCGTAAAGGGGGCTTGGTGCAGTTGAGAACTAAGCCCTGATGTCTGGTTCACCATTGTCCTGCATCTTGTGTAGTTGTTTATACCAGTGCAAAGTGGTGATAAAATGCAACGGTTCTGACTGTTTGTGCAGTCCAGGCGGACTACGGAGCTCATCGTGGGCGCATCTACACTAGGAATAAAGGTTTGTTCTTCCCTCATGTTAGTGAACTAGTATAAAAGGGGTTAACATGTCGAGGTAGATGTAGGCCCTAGGCTCCCCTATACTTTTAACCGGCTATCACCTGTTAAAACTACACACTGCCTTGGCTTCACTAGGATTTAACCTAACATGAGGAAAAATCCTACTGAAGACAAGGCAGTGTGTAGTTTTTAAAGGTGTTTACGTTGACCTGTTAACACCTGTTAATAATACCACTGCCTTGTCTTCAGTAGGCTTTCACCATGTGTTGTTACCAGGTTTTAGATAACACAGATAAGAACACACCTTTTTTCCTAGTTCAGACAAGTCTTAGGTGTCTGCCGCAATTACAGCAGCCTGGTTGGGTTCTGTCACATTCCACTCTATTGTTATTTCCATCAGAAGGGAGGGGGCCTTATCTATTTAAACCAGATGGACACAATCCCATTTCAGCAATGATGAGGAATTAAACTGTAATGGGGTTATCAGAGAAGCACCTAGAATTTCAAATGTAACTGTCATGCTGTTTGGTGTTTTCAGAGTTATACTGAAACAAGGAAAGCCCAGGAGCTTCTTACAGGGTAGGTCAAAAGGAGTGTAAGGTCCATCATTATCCTCCTCCTCTTCCTCCTCTTCCTCATCATTCTCGTTGTTCTCATTGTCCTCGTTCTCGGTCTCATTTCCAGCCTCAGCCATGTCCTCGTCTCTTCGGGTCCCATTCACGCCCCTTTCAGTGGAGTTGCTGGGGCCTGTCCCGTTCTCCAGCGCGTGCTTGATAGGAATTTTGATAGCCACTTCCGATTCCCCATTGGTGTAGGCTCTGCTGTTTATCAGCCTTTGCCTCTGGAAACAGAGTTACAAAGTCTTGGTGAAAAAGAGATGATAACAAAAATAAGGAGAGATCTGAAGAATTTTGTAAAAGCAGGTTTTAAAAAATATGGAGCCAGATCCTCAACTGGTGTAAATTTGACATCTACACCTGCCTCGGATCTGACACAAATACTATCACTTCGGTAAATGAAGGACCGAGTATACTGGAATCTAAAACAGATTGACACTGAAAGCACGGGCCATATACGAATCCAAATTACATTGGGGTAAATTTGAAGTCTACTGAAGTCAGTGGAATTACAGTGTTTGTAGAATCAGTGTAAGTGAGATCAGAATAAGACCAATGTCTGGGAGCATCTTCTCCTGAGGGCGGCTGTGGGGAGGGAAATGGAACTCTTCTGCCATTTAGTGTGATCTGGTACATTGTGCAGAAAAAGCAATCTCTTCAGGTATCTCATCAGGGAATAGTGTCAAGGGATGGCTTAGCAGCACACTTGGACAGGGGTGAGGAAGATGAGAAACTCCATCAGAGCACAGAAATGCCTGTCAGTCAGTCTCCCTTCAGTCTGAAGATTGCTGTGGCAGTAGAGTTCAGGATGGACACGGACTCGGGCTGAGGAGCAAGGAGTAACACGTACCTCGTTGATCAACATGCGACTGGCCATGGAGAGACGGGTTTTGGGAGGGAAGTGGCTGGTGATCATTATCCGGAGCCCAGCCTCAGAGAAGGAAAGCTGGTGTGGGTAAGCAGACAGCAGCTCGTCCACCATGATCACCGAGGCTTTACGACGGAAATTCCCTGCAGAGAATTAACAGAGAAAGGGGTGAGGTACCTTGCTTGCTGATCCAGTGGCCCCTCTCAGAATGAGAGAGTTCTACAATCCTCCCTCTTTTCAAAGCTAGCAGCCCGAACAGTCAACTTTGCATTAGAGCAACAGGTTTTCCGTCTTTTTTTCACTCTGCAAGCCACCCCATAAGAGAGCGACCCTTTCCTCTCAGCACCCTAGCCCCCAGGAGCTTAGGAACCATTTGGCAAGAGTGGGCCAGGAAAGATGACCTCTATCTCCCACCCCACACTACATGGTTCTCAAAAGGTTGAATTCAGTGAACCATAAAGATTCATGGGCCCAGGGTGAGACACTCAACTTCAGACACTGGAATCAAAAGGGCCTCTTCTCTCATTCATTTCTGTCCTTGAGCAATCGGATTTTGAAATAAATCTCTCACTTGGCCCACCATTGAGGCTTTTCATTGCAAAATCTAACCTACTCTCAAGAATTTATCACGCACTTACTACACACAATGATTACACACCAAAGAGCAGATGTCCCAGTGCAGTAGATGCCATCTGGTGCTTAGGCCTGTGGTACTGGCTGCATTGATTCCAAGAGCCTAATCTTTACATGCACGAGGATATAATCCTCACCCACCATTTCATCATGTATTGGGGCAGGTAGCTTTTGCTGTGTATCTGCGGCGCAATAGGGGAAACTCAATGCAGGTTCTTGTATCCTTGGGCAGTGCGCTTCTGTGTTTGCACAGATCCTAGCACAATGGGATCTGTGCACAATTAATAACTATTATTGTTGTTGTTTTATCCATATTGCCACAAAGAACAATATATTCTCAGCCTTAACTCATCAAGGAAACATTTTGCCTGGGTATTTGCTTTGTTTTTACTGAAGTGGGAAAAGATGTTGTTTTTATGCTAGTATAAACCAAAATGACGGAACTGTTGTTGCTTGAAACTTTTGTCAAATCTGTATTTCAAGAACGGTGCTCGCGGGAAACACAGCAGGCCCACGGGGCTTTCGATTTTCGGGCAGAACTCAGGAATTAATCAAAATGATCCAAAAAGATTTCGCAGTTCAAAATACAGAATGACTCTCTTATTTCAGTGTGTCCAGAAAAGCAGAGGCTCAGAAAGTGACTAGAAACCCGAGACCCTTGCAATAGAATTGCAGTCCAGCGTATGATGTATTATTTGTATTATTGGCGCACCTAGGAGCCCTAGTCATGAAACAGCGCCCCCTAGTGCTAGGCACTTTACAAACACAGAACAAAAACACAGTTCCTGCCCCAAAGAGTTTCCTGTCTAAGCTGGTAAAAACAGGGTGGTGTGCGAGCTAATACTGCAGATTAGCGTGTGAAACAACACTGGAGATTTACAGTCAGTCATTTCTCGGCTACTAGTGGCCAATTGCCAGATAAACTTTGAAACCGTTTTCAAAAAGTGAAGAAACATCTCGTCTCTCAAATGACTTGTCCGAGTAACCACAAAGTTTCAAAACAAAAAAGCTATCCAGACACGAGAAATGTCATGCAAAAAGGAATTATTTATAAAGAAGCGTGCGTAAACAAATCCATAACCGAAACGCTCTGATTTGTGTTCGTAACCCTGATGTCAGCTGGTTACCTGAATGACTAAGGCCTGGTCTACACTTAATTTTTTTTCTGGCCTAACTATGTCAGTAAGGGGTGTGATTTTCTGCAGACAGAGCTATGGTGGTTAAGGCCACAGCGCAGACACAATTATATGCTTGTATTGCTTATTTCACTTCCTCAAACCAGAATAAAATATATTGGCATAAGCACTTTTATACCAGTATGTAACAGGATCAGCTTTCTCCTTTGCGCCCCCTCATGGCCTGTATGTGTGCGCGCCGCGCCAGAGGGAAAACAGTGGGCTCTGCAATACCATACCACAATTTCCCCTTTTGTTTAGGGTCCCTTAAGAACGCCACACAGTCCAAAGACGGAAGGCAAAAGTCCCTTGCTGGGGTTCTACTTTGAGACCAAATACACTGAAAAATAAAGTCTCTTCCGTCCAGACCTCAGCTGGGCCCTGCCCCTCCTCCCTGAGGGACTGTCTCATCCTGCTCAGTACCCAGCCCAAGCCAGGGAAGCTAATGATCCAACCAGCTGATCAAATTCGGTGATGAGTCCGCCCAAGGCACCTTGTGCATACGCTAAGATCCTGCTCCCTGAGCAGCTGGAGCAGACACAAGGTCCGTCCTGCCTTCTCCCTCCTTTCTGCTCCAGCCTCTGGCTCTCAGGCAGACCTAGCGCTGGGCATAAGCAGACTAAGCAATTGCTTAGGGCCCCGAGCAGCTCAAGGGGGCCCTTTATTTACTTTTTTAGTATGTGTTGTGTGTTTGGGGGCGGGGCAAAAATATTCTTGCTTAGGGCCCCTGATGGGCTAGCATTGCTCTACACTGGGATAAATGACCCGCAGCATGGCCTTTGTGGTATATAGACATACCCTCATTCTCCTCTCTCCTTGAGTAAGGAGCCCCTAGCCCTCCTTCCCAGAGTTGGCTTATAATCAAACAGACCCTTATTATTCCCTCCAGGAGCCAGTCTTGCTTTCTCAGGCCAGCATCCTGCGTGGTTTTCTCAGCCCCGCCTAGCTGGAGTGTTTGGCTCCCACACAACTTTCCTTCCCCAGAGACTAGCCAGGAATCTGTCTTTCCTCCCTTATGTCCCCAGCCTAGCCTGAGCTAATCACACAACCACATTACTTCCTCATGGACTATTCCCCACCTGAGGAGGTGAGCTGATCCTGGCACAGGTGGGGCCTCAGCCCCGTCTCCTCTTAAAAGGGACCAGCCACCCTGTATTTTTGCTGCTTTAAGTATACTGGCATAATTAAGTGTCAAAACTATTAAACATAGACAAGGCACGAGGTAGTGGTTTTCTGCCCTGAGACCTCCCTTTGTCATTAAGACACACAAATCAGGATGGTTTCAGACACTATACAGGCCTCGTCTACAAGAGAAAGTGGCACCAGTTTAATCTAAAGTGTGAATTTAAATTGATTTTGTTAAACTGGTGCAACTAGTGGCTTTTTTTGTTTAGTTTAAATCAACTGAGAACAGGTTTAAATTAAACTGAAATAAGCCCTTCAAAGAGCTTGTCTACACAAGGGAAGTTACATTAGTATAAGGTAGGGTGCGAATTTAAAGCACTATAGTTGTACCACTGTAACTCTCCCTGTAGACACCCTTATTTTGGTATTACAGTAGGGTTGCCAACTTTCTAATTGCACAAAACTGAATACCCTTGCCCCTCCCCCTTCCCTGTCCTGAGGCCCTGCTCCTTCTCTGAGGCCCCGCCCCCACTCACTCCAGCCCCCCTCCCTCTGTCGCTCGCTCTCCCCCACCCTCATTCACTTTCACTGGGTTGGGGCAGGGGGTTGGGGTGTGGGAGAGGTGAGGGCTCCAGCTGGGGGTACTGGCTCCGGGGTGGGGCTGGGGATGAGGGGGCTCTGGACTGGGGGCGAGGGGTTTGCAGTGCGGGAGCAGGCTCAGGGCTGGGGCAGGGGTTAGGTGCGAGAGGGGACTCAGGCTGGGGTGTGGGAGGGGGTGCAGGCTCTGGGAGAGGGCTCAGGGCTGGGGTTGGGTGTGGGAGGGGGTTCCAACCTGGGGCAGAAGGTTTGGGGTGCGGGCTCTTGGAGGGAGTTAGGGTGCAGGAGGGGGTTCTGACCTGGGGCCGCCAACCAGACTTTTAACGGCCCAGTCAGCAGTGCTGACTGGAGCCGCCAGCGTCCCTTTTCGACCGGGCATTCCGGTCGAAAACTGGACGCCTGGCAATATTAGACATATTAGAATGGTCTTTTTCCAGTTTAAGCTTATGTCAATATGGAAGATGTTTAAATTAAGGCAAAAAAAAAAAAAAAAAAAAAAAAAAAACAAAAAAAAAAAAAAAAAACAAAAAAAAAAAAAAAAAAAAAAAAAGCCACTCTAATTCCAGAATAAGAGTGTCCACAGAAGGGGTCATTCTGGTATAACTATAGCAGTATAATTATACTGGGATAACCGGAAATATCTCCCATGTAGACAAACCCTGAGCTGAAATGAGAGGGTCCACGCAGAGGTTTGCAAACGTAATGGGCCAGACCCTCAGCTGCTGTAAATTGGTGTAGCTCCATTGAAATTAATGCCAGTTTACACCAGCTGAGGAACTGACTGAGAAGAGCAGCAGCAGTTCAAATTCTTGATCCAGAGCAGTAATTTTAGCTGGAAGAAACAGCTGTCTAATACAAGGAAAACCCTAGTTTGCAGCAGTGGCAAGCGCACATGCATAGCTCCCTAACTGCAAATCAGTTCTAGCTCAGGAAAGGAAGTGCATGAGCAACCACTTCCTTACTTTAACTGGGGGTAGCAGAAAAACTCGAGCTGTTTTCCTGCTGCTGTGTTTCCGCATATGCTCGGTTTCTATGGTGCTCACTGTCTGGATGACGACTATAATTAGAGCTCCGTATGGAATTCTGAACTGCATCATTTGTAGATGTGCTCTCACTCTTCTCTGGGAGCATATCTCTGTGCACACTGCCCCAGGGAAGGGAAGCCTAAACTAAGAAGTTTCAGGGAAGGGGTTCTCCAAGGATGGGATGCACACAACTGGAAATGGACCTGCATCCACTGTAACTACACTGCCATCTGGTGGTGTGGGTTACAAACGGGCCAGTTCTTCTATATTCCCTTTCATCTCAATCCTTGACAGTACAGAACCATTCCAGGTAGCTCAATTACTAGCAAACGTGAGTGAGAATTATTCAGAATGATTCAAACAAGCAGCGTGACTTACTGGAACAGTTACCTTTCTTTAGTAATACCACGGTGGCGTCACAATTGCTGTTATCGTCCATTTCTGTGTTATTTGCTAATCCGTTCACCA
Organism: Terrapene triunguis; assembly: GCF_002925995.2. Classification (NCBI taxonomy): domain Eukaryota; kingdom Metazoa; phylum Chordata; order Testudines; family Emydidae; genus Terrapene; species Terrapene triunguis. The sequence goes on from NW_020664483.1 coordinate 4,420,202, forward strand.
TATTTGCAGCATTTTTTGTCTTCCTTTCAAAGCAGTGATGTATGGAGGAATTAAACCTATGCAAAGAAAACAAACGCCTGTTGTATCTCTGTTCCCTATATGCAGCTTTCTCAACTGCCCTTCTTTTCTCGAGCCAGACCACGTAGGACCAAACTATAGCATTCTAGAGGGCAAGGAAGGCCCAGTGGTTTTAAAGAAATCTAGCTTTAGAATAGGACAGCTCTAGCTTAGTTACACGCAAAACAATCTCTGTGTCCTCAAACATGACAGTCCATAAAACAGAATGTGTAAAAAGTGTCCTGGATGCTAAAACAAATACAGATTGTAATTCTGTTACACCATCCGCCATGTCAGTGGAATCAGCCTCTTGGACAAAAGATGGATGGTATAGGGGTCAGGGAACTAGCCTGACACTCATGAGACTTGGGTTTAATTCTCTGACCCTCCCCATATTTTCTGTATGACCATGAGCAAGTCACTTGGTCATTCTGTGCCTCAGTTTCCCCACTGATACACTATAAAGATAATAGCACCGGCCTACTTCACAGCGGTGTTGTGAGGATAAATACATCAAAGATTGCCAGGTGCTCAGACACTAGAGCTAGAGAAGCACCTGGGCTAGATGGCATTACAGAAACCCTGCTCTGCCTCTTTCTGCTCTGGAATTACCTCTGCAGACTCTGAAAGCAGAGCCCTGCATTTTAAACAGGCCAAGGGCATATTTGACTTACTTCATGATCAGGATGTAAATGAAGTACATCAGCACTAGGACGAGGGACTCCCACCTGCAAACAAAGGCAGATGAGGGACAAATCACAGGGGAGCAGAGAGAGGTCACCTGTGCCCGACGGCACTCCCTGCTTGTGTCATTCAGTAAACCCACATGGAAATGTTCAACCCACTGGACATTGTACTGCAGACACAGAAAGCTGCACACAAAGCACCGGGATTCTAACTCCTCCTCTGATCCTGCTTGGCAAAAAAAATCAAAATCAATTGAAAAATAAAATAAAATGTAGCTGTGCAGCCACTAAGCAACTTGGACCTTTCGGGAAGGGCAGCCTGGGGCATGGGGTGCAGTGGAGCAGGTGGAGATATTTTATGCCCACTTTGCACAAGGCGAATGTTGACACACGGTGCAAAGCAAATGGCGAATCAGGCCCATTGAGCTCGCAGAGCTGGTTTAAGAGCGCTCCTGCCGCTGAGAAAAGACTGAACCAGAGGTAGCACCAGATCTTTCCAGCTCTCGCTCCACAGCTGAGCTGGCAGGCACTGGACAAGCAGCGTTGCATGGTTTAAACGGCTAGTTAAATGTTATGAAATGATTTTTGTAGCAGTTTCTACTACAAAATAAAGGACATTTGTACTAAAATTAGACAGCCCGTGGCTTTTGATACTTCTCACTATGGAGTTTTCCCCCCGCCCCTCTAACCAGACCCTTACATTTTGTATAGTTTACTGTGACAAACAACTAGCTCCAGCAAAAACAGCACCACAGTTCTACACAATAAGACTCATTGTTCATTTTCTTTTAAGTTGGGCTGTGGCTTTTTGATCTCTCAGCTTTAGCACTGACCATATTAATTCATTTCCCTTGTTTCCGACAGTCCAGCGCACTGCTTCCCCGTTGATGTATTTCATTAAAAGTAAACATCCCGGGGGGAACAAATGAACCCCCCCAACTCCCTGCAACATTTGTAACCCAAACATTATAGAAAACCTGAAAATGAAGTTTAACTGACTATGAGCAAAAGTTAAACTGACTAATGTCATTGTCCGATCTGAGAGACAGGCAGCAAACACAGTAAACAGCTGAAAGTAAATTAGATTTTTCTATTTTCACCATTACTAAACTGCAGGGTTATTAACAACACAGGTAAATGCATTCATTTTAATATATGATTTTTAACTGGACAGTGCCCCTTTAATACTATCTCCGGTCATTTTATTTTTAACACCACCATTACAAAGATACTTTTCTACCATTCAATTTCTTTTTAAAAGTTCAAACGTTTGGACAAACTCAGAGAAGACATTTTGGAAGACCTTTCTAATGCTCATGTTTCATGGCATTTCCCCTCTGGCTTTCACTGCCCCTTCCCAGTCGCTCTGACCTCACCCTGGCAGCAAATCTCTGACTAAGGGCCATGCTGTAATGCCAGTCTGCCCACGTAGACACCACTGCCCTCTGGGGGAGTGTATGTGGGTGGACAGAGGGTGCAGACCGACACCACTGCCTCCTTGCATCAGGGGATGCTCTGAATGAACCTCTCCTGGGCATTCCTCCCTAGCTTAGAAAATGAGTTATGCCAGTCCACCTGCTAATGGGGTTTCCTGCTGAGCAGGAAATTGGTGCCTGAATTGCTCTGCAGAACTTTAGTTTTCCCCGCTCTCATTAACCCTGATTTTTCAGCTCCTGCAATATAATCAGAAAGTGACAGCTGGATACACTTACCAAGAAACGATTTCATCATAAATAAACTGTGGAGGAAATTAAAAAAAAGTCACGTTATCCATGAAATGCAACAGCGTACATTAGAGCTGAAAATACCCTGTTATCTGAACACGTGGCACGGAGAGGCAACATCATCTAGTGATCAGAGCGAGAGACAGAAGCATGAGGCCTAGGTACCACGCAGGTGTTGTTTTCTTGGGCTCATTTAACTTCTCCGTCCCCCAGTCTGTCCCATCAGTAGAATGGGGATGACAGACTTACCCAAGTGCTCTGAGATTTTTGTATAAAAGGTGCATTCAGAGCAAGTGTCCAAAGGATGAGAGTGATTTAATGGCGGTAAAGCACATGAAGTTATGTGGGAAAAAGGGTGTCCCATGGAAGTCATGTGATAAACATGTACCATTGGGGGGGGGGGGGGGTAGATCCTCAGCTGGTGTAAATCAGCATCGCACCAATGAAGTTAATGAAGCTACATGCATTTTACACCAGCTAAGAATCTGGCCCAGGGCCTGATTTTCATAGTTGCTGAGCTGCACCTACTATTCCAACTGAACTCAAAACACCGGTGAAAATAGGGCCTCACAATAACGCCACACAAAACCTTCTGGGGCAGGGAACATGTCTTTCTCCGCGTGTGGGATCTTTCTGAGTAACAATAACCTCATGTCACAAAAGTTGTTACATCTGACTTTTGTCAATTTATCCTTGGCTTCACTTTTTAAAGTAGAAACTTAAAGGTGAGCTTTTCCTAGTCACCACTAGATGGCCCTCATGTTCCACAGCTTATTTCCAACAGGGCCTCTGGGAGATGGGAGAGGAGAATGAAAGAGTGCCAGTGGATATCGTGCTGGTAATAGTCAGCGGTGCCAGTCTTTCCATGCACTCTTACTTTAAATGGACATCTGCAATTTACTGGCTTCCCTGCTGATTCCTCACTGTCACCCCCAACCCCAGGCCTCATTTCAAAATTGTTTTCAGCCAGTGGAACGGTATCACGTTGTAATGCGCCATGACAAGATGTTGTGGCAACACAATGTCAAGGAGATAGCTGGGCTTCCTTGGGTTGCTTATCCTGAAGTCTTCTGCCAAAGCGCCTGCTTTCTCCATCCCTTGGCGCCATCCAGCCTTCCTGTTCTGCTGAACAGTCACATCGTGTAACATATTTTATGTTACCTGACAGCTAGGAAAGAGGCCCCATGGTTTTTGCCCTTTGGCTCGGTGTCAGACCACGGCTGTTGTTAGAATGTGACCCTGTCAAGTCCAGCGCTGCGTAGGTGACATGCTTACAGCAACCTGGGACCAGGGGCATCCTCCCAGAATAGCTGAGTGCCAACATGCCACCGCCTCAATGCCAGAGCTGTACTTCTCTGGGCCGTGTGGCCTGCAGCCTTAGTCCATAGCCACTCTACAACTTGACATCCCAGGAAATGACTGTGTGTTGTACTTGGTTTCAACTTTTATTAGATTGGGGGAAACTTTTGCTCAGCCATTCTAAAGCTTCATGGCTCTTTATTTGCCCTCATTTCTACACTACATGAAGAGATACAGTTTCATTAGGAAAACACCATCATGAAAAAGCACTATTATGGTACCAGAGAGCAACCAAGGGAAAGGGAAACCCCAGGGAAACACACCCTTAGCCTGCACACTCTGTAAAGTGCAAACATCTCTTTCTTTGTAATGTACACCAGTAATATTGGTTATCAGAAGATAACGTGGCTGTGATATATCATGCACACCACAGGTTATTGCTCATACTCACCAGGGTTTTATGTGGCAAGAATAGTTTCAGGCTGCGATGTTTTGGTGTGACAGGACACGCAAGCACGCACACTCATCTTTGCGAATAAAAATGAAAATAAGCCGTGGGCCACATATTTTGGCCTAACAACTTTGACAGCAGCCCAGATCCTCAAAGGTATTTAGGTGCCTAACTCCCATGGGAATCGGTGGAAGTTAGGCACCTAAATACCTTTGAGGATTTGGGCTAGTATCCCTTTAAAATTTGGAATTGTTGAATTTTTTTCATTCTAATGCAGGATGAAGAATAACTTTGGAACAGTTTGAGAAATTAGATGTTGTTTTGCCAAGCTCTAATTAAAAGAAGGTCTTGGTGGATTTTTTATTTGGAAAAAAGAGGTATAGAGCCAACTCCTCGGCTGGTGTAAATGAAGCCAAGCCAGTTTACATCTAATCCCTGGATTTTTAAGTGATTTAATGTTAAACCCATAACTTTAAAATACTCAGTATCAATGGGGACACATATATGGTTAGGCAAAACAATGGTGGAGCATTCACATCTATGAGATCATCACAGTCTATTTATTAAAAGAACACGGGATACCTTCCACACACAACACCATCCATTATAGAAGATCCCATATTGTGCTAAAAGTTAAGCATGTGCTTAAGTCCCATTTAAATCAAAGGGACTTATTATAAAGCACATACTTATGTGCTTTTTATGTTCTTAAGTCCTTTGTTGAACTGGGACCTACATGTGATTGGACATTTCTTGTTTGTATACATTCATGTCTCAAAATTAACAATAATCATATGGGATTTATTTATTCTAACCCAAGAAAATTTACTTCCTTCTTTCAATGATCAAGAAGCCCATTTTATCTCATAGAAAAAAGTGGCTAAGGGAACATTCAGATGACTGGTAGAGCAAGAATGATCAGTTATAAGTGTAACTTGCCTGCACCTGTATTTTGTGAAATTTACCACTTTTCCCTTTTCTTCTCTATGACATTAATCTAGTTATTTTCATGGTTAATGTGAAATAAATGTTCATTTCAGCACGACCGTGTCTTTGGAAGGCAAGAGAGAAACTGGTTCACTTCAAATCACAGAGCAGCCAGTAAAATGGACCATTTCATTAGGAATGTCTGTCCTCAACTCACCCTGCATGGTGGGGGAAAGGTAGTGCCTGGGCCTGAAGACAATGCATTGTCTTAGCTCATCTCACAGGAGCGTGCTGAGGCTGAACTCATTCCAGCAGGTATGTGCCTTGCGAAAGGAAGGTGCTACACAAGTACAATTTATGATCAGTATGATTTCAAGTAGGGAGCCCAGCACTGAACTGGAACAGCATCTAAAGACTGGGTGTGTGTGTGAGATCCTCATCTTGCTGACATAAATGGGAGTTTTGCCTTTTACTTCCGTGGGCCAGGATTTCACCCTGGGAGTTTATGCTAAGGAGGCTTCCATGTTCCTCTGCAACTGAGTGATACTATTTAAAATTCAGGCAATAAACGCTACAGGATGGCACGCTTAAGGGTGCTGCATGTGTAACCAACCTGATGCAAAACCTCAAAAGCAAAGAAATGAAAAGTTAAGCCACCTAGCAGGACATCCCCCTTTTTCCTTCACCCATCAGCACAGAACAGTGGGCGTCCCTTTGGTATAGTTCTGGGGCAGCACCCACTCGCTTCTGGGGTACGGGGGTCTGGAAATCCAGCATCCCTTGTGGGGCAGAGTTAAGGTGACGGTGTATTCTTTGTCAGGTGGTTGTCTCTAGGTGGAGGTGGGGTCTTAGAGGGGAGGAAGGCAGGCTACATATTTTAAGAACCAAACAAGTGCTACCACCGAAATCTGACTCTTTTTGACCTAACAAGGTCTTTTAATGCCACCAGAGAAAATGTCAAGCGGAGGGGTTAAATATTTTAACTGTTTTTCCTTTCTCCCCATTCCCCCATTCCCCTTTATGTGCATTTAACAAATGGTAATTGACATAGCCCTATTGATAGCAAGGAGCTGCCGAGGATCGGGCTTGACTCTGGGCAAGTGGGGTACAGGCCCAAGAAGGAATGATAATATCCTAGTCCTTTGGAGTGAAGATCCCAAGGAACAGGACTTTTGTAGTTCTGTAGCCATGAAAAATAGCCCTCCATGGAAGACATTTGTGAGGGAAGAGAGAAGGAACCAGAAAGAAAGAGTAATATATACCTCGTTTACAGGTACCAGAGAGTTCTGTTTAATGATGTCTGAGTTTCTTGCTATATACCTAGTTTAAGGAATATGCTAGATATGGCACAAAAGGTATGATTGTATCAGGCCATTGTTAGGATGCTGAGAAGCATCCAAAAAGAAAGCTGCCAAGCCCTGTGAGCAGAAAGATCACTGGAAGGTTTTTTAAAAAAAACAAACAAAAAAACCCCCACCTCCTCCCCTGACTGATTTGCAACTGTTCTGCAAATGAAACACACAATCCAAACGCTATCAGGTTAGAAGCAAAGCTGCTTTCTATAGCCACGCTTCCTTTGGATTAAAAATAAACAAATAAATAAATCAAAGGGCTGGGATGTTGCATACGTGCCTTTCTGCCCTTGGGAGGTAATTTTTTACAATATATGGGGTTGTTGGTTTATTGTTGAAAAGCCACTTTCTTGTGCTTCATTATTCTTAAGCCCTGGAAGTAACAAAGCAGCCTTTGTTGGTTTCACACATCATTGCTGTCAATTACATTGCTTTTATTCTTGCCTGGGTGTGGAGGTATGAATTAGATTGAAGACAAGCTATTTTTCATACATTGCAGAAGGCTGACCTTGCAGTGTTGAGATTACAAAACTCAAACAAGTTGAGGCAAACTCTTTGCTGGAAGTCTCAAGGGGAGGGACTAGCTATGCACATGGAATATGTACCCAGTATGCAAGCACACACATGCTAACGGCAAAAGAAAATACAGCCAGGAAACTTTAATGTTGCCTAGTTACAGTCACACAAATTTTGGAATTGCAAACGTTCATCTTCTCACCACGACTTGACCTTACAAATGTATTAAAGTGAACACAAGAAGATCTCTCTCCCTTTCCCCTATTTAGTAGGGAATAGTTTATTTTAGGCAACATGTCCAAGATGACAGTAATGTATAGATGAAAACAACATTTATGCAATATGCAGCTTTGCTCTGGGAAATGGAACTTTTGTATTTCCTGACTTTGTGCGAGTTTGGATGAAAATGTGCCATTTAACTGCTGTCGTTTTCACATTTCAATTCTTATGCTAACATTGTTTCCATTTGTGGCCTGATTTTCAGCCGTTCTGAGCACCTACACTTCCCACAGCACATGATGGGAGCTGAACAGGGAGCACTGTTGATAACCAGGCCATTGGCTTCTAAATCCACGGTTAGGGTGCTATATAAGTGGCCTGATTTTCACAACTTCTAAATATTTTGGAGAATTATAACAATTGGTCACAAGGTGTTATCAATGAAACCATCTTGCACCCTTACCAGTAGGGTTTGGCACTAGTACCCACTAAATCCCATGAGTCTGTGTGCATGTATATGACTCATAGTAACATTTTGTATTCATGAATTGATTTCCTTCCCACAGGGGCAAAGCATGTCCCTTCTTGTGTATGGAGGGCTTCTTGGTAGCAGAGCCAGAGGACCAAGGGGATGGGGGGGAATGACTCAAATTTGAAGTCGGAAATGCACAGATCCTTCCATCCTCTCCCCACATAAGGAACGAAACAGGACTAAGCACTCACTCCATGGCCTGATTGGAGGCCAGAGCTCTGGGAGTACGTCTACACTGCAGCGGGAAGCAAGCCTCCCAGCCTGGGTAGACTGACTTGTGCTAGCGGGACCTGTGCTCGTGCATTTCTGGAGGTGTGAGGGGTCCGAGCTTCGGTGGCAAGCCCGAGCCTCCACTGGTGCAACACCCACCCAGCTATTTTCAGTGGGCTAATGTGAGCCCCACTAACACAAGTCTGTCTACCCGGGCTGGGAGGCTCTGTGGGTTTCAGAGTTACCATCCCATTGAGACGAATGGGGCTGTCCACTCCTCTCAGAGCTATTGTTTCATGCTCTCTGCAGATTCAAGTGCGCACTGCTGTATCAATTACACCAATGTTGCGTTTTTAAGCTTTCCTTTGCAACCAGGAAGGCTAGAAGCAGCTTTTTTTGGGGGGGGTATTTGGGGTTTAGCTGTGACATGACTCCTGGAGCCAGGGCACAAGATTATAGTGTCTAGGTCTTAATCTGTCCCCAGTGACAATAATGATGAGGACCGTAGGAGACACTTAGGTTTCCTGAGCAGAAGCACCATCATAATAGCTTTCAAAAACTTACCACAATGAGTGCAACAACAGACAGTGTGTAATAGGTTGAATCTCGCAGCAGACTCCACGATGACAGTGCAACCACCTGAGGAAATACACAAAAAGGAGGAGTGAGCCAGGCTCTCATCATCACAAGATCTCTGTGTCAAAGGATGGACTGTCATTTCATAGTGCTAGCTGGCCCCATACATTAGCACGTGATATGGGAAATCCAAGTTTAGGAATGCATTGCATTTCTGAGACCACTACCCAGAGGCACAGAAAGGCCAGAGGAGAGACTGAATCTCTGGCACCTAAAGGTGGCAAAGTCATGGTAATGGTCAGCACTTGCATTGTTTATCCAGGGTCACATTCTGCCCTCAGTTACTTCTAGGCAGGTCTAATCATCCCTGTGTATCAGTAGGTTTTTTAATAGCTGTAACGGAAGGCAGAACTTGGGCCCAAATCGTTTGGTTAGGAGAAAGTCACAGTTCTAGAGTCCTGTAAGACATGTGGGTGGTGGAGGGATTGAGGGCCCAATCCTTTGAGGTATTGATCTTCTGTTAAAAACCCTGCAAGCCCCCGAGAGCGCTTTCGGCGCCCTGTGTGACGGGCTCAGGACCACACAATATCCGATTTTAATGGCGAAACGTGGGGAATGTTTATATTTTAAATGGAAAGGAATAGATAGAAAACTGGGAGGATGCAGGGGGCCCTGGTTCTCTGCTGCCTCCCACCCTGCAGAGCCATTTACATGAGAACTTCTCAAACTTTTCAAGCTCAGGACCCATTTGTCAAGGTTGAGGGCCTGTCACAAGGCCAGTAAAAAGGCTGGTGGTGGGGTGGTGGGTCCTGGCCCCAGGGGGTGGGGCAGGAGGCCTGGGGGTCTTTGTTGCAGATCCCACCCTGCAGTCACCCCGCAGCAGCGGCTCCTGCAGTTCCAGTCCTGTAGGGCTGGTTGGGCTTGGCTCCTCACTCTGGGTGTTGCAACCTCTGTGGTTGCAGTGCTGCTTAGATTTGGCCTTGAACTCCCTTGTGTGGGGGGGCAGCTGGGCCAAATCTGTGAGCACAGTTGTGACCTGGTGCATGGGCTCACAGTGCCACTCACTCAAGTTTGACACAGCCCCCCACCCCTGCATCTTCCTGACTGAGGGATGGTTGGGCCAAATCTGAGTGGCGCTGTAACCCTGCAGATCCCAACACCCAGAGTAGGGAGCTGAGCCCAGCCAATCCTGCAGGATCGGAGCCATCGCGTGAACCCTTTGAAATGTTCTGCCTCCCCATCCCAATTTTGGGTTGTGATTGAGAAACGCAGACTAACACTGTACAGAAAGCACCTCCCACCCTAGGATCTCCAAGCATTCACCAACATTAATTAATTTAACTTCAAAAGAGACCTGTGAGGAAGGCTACTTGTCATTTTGTGAAGAGCCCACAAAAGGAGTTTTGCTCCAATGCATCTGAGATGCAGCACAACTCCTAATGCAGTGTGGAGAGGAGCTGCCTTTTGTAGATCTCTGAAAATGCACCATGCTGGGCATTTTGGTGGTGTGTTGCCAAACACCTTCAGACATACACGATTGGTGCACAATAGTCAACTAGTTACACACTCTAGATGGGATTTTTAAAAGGGTGCAAGTGATTTAGGCACACGAGGCACAGTGAAAGTCAATGGGATTCAGGAGCACAACTATCAGTGGCAGTCAATCTGATTTGTGCTTCTAAAAGTCAAAAATCACAACCACTCTTCACAAACTTTTGTAAACCAACAGAGTTTGAAGTCCTGGACAATGAAACTCTCTTTTCTTATTTTTTTCCTACTTTATTACCTCTCTCTCCTAAAAAAAAAAAAACACTTAGGAAATCTCATACAAAATACTGTGCTATGGTCGCAAAGTTAAGCACTGAAAAATCAGGAAATGCTAAAGTAACATAACCTTAACTCTGCCCCTTAGTGCATATCTGGTACAATTTAGTCTTGAATTGTATGGTCACATATGCAAGTAGTACCATATAATATGAAGATGACTTTTCCTACACACTTAGATAGTTAAGTAGACTCTTGTAGGGCTGTGTATAATGACTTTGAGTAGGACAGGAAAACAGAAGTCATGAAAGTCATAGAGTTTAAGGCCAAATGGAACACCAGATGATTTAGTCTGACCTCCTGTCTATCACAGGCCACCACCACCCAACAACCAAAATTAGACCAAACTGTTACAGCCCACAGGAGACTACACTATCATGTGCCACAGGCAGAAAATAAGAGGGACTATTTGCACCAGTGCCTGAGGTCTCCCCAGTGGCAGGGAGCTGACTGAATGAGATACATCCAGATAATCTTGACAAGTGATTTACACCCCTTGCTGCAAAGGAAGGTGAAACCTCACCCTCAAGGTCACTGCCAACCTAACATGGGGGAAAATTCCTTCCTGACCCCACACACGGCGACCACTTAGACTGTGAGCATGTGAGCGAGAACCAGCCAGCCAAGCACCCTAGGGACAGAATGCTTGGTGCCACCTCACAGCACTGGCCCTGTCCAGTGTCCCATCTCCAACATGGCCATCTCTAATGATTCAGAGGAAGGAGACCCAATCCAGAGTATACTGTATGTCTGTGGGGGGGAATCCCATCTTGACCCCTCCAGGTGTCTGGCTGAAACCCTGAAACATGAGCTTTTAGGAACAGAAGGTGTAAACTGGAAGTGAGCCTGAGGGCTGGTGAGCCTGGCCACCTACCATCACAAGCAATCAGGACATACAATCACACTCATCAATTTGTCTAGCTCGCTCTTAAAACTAATTAAGTTGTTTGCCCCCACAACTCCTATTAGGAGGCTGTTCTAGAACCTCATCCCTCTGATGGGTAGAAACCTTCTTCTAATTGCCAGCATCAATTTGTTCCTGGTCCATTTGTTCTTGTGCCAACATTTTTTTTTTAGCTTAAATAGCTCTTCACTTTCTGTAGGGTTTACAGAGAGCAATCATATTCCCCCCCCCCCCCCCCCCCCCATCAGCCTTCTTTTTGCTATGTTAAAAGAGCCATGTTTTTCCAGTCTCTTAAGATCGACTCTCCATTCCCCTGGTCATCCTAGTAGCTCTTCTGCACCTGTTTGTTTGAATTCATTTCTCCTGAACACGGGTGACCAGAGCTGTACACAGCATTCCAGTTGAGATCTTACCAGTGCCACGTACAATGGCATTAGTACTTCTCTATCTCTACTGGAAATGCCTTGCCTGATACATCCTGGGATCATATTTGCCTTTTCCACCATTGCATCATGTTGGTGGCTCATGGTGATCCTGTGTTCCACCAACACACCCAAGTCTTTCTTCTCCTCTGTTGCCCCAGCTTGTGGGAGAAATTTTTATTATTAGATCCTAAGTGCAGGACCTTATTATTGAATTTCATCTCATTTCTGTGACTCAAGGTCATCCAGCTATTCCTGTATAATATTCTGATCCTCCTCTGTATTGACAATGCTTCACAACTTCATATCATCCACCAATGATTTGCTGATAACAAAGTCATATATATGAAATGAACACAGTATACCATATCGTTAGGTGCTCCATATTAGTATATAGGATAGAGTAACAGTGAAAATTTGCTACAGATACAGACTACGTAGAATCTCATTGATTTCAATGGAGCTCCATGAGATGCAGTGGTTTGTTTTCCATCAGAGAGCAGGTTGCAGAATTGGGAGCTAAGTTTGCAGGGATATTAGCTTGTCGTTAACTGCCTCGGTCTCTGAATTAAACCTAATTAAGTCTGCAAAGTGCCTGGCTACAGAGTTAAATTAGAAAACACCTAAAACATTAAAGCTAGACAAATTCCAATTAGAAATAAGGCACATTTTTTACAGTCAGACAAATCATCGAGCTCAGTGAAGGGGTAAGTGGGTGAAATTCTCTGGCCTGTGTTATACAGGAGATCAGACTAGGTGATCTAATCAAGCATAACAACTCAGAAGTTATGAGATGATATCAACACAACAACAACAGGATGAGTTAATCTGGAAATATCTAGATCAAGTCCTTAGAATAGGGATTACTTACCTTAGAAGGTGGTTGAATTTAAGATTCAATTCTCGAGCAACACACATTTTCAAAACTGTGTGCAAGGTCATTGAGAATATTTTTATAATATTTCTCAGAAACAGAAAAGCCTTTCTTTAGCTAGGTCGCACTGGACAAACATACTTGGGGAAAGATCAGATATACTACCGAGTCTTATATTCAGAATCTCCCTTTTGGAAGGCTTACATTTAAAGCAGCATAACTCTGTCACAATCAGAATTACAGTCCAAAGGCAAAAATCAGTGGAATTATCCCTATAACACTAGGCTCTCACATTTTTGCCTGAGCTATTGGTATTTTAGCTTTCATAGTCCATCCATTCTCCTGAGCTTTGGACAGTGTGACAAAGTTCCTCCTCTATCTTGGTGGGTCCTGCGCTTATTGGCGGATTTTCTTGCCTCGGAGATTCACCATGTGGGTTGGGGAACAGCCCAGAGACCTTCCCCTCTGGAAGAACCCACAGTCCAGGTCAATTGGGGGGTTTGGGGGGAACCCAGGCCCACCCTCTACTCCGGGTTCCAGCCCAGGGCCCTGTGGACTGCAGCTGTCTATAGTGCCTCTTGTAACAGCTGCATGACAGCTACAACTCCCTGGGCTACTTCCCCATGGCCTCCTCCAAACACCTTCCTCATTCTCACCACAGGACCTTCCTCCTGGTGTCTGATAACGCTTGTACTCCTCAGTCCTCCAGCAGCACACCCTCTCCCTCTCAGCTCCTTGCGCCTCTTGCTCCCAGCTCCTCACACTCGCACCACAAACTGAAGTGAGCTCCTTTTAAAACCCAGGTGCCCTGATTAGCCTGCCTTAATTGATTCTAGCAGCTTCTTCTTAATTGGCTGCAGGTGTTCTAATTAGCCTGCCTGCCTTAACTGGTTCTAGCAGGTTCCTGATTACTCTAGTGCAGCCCCTGCTCTGGTCACTCAGGGAACAGAAAACTACTCATCCAGTGACCAGTATATTTGCCCTCTACCTGACTCCTGTACCCCACTGGTCTGGGTCTGTCACAACATGTACTGGATGGTTATTTAAACCTCTAACACAAGATAAAGACTAGCAATTGCAATTGCTCTGTTTTGAGTTCTCCTTAGGAAAACTCTGCAATATGCATGCACAATGGCTGCCATGAAAAAGGCAACATTTGTCAGTTATCTCACACTGCAGTATTTCCCTGTCTCGCTCTGTGGTCACTGTTGGCAAACGTTGACTTTAAATGGGGGCCATTGCATTCAAGTGGTTGCATTCAATTTTAGAACTGTGAGAAGGGACTCTTTGAACTTCCGAAGGCCAGATGGTGCCATAAGACACAGGTCTGTGATGGAGGTGGGGCATCGCTGTACAAGCGCAGGGGTAGTTCTGATAGACATTGTTAGAGGAAGCCTTCATTCCACAGACATGGTCCTGCTTTCTGCCTGCCCACTTTCGGGGGAGCTAGTGCCTTTCTAATGCTCTCTTCTGGCCTTAAAATCTATGAATAAAATTGTGAGAGGTGACGATTCTGTGTACAGTACACAACGCACACACATTGTTAAAATATATATGTCAGAGACAACCATGATCCATGAAGACAGAAGGCTAATTTAGTTCTTGACTTTCTTAACTAAGAGCACTGATGAGGTGAATGACAAATGCTCATACAGTTGTTAACTTCTTCAATCAGCTAAAGTTTAACTATGATTATTTCTTCCACAGCCCCATAACTAATCTGTCTCCTTAAATCCTTATTTTCCATTTCTAGAGGGTACGTCAGACATTCCCTTAATAAAATATGGTTTCCATCCACATCCTCGAGTCATGTTTCTTCATGAATTCAATCAAACCAAAAGAAACTTCATTTTCACTTTTCATTATCTGTAAAACCCCTTCTTTTCACAGAAGATTGAAGCGTAACTGTGTGCCCACATTGTCAACGATTAACCCTTAGAACACTGGGCATTTTACAGCCTGCTGGCCCAAGGAATGTTCTGGAAGATGTCGGGCATGATTCTAATTTACACGAAGGCCTCTTTGCACCATTCAGGCAGTATAAAGGGGCCTTGTAACTGCAACCTACACCCAATCTACACCCTTTAGCCCACCAGAGCAATGTAAAGAGAGACAGTGTAATTGAGAATCAGGCCCTGAGTATTCACAGATTGCTAGCCTGCGCTGAATTCTGTGCCATCACATCTTCACTGCTACTGTTACCGGTGCTGGCTAGATTAAAGCTAGCACAGGCAGGCCTACCTGTGCTACAATCACACCTTACACTGTGATGTAGATATACCCACACAGTGTTTGTGTTATCAGTAAGGCTGTCAGAAAGTTGTGATATTTTGGTTCAAAAGTTGCTGCCACTGTTTGTTAAAGTTGCGGTTTGGGGTGCTGCGTGTGTGTGGGGGAGGGTGCAGGACCTAAACACTTGTTTTGTACCTGACTAGAGGTTGGGTCCTTTACTTTCCAACAGTGGCTGGCTATCCTCCCATTTCTCCAGTCGATAGGGTGGGGTGGGGGTGGGGCTGAGACCCCACATCTTAGAGCTGGCCCCAGCTCAGACTGCTGGAGGTCCTGTGTGGGGCTGGCACAGCCCTGTGCTCTGTGAGAGGCACACGCCCCAACCCCCACCTAGCCCTCCCCGAGCCCATCCCGCAATGTGGCCAGGCAGCTATGGAAGGCAAAGTCCTCAAGGTTGTGCAGGAACCACTGCTGCTCAGCAGTAGGGTTACCATATTTCAGCACGGAAAAAAGAGGACGGGAGGAGCCCCGCCCCCGTTCTGCCCTAGCCCCGCCCCCATCCTGCCCTAGCCCCGCCCCTTCC
>NW_020664483.1:4435986-4502400 GCF_002925995.2 Terrapene triunguis
CTGCCCCCTCCTGGGACCCCTGCTCCTAACTGCCCTCCAGAACCCCACCCCCTACCTAAGCCTCCCTGTTCCTTATCCCCTAACTGCCCCTTCCTAAGACCCCCCCCCAACTGCCCCCCAGGACCCTACCCCCTACCTGTACCCTGACTGCCCAAAACTTTCTCCACTCTCCCCAAGAAGCCCCCCCCTGAACTCCCGACCCCCCCGTTTCTTGACTGCCCCCTCCAGAACCTCCCTGCCCCTTCTCCTGCCCCCCTTACCCTGCTGCTCAGAACAGGGTGTTGGGCTCTGTTCGAGCCGGACACGTGGCTGCGCTCCCCAGCACAACACACAACCCGGTCCCTGGCCCTACACAGTGCTGCTGGAGCGGGGCGCGGGGCTGCCGGGGAGGAGGAGCTGCCGGCTCAGAATGCAGGGAGGGAGGGAGGGAGGGGGGAGGGGGGAGGGGCTCCTCTACAGCTGCTCCGGAGTCCAGCCCGGGACTTTCCTGCAGCCCTCCCAGCCGCTCGCTCTGCTCTGCCGGGGGAGGGGGGAAATCCCGGACATTTTGAGTGATTTACAAATTCCTCCCCGATGCTATTTTTAGCACAAAAAGGAGGACATGTCCGGGTAAATCCGGACGAATGGTAACCCTACTCAGCAGGCCTGGCCCGTGCCACGTGACAGAGGCAGAACTGCACCTGGACAAAGTGTGAGGCCAACAGAGCCGGAGTACTGAGTGGGGGAAGCCCCTGGAGATCCTGGTCCTGACCCATACGGGTCCCTGGCCCCACTCTCCTCCATCCCTGCCCCCAATGGGCAGTGATGGAGTGGTGGCTGGGGCAAATTTGCAAGTGGCATTTCAAAAGAGTTGCAGCGTGATTTGACAGTTGCGGTGAGTGTTAAAATTTGCTGTTTCTGCACCGGACTCGTGGCCTGTGATTTTCTTACAGCCTTAATTATTAGCAGCCCACTGCAGCTGTCCCCTCCGTATTATTAATTCCAGCATCAGCAGCATTTGAGCTTCACACCCTCTCCTCGTCCCCCACAGGCCAGCTACTTAAGTCTAACACACCATCTCCCTTGAGCTAGAGATTTCACTGTGTGGACAGGAGTTGCATTAAGGGCGGCACTCAAGTTATACCTCAAGCTAGCAGTGCCGTGAAGACAAGCCTTAAGAATAGAAGGACATTCAATACATGTTCAATAGAGGATAAAACAGGATTGCTGCATAGTTCTTCTCACTCAATACCTTTCAAAGCCACAGAAATCGGAAGGAATTTGGGTCACTGTGGGCCAATTTAGACAGGACTGTAGAAGAGAAAGGCCACTGAGTAATTCAGTCCTTGACTTCATTAGCTAATAGTCTCAAAAGGGCAGATTAAAAACTGTCACGGGGCTGTAACATCTACAATCTGCTAAACTATGCTCTATTTTTTTCCGCAGCCCTAGGATGTCCCCACAGCTGAACTGTCTCCTCAAATCTCTATTTTCCATTTCTCCAGTGCACTTCAAACATTCTGGGCCAGATCCTCCGCTGGTGTACATCAGCACTGCTCTGGTGAAGTCAAGGGAGCTGGGCCAACTTACACCAGCGGAGGATCTGGCTTTATCTTTATAAATACGTGTTCCAGCCACGTCCTCAAGTCATGCTTGTGCAAGAATTCAATCCAATCAACAGTAGCTTCATTTTCATTCCACGTTATCTATACAAAGGGTCCTGTTTCAGAAAGCTGAAAGAAAACAGTTCCCCAGAGATCTCTGGTATTAACCCTTCCATTACTGGCATTTTCCAGACTGCTAGCAAAACAAATCGTTTGAAATGTCATACTCTAAGGCCTCTTTACATTGTGACTTTTTACGTAGGTGTAAGTGTAATTCATGCTCAAGTTAACAACGCTTTACACTGCCAGAGCTGTGGAAAGAACGTTTATTTGAAATGAGAATCAGGCCCATGCGATCGGTGGGTCAGATTAGATTTACACCAGTTGAGGGTCTGTCTCTATGCACATCTGTAGGTTATGATTGAAATACTCAAATTTAGATGCCTAGAGGTATGCTCCTAAATCCATATTTAGGCCCCTAGATGGTCTTTTTTCTTGGGCTCCTTCATTTGACTTTGTTTTTTCATTTTTACAAGCGTTTTATAAAATTACATTTATTCTATTTAACTTTGTCGTTATGATGCTATATAACATCCTTGTGCTGGGGTGGGCAGAATCAGGGCTGGACATTTTACCCCTATAATCATTCGCGTTACTTAGCGATGTGGTAACATTTCTACCATTTCCCAAGTAAAGAAGTTTGTTGGTTGCCATGGAACCTCCATTTAATGAATGATCACTATACAGGGATAATACCCTGTATCGACTGATTCACATAGCTTTTTCTGTGTACTCCTTATGTAAGCTTCATGGGTCCATCTCAGGTTGGAATCTGAAAGTCAAGCTGGTTTTTTTCTGACTCATAGATCATCATATGTAATAATCCTGAAGGTCAAAATCGACCTTCATATACAGCCGGGCTATCCCACAGATGGTCAGATTCGGCCCTGCATCACACCTGAACAACCCCATTATCTCAAATGGGATTACAAACATGTACCCGATGGCAGACTGGAGATGCTTTAAGAGCTGGAAAGAACCTAGCTTCTGATGCCAAGTTGAGTGGGACCTATATAAGGAATTGGGCTTGTACGAGGAGTTCATGTTTCACATAGCTCATGACACATCTATGCTGCTATTGCAAAGTAAAGCCGAGATCTGAGTTGGGGGTGGGGATGGCATAGGTTACAGCAGATTTATGCCTGATGAGAACCCCCCAGGCAAATTCTCAGCAGGCCATATATGGCCAAATTCAGTCTCCTTTGTGCTGCTGGAGCAGTGCAATGGGATTGGGATGGGGAAGAGACTCTGGCCCTATATTTCTCTGTGAGATGAAGAATTTCATTATAGGGTACAGCTGAACTGTAACTATGACATTACAGATTGCTCAGTTAAAAATATATCACTCTCCTTGTCTCTTTATGGTCAATCCCTAAAGAGTTACTGTGGAAAATGTGAAGGGCTGTTAGTTACATTTTTAAACCTTTCACACGCTGACACATACATCTTAATGTATCCAAGAGACAACTTAATTCCTGGTGTTGCCATTTAAGTTATGCACTGCAACCATAGTAACCAAAGCAATATAAGCATCAAGTTGTCAGTCCATGCAGCATGGAAAAGTTGCCCTATGGGGACTGATTACAAATGCTCCTGAAACCCATATCTGGCTCAGCATGACCAAGTGTCCCACAGTGAAGAAATCTTTGGCGAGCGACAGTGAGAGTAGGGATAGAAATGATGTGGAGAGGAAAACACTCTAGAAAAAGGAAAACAGGAAATACCATTTTTTCTCTTCTTGTATCTAAAATGTAGTTATTTATCTTGATCCTTTTAGACCAGCGATACTCAGACCTCAGTGGTTATATATATATATATGGAGATATATCTATTGCATAGAACTAGAAATGACCCTGAAAGGTCATTGAGTCCAGCCCCCTGCCTTCACTAGCAGGACCAAGTACTGATTCTTACCTTAGATCCCTAAGTGGCCCCCTCAAGGATTGAACTCATAACCCTGGGTTTAGCAAACCAATGCTCAAACCACTAAGCTATCCCCCTCCCTGTTCAGAAGTGAAATTAGTGATCAACATTACCCAAAAGACCCACTGTAGTGGGCATTCATTGTTTCATTTACTATAGTACTATGTATTCATATTTAAACAGTATGACAGGAGAAATTATATAAAATATGTATAAAATTCTCACAGCAAAATGACTGACCAAGTATTATTATTTTATCAACTACAATTGGTTAATAACATAGTAAACGCATCCTGATTGGTTAATAACTTGGATTGGTTAATAATTAAATCACATGGTGTTTTAATCTGTGCTGCAAAGAGTCGCAGCGGACACATTAAAGAGTCACTTGCCGCTCGCGAGCCTCAGTCTGAGTATCACTGCTTTAGACTGCTCAGTCATTGAAAAGAACTCTACAAAACAGGAAAGAAATACTCACAAGGCAACAGACAGCATGTGCAGGGGAGGGGAGAAAGGAACTAATTAGCAAGAAAGGAAGACACTACATCCAGCCCGTGTCAAGACTCTCCTAGTTTTGATTATTGCTGTCAAGACCTCAAACGCATTGGACACTGCTGACAAAATCTCTGATCAAGAGTGCACGGGCCCAGGCACAGCCTGATGCAGAGCCCCTATAGGGACAATGTCTTGAAGTCTGCTAACGTTTTCCCTTTGTGGTAGGAGAAAGAATGAAAGCAAGTTGAGAGAGAGAGAGAGAACACTTAGTTTACTGTAGGGTGACCAGACAGCAAATGTGAAAAATCAGGACAGGGGGTGGAGGGTAATAGGAGCCCATATAAGAAAAAGACCCAAAAATCAGGACTATCCCTATAAAATCTGGACATCTGGTCACCCTAGTTTACTGGGCTCCCCTAGCTGAGATCTAGTGCGCAGCACTAACGTTTAGTTCATTTTACTTTAATTTCACAAGTTACTAACTTCTGAACCGGGGGCGTGACTAGGGATCACAAGCATTGCTGATGCTAGTAAAGCAAAGCACACGAGTACTGGAGACTACACCTAAAATTAAAAATGAATTCCCACAGATGTAGATTTCAACATGTAAACCAATCACCAGGGAGGCTCGCTGACTGGGTAAAGGAAAAAAAGTGATCTTTTCCACCGAAAGGCTCACGAGGGGCTCTGACCGTCTCCTTCCAATGGCTGAAGGTTCTCTCATCCTGCAGACCTCAGTAGGTCCACAGGATGGAGGGGAATGCCCCAACCAGCTCCCTAGACGCCCCTAAAGACTTATTGGAAGGAGGAATCCCAAATGATCCTTAGGACTCTTCCATGCCTTAGGCTCATTGTCGGCTCTCCCAACCTGTGAGCTTTAGGAAGGTCATCAGGGGTTACCCCAAATCCCCAAGCGCCATAGTATGCTTGGTAGCCAGGCTGGTCAGTCTGACAAGCACCTGTTGACTCATCGGAGAATGGGGAGCCTGTTCGGCTACAGTAGTTAACTAATTTCCAGTTGTGAGGCCATCTGTGAAGCCTCATTTTCTTCAAATCCTGCCAGTTACACCCGTGCATCCCAACTGAGAGAAGAACGGGGACAATAGAGGGACACAGGTGTAGCTGAGGGCAACGTCTTTATTATACTAATGAAGATGCATGAGCCAGAAAAAGCAAACATCTCTCGAGCCCAGGCTCAGACTGGAGGGCCGATGGGCAATCTGCTCTTTTATTCCTACACCAAGCAATCGGATATGGACATCACTGAAACAGAAGAGATGTCGAACCCACCAGTGCTGTCTTTGCAAAGCCACTCTCCAGAGCAAAGCTGCACTTGAAAGGGCTACAAAAATCCCCCTTCCTCCAGTTAACATTGCGCTGATGATTCTGTAAACTCAGCGGTTGCTGCTACCAAGCTGTTAGCTGTAGAGTGCTCAAGATCTCTGGATCACAGGGACACTCAGTTACAACTGTCTGGGGCCCAGTGGTAGGGTTGCTGGGATGTGCTGAGGTCTGGGTGGTCATTCCCCACTCAGTTGGGTCACCAGAAGAAAGGACCTCAGCATGCAGTGCACAATCATGCCACTGCTACCAACAAGCTACTTACCTTATGAAGTTCTGGAAAGCAGGGGATAGTTTAAAATCAGGGCAATTAATTTATGATTTATTATTAAATGTTTATACTCTGATAGCATCTAAGTTTCCCCCATTGTTTCTCTTTTTGTGCCTTCTTTCCTCTCCCTTTTCCTCTTATGAGTCTTTTTGCATCTTTCCCTGCTCTCTGACTTCTCTACAGAGGCAAAACACTAGCACTTTACCCACAGAATTACTGCAGAGGGCAATTGACTTGCTAGTCTTGTCAGTTTCCAGGTGTAAAGTGCTTCTGTGTGCAGGGCCGGCTCTAGGATTTTTGCCGCCCCAAGCTAAAACAATTTTGGACGCCCCCCCCGTTTTTTAATTACCCCACCCCCGGCCCCGCCTCAACTCCGCCCCTTCCCCAAATCCCCAGCCCTGCCTCCTCCCCCCAGGCTCTCAAGCCTAGGAGGGAGGGAGGAAGGGAGGGAGGGGGAGAAGCGGTGCGCACGCCGCGGCCACTTGGAGTCACCCCCTGCCTCCCAGGCTCTCAAGCCTGGGAGGGAGGGGGAGCAGCGGCGCGCGAATCAGCTGTTTCGCGCGCCGCGGCCGCTCGGAATCTCCCCCTCCCTCCCAGGTTTGAGAGCCTGCTCCTCCCTCATTACTGTAGAGTGCAGGAGTCCTAGTTGTGCATCAGGACCCTGCTGTGCTAGGTGCTGTACAAACACAGAACAACAGTCTCTGCCTCAAAGAGCTTCCAATCTCAGTGCCATGGTGCAGAGCGCACCTCCTCCCCACGGGCCACCAAACTGTCCCACGCACAGCCTCCCACGCTGCTCCTCGCTGGGCAGTGCGACTCCACACTGCCCCCAGCCCAGGGCTTTGTGCAAATGCATAATCAAGCCCTAAGTGTATGTGAAATTACTTTGTAAATACAATTAATTTATAAAGTCACCTCTCACTCATTCTTTACACTGATTGCCAGTATGATGCATGCCGAAGCAGCTGTAAACATAAAAGGAAAATGACCAAGAGAAAGCTTGCCACGTGGTGAAATGAACAGTGGTTGATTCCAATAGATGCCATTGGATAGGAGGTGGGTGCTGATTACAGCTTCTGATTCTGGCTAAGAACGTTATCCCACCTCCCACAATCCCCATCCCAGCCCACTGGCGTCTTATCTTTGTACAGTGTCTAACATAAAGGGGCTGTGATCTGGTTGTCCTCTAGGCACTGCTGGACTATACATGTTTAATAAATAAAATAATAATAATAATAATAATATTTTCCCACTGTCCATGATGGAATAGCTCTTTTACACAAATTCCAGATTCAAGCCACTTCCATGCCGCTAATAGCAGGCAAAAATAGAAAGGTAATTGTATCAACAAACAGGTTCTTAAGAGAAGATGAAGGAAAGTGTACTAGAGACATGCAGAAAGGGATATACGGAAAGGTTTGCTGCTGCTGGATCTCCATCGTGCCACACATCCATCCTGCAGTGGCTACAGGAAAGGCAAGAAGGCGAGCTAGAACGGCTACCTCAGCTGTTCAGTACTCTTAATAAGCCCGTAATAAGCATTACAATGATCTAAAGGAACCTCAGAAGCACAGAGGTTTGGATCATTCTTTGCACTTTTCCCTTTCCGGTTGGAATTGCATGGGAGCAGTCAGTGAAGCTGCGTCTGTGCCACACAGCTGGAGGCCGAGATCAGGTTTCTAAATGCTTTCTGTGCTGCCTGACATATTGCTTGCTATCCATGGTAATTTACAAGCATCCCGAAGCCCTGCAATTTGCAGGGAGCACACACAGTATCAGGCTCTTTAATTAGCTGTGGCAAGATATAAATTGGGAATCTCCTTGCATGCTACTTCTGATTTGTGTGAGCTATTCTAGGAGCCAGGGAAGTCCCTTTAAAGCTAGAGGGAGCTCCCTGTGGAAGAGGGCTTTCTGGGCACAGTGGCATGTCTGACATGCATGTTTCTTCAAATCCTTGATGGAAGCTGCTAATCAGTCCTCGGATATCATAATAGGATTTCAGAGTGATGGAGGTCAAAAGATTAATTGCTGGCCAGTGTTGCTGTGCGGAATGAACTGAGATGGAGGTTCTGGGCCAGATTTTAAGGCAACTGAGGCTCACAGTTGCCCATTTAAAATGTGTGTCTAATTTAAATAAGAAGGGACCTCTCTCCAAGGTGTCGGCACCCCCAGTGCAAATGACAAGAATAAAATTAAATAGCACTTGTACCTCCTAACAGCCGGCAGAATTCAGTGTCCAACACCACACAGAATTCCTCTCCCCATGCAGATCCAAACCCCAGCCTCTGCAGCAGCCCATGTAAACAGATAGACATTGCAACAGGCCCTGACGGTCAACAGACCAGCGCTATCCCGGAGCTGGGGTGGGGGAAACACAGATAGGAGGGTCAGGAAAACTTGTTTGTGAGCAGAGGGCACCTCGCTGAGAACCAGCCACCTGCCTGCTCTCTGAACAGAGGGGGAGCCAGCTGACTGCACGTGTGGTCCTGTGGCAGGAGGAAAAAGGACTGCATATCCCAACACCACAACCGTGTATGAATACTGAGTAACTGCACGGAAAAATTCCCCTGCTTAACTGTTTGCCCAGGCAGTTGCATTAAGTGCCTAGTTAAATTAACCCCAGTGTGTGTCCATACATCCTTTAGGAAGGGAATACTGTAGTATTATTGCTCAGCATTTACTGTGGATATCTGCTAATCCCCTTGAATTGCAGCAGTATTTAAGTTTTTAATTAAACAGCTGACTCTACTCTGACTGCCTCAGACTGGCAGGGTTGGGCTTGCCTGGTGCTTGACTGACAGACGTCTAAGAAAAGTCTAGGGTCCTGTGGAAAGTGATATCAACCAACCAGCACCTGAAGCCCTAACAAATCGAATTAAGCTACACGAACATTAGTCGCTCCTCAACCCATTTAAGAGTGTCTGTGCTGGGGGGCTGCAGGGAGTTACCCAAATCGATTTAGACACTGATTGCGTCAAACCGGTGCAATTTCTGAAGGTAGACAAGGCCCGACTTTGCATTAAGGACTCAAGCCAAAGTCCAGTGGACACACTCCCATGAATTTCAGTGGGCATTGGATGAGGCCCCAAATTTGAATTACTGGTAGACCAAAACTAATCTGTCCCAGGGCCAAATTCAGAGAGGTAGAGCACAACTTGAATACCAGGGCGCTGCTCTGGACAGCTCCATGGAACAGGAGAAAGGAACTGTGACAATTGCATGCCTCCTTGGAGAGAAGCAAGGATGGGAGAATTGGCCTGCTACACCCAGGGTTGTGAGTTCAATCCTTGAGGGGGCCACTTAGAGATCTGGGGCAAAAATCAGTACTTGGTCCTGCTAGTGAAGGCAGGGGGCTGGACTCAATGACCTTTCGAGGTCCCTTCCAGCTCTATGAGATAGGTATATCTCCATATATTATAATGCCGACATTCCCCGGTTGTCAGAGAACAGGATCGAACCCAGGACTTCTGGAGATTAGTGCATGAGACTCTACTGCATGAGCTAAAAGCCAACTGGCTGTTAGCTAAGGCTGTAGTGCAGACTCATTTAACTCTAAGTGCTCTTGGTGCCACTAGATGGGCCAGAACAGCACACCCAGGACGTGTGTGGGTTACATTACCATAATGCCTAGTACCTCCAGTCCTGCCCCAAGACCCCACTGAGCCAGCTGCTGTACAAACACAGAACAAAAAGGTGGCTCCATGCCCCAAAGATCTTACAATCTACGTGGCAGTAAATCTAGATTTGCCCTTTCCCACCTGCAGTGCTCAGGAAAAGCTGAATTCTGAACCCCACAGGGGACGTGTCCCTCTGTATGGCCCTACAGAATCCTTCATATAGACACTGCAGCATGTTAAACTCCTTATTAAAATGGGGTGGGTTAGGATACAGCTAAATCCCCCCAGGAAGCAGCAAATGCTGTTAAAACGCTGCATCATTTCATTATGCAAAAGGCTTAAATCCTGTCCTGAAATCCTCCCTTTGTCTAGGGAACGTGGAACAAACCGTTAGACATAAGACTGTTCAAATCCCTTTCAGGCAGGTCAGTAACTGGGACAAGAGCTCTTTAGTTTGATAATCATTCGGATTCACTTGTATTGCAGCAGTTCTAACATTCAGTGCGAGCAAAGTTGTGATAACTTTGCTTTAGTGCTTCTAGTTTTGTTTCTGCAGAGGTAATATACACTCAGTACATTGAGAGATCATCATCTTGCTGATAAGTTTCAGGATCGTTAATTGCACTGGCAATAATAATGACTAATATTAGTGATGTTTAATTCTACTTACGCCACACTAATATAAATGGCAGCTGTATTGGTGATAAACATCATTAACAGTCCTTAATGGCCTTATGCAAATCCAACCAATGGTCCAAAGATGAGAAATCACAGCTGCTCAGTGAATCCAAGCAGAAAATTAAAATATCTATATGAAATGATTGGTGCTTTTCCTGACAGCTATTTGTGAAAGAGGTAACGACTTGATTTGACACAGTGATACAATACCTACAAGAAGGCCAGGTCGTGGTAAACTAGACTGTAATGTTAACAAACGCGATATGGTAGGTGGCAATCTGACCTGTGCCCAAACTCCTGCTGCAAAGCTCAAATTTGCAGCAGGTTTGCTATCATTGTTTTGGGTGGAAATCACGTGAAACTCCATTTCGCAGGCATTCCACACAAAACGGTGTAGTTTCTGCTGAAGTTTATTTGGCTTGTTCAAATCTGGCACTCCAGTTGTAACTTGGGGATTAAAAACAATACCTGAAGGGGAACAGAATTAAAAAATTTCTTACGGATCCTTCAAACCACAACAATCAAATGTCACGGAGCTTTACTTGCAAGGTGAAGCAAAGCCGAGTGCAATATCTTAGGGCCCTTTGCTCATCTCTCTTTACACACGAAGGAAGGCACCAATGAAACAACACTGGTGTCCAGAAAAGAGATGCAACCCCCTGAAGACACACAGATGTACAGAACTGTCTCATGCCAGGGCTCTTCTGTTCTCTTATGTAAATGCAGCATGTTGCACCCCATGACAAATGAGAATAGAGACAATCCCAAGCCAACCCCCTGGACTCACAGCATACTGGGATCCATCCGTTAATTACATACTTTCACTTGGCATTTAGGAAGAGTTGGAGCGCCAAGAGTTCTGTTTTGCCCTTTAACCCCAGGGCTTAGCCCAGTGAAATGGAAGGCCAACTAGCTACTAGTTGCAGAGACATTCTAATGCTTGGGTGCGATTTTATACCAACTAAATTATATTACGAAGCTTCTGGAGGTAGAACTGGAAAGTGTTAGTCATGCTGGCAAGTGTGTAAAAATGGGAAGGTGAGTGGCACAAGGGGTTGGTTATGGTTTATTCATTTATCGACTTGGGGGGGACCCCATTACCAGAGTAGTGTTCAGCTACTGCACCTCACAATCTTTAATGTATTTATCCTTAACACCACCCTGTAAGGTAGGGCAATTCTATTAACCCCATTTTGCAGATGGGGAACTGAGATGCAGGTTAAGTGACTTACCCAAAAATCACACAGGAAGTCGATGAAAGAGCAGAGAATCAAACACCGATCTCCCAATCCCCAGAATTGTGCCCTAGCTACTCGTTCACCCCCTTCCTTTCTAATGCACTTCTGCCTCAACAGGGACTTTTACCTTGGCCCCTCAGATTAAAGGTCTGATGCGCTACCAACTGAGTTTACAGATACTCTGAGCGCTGGGTCACCAGGTTGAATGAAGCTGAGATGTTTAGTGGCTGAAGGTTTTCATCTGGTTGGTGCTGTACAGTTCCCAGTGGTCCACACTATACATGTCACTAGGAACAGCCTTATTGGCAGTCTCGTTAGACAGAGCAAAAAGACGGAACAGACACAGAAATAAAATTACTCTCCCTATCAGGGCAGAGGCACACTAATGGGGCAATGAAGGGAAGCCGGCATTGAGTGAAAGCTGGGAGTCTTGCTATTGACTTCAATGGGGCAGGGTTTCCCCCACTCTCTCTCTTTTGTGATTATGTGGAGGGCTTCAGACCCAAGAGAGACACAAAGGTATTTTTCAGGCATTCTCAATTCACTTCCAAAGGGCATTATCTACAGTTCCGTGCTTGACATTTATTATTCTAACAATTCCTCGTTACATTCAGATAATTAAAGGGATTCCACTACCTGTCTCTTAATCACAATGTGTCGTTATTTTATGAAGCACTATATCTTAATTTAAGGTAGTGACATCTTGTTATTAGTATTCAATTATACTGCAAATCTGCCGATAACTCACAATAAGAAATGACTGCAGAAAGCCAGTGTATAAGTTACTTTGGGGGGGTGGGTTAGCAGTGCTTTTAGGTGCAAGTCAATATACAACATACAGGGCAGGAAAGATATGCCCATAGTTAGCGTGTTAGACCTGGGTTCATGTTCCTGCTCCACCACAGACTTCCCGTGTGACCTTGGGCAAGTCATAGAGCTGTGGTGCCCAAACTTTTCCTGTCACGCCCTCCCGTTACCAGTAATGGAATCTCTCCATGCCCCCGCTCCACCACTGCACAGTCGGCTCAGCAGATGAGCTTGGGCTGAAGGTGGAGCTGGGGATGGGGGGATAGCTGGGGTTAGAGGTGGAGCTGGCCTGGGGGCAGAGAGGGAACGAGGGCAGAGCTGGGCTGGAGCAGGGGATGGATTGGTGCGGCGGCTGGGGCCGGGTTGTGGGCAGAGCAGGGGGTGGGGTGCAGCAGAGCTGCGGCTGGGTGGTGCTCCTTCCCCACCCCTCTGTGGGGGCTGGCCCAGGCCCTGTTGCGTGCCCCCCCAAACATTCCTCCATGCCCCCTAGGAGGGCGCACCCCACAGTTTGGAGACCATTGTCAAAATCATGGAGCTTAAGGCCAGAAGGGACCACCAGATCATCTAGTCTGACTTCCTGTGCATCACAGGCCACCAGCACCAGCAGCACTAAACCAAACAACCAGTTCGGTCTCTCTGTGCCTCAGTTCCCCATCTGTGCAGTGGGGATAATAGCACTGCCCTATCTCCTGGGGTGCTGTGAGGATAAATACATTAAAGCTTCTGAGATGCTCAGATACTACGGTGGTGGCGGCCACAAGGACCTTAGAGAGATACAGTCATTGAACTGGGGGCCCTGATTCTGTTCTCACACCAGTTTTGTACTGGCATAACTCCAGGGGTTTCAACAGTGTTCCTCCTGATTTACACCGGGGTAAATGAGAGGAGAATCAGGCCTGTGGGCTGTATGCCTGGGATCTAGCTGTTCAAGCCGTCCTTTAGATAGCTCTATGGTACTAGGGCACCCACCTGCACTAACTGCACTGTGTGAACCAAGTTCCATGGGCTTTGGATCAGGCCTTCAGCCTGCTGCTGGCCTTTTATTCTTTGTAGAATCCAATGGGTTGCATGTGATGATCGGCACAGAATGCTTCCTTTGATGTTGATTATTTCTCCGTGTACGTTCGGTTCTTTTAAGCAGCACTTGGTATTCTGGTAGGGTGGCAGCCATCTGTCTCTGTGACATGCTCAGAATGGAAACAGGGAGGATGCTAATTCCAAACATCACTAGGTAAACAAAATACTTTCCTCTTCGACTGACAGTCATAATCCCCAGTGAACTGCTCAGATTAATGCAACCTTTCAGCTAAAATTCCTGGAGTTCTTAGGCAGATAGGTCAGTAGGTAGGTCCCTGTGCTGTGTATCAGGGAGGCCTCCTGAATCAAAGATGCATTCTCTGAAGGCTTCACAGACAAGTTCAGAGAGATGTTGATATTTGGGAGACTAGTTGGCGAAGGACAGTGTTTCCTAATCTTTTCAGGCAGCTGGCCCCTTATTAGAAGCAATAATGTTTGTGATCCCTTTACATTTATTGTAAGAGTAAAGTGTCTTGACGCTAACAATGATAAACCTACAGAATTGATTTGTGAGTGTGTGTTTCGAGAGGTTGACAGAGTACTTGACCTTGAAGGGTCTGGGTTTGTGGGGAGGGACATTTTCTTTGCTTTAGACCATAACAAAATTTTCAACACCTCGCCACTCCACCCCCACCTCCATTGTCTTTCATGACCTCCCTGGCTGATAACACTGTTCTAGGGCAACAAATGATGAACTGAATAAAGGGGCTTATGGTTGAGAAGTTGGCAGAACTTTCACGGCCTGTCCCTATCCAAAATCATCTGTAATCTGCTATTGAAACGTTGACTCCTGCCTCCACTCTGCCAGTGGTGCCAGTCTTCATGGTCCATGGGTTAACTTTTTCAGTAAGTACCTACGCACTTTCTCTCAGGCCAGCTGCTATGCATGAGAGGAGCTCCCTGTAAACATCTGCAAGGCCACCTCACTGTCCTCCTTCAAACCCTTCTTCTCCCTTGCAGCCTACAAAACACTTGACAACTAATGGTCAGGCTGCTGGTGTGGTGACACCACTGCCTATCATGCTGACCAGCATTGTCTCATTATTACCTTGTGCTCCCTGTTTGTTAAGCCACCTGCTGTCTCTGGTCTTATACTTCCATTGTAAGCTCCTCAGGGCAGGGCCTGTATTTTTGTTCTGTGTTTGTACAGCACCTAGCACAATGGGGACCCGGTCCATGACTAGGGTTCCTAGGTGTGATTGCAAAAATAATAGACTTGACCCTCAGGAGAAGAGGATGACGGGCCTGATCCTACCCCCGTTAAAGCGAATGAACATGCCTTCACATTGTGGTTCTAGTTTAGAACTAGAAGCGAAGGCTCTGACACAGCAAAGCATGTAGCCCATGCAGAAGTACCGGGAGGGGGGCTGTTCTCAAGTAGTATGGGTAATTTGAGAAGATGTTTGCAGTGTTCTTGTAGCCCTGTTGCTCCCAGGATCAGAGGGGGACAAGTTCGGCGAGGTAATATCTTTTATTGGACCAACTTCTGTTGGTGAGCGAGACAAGCTTTCGAGCTCCACAGACCTGAAGAACAACTCTGTGGAGCTCGAAAACTTGTCTCTTTCACCAGCTGAAGTTGGTTTTATAAGAGAGATTACCTCACCCATCTTGTCTCTCTAATTCGAGAAGGGTCAGATAAGCATAAAAGCTCCTTTAGTGCTTATTCAAACTCCACATCTAACCCTTTAGAGATTCTCCTCTTTAAGGAACACGCTTGATGTAACCTGTTAGAAGGAACAGATTTCAGGGACACCTTTGGCATAGCTTTCTCTATGTGCTAGAGTGGACGGGACAAAAGCAGGAGGGCGTAGTGCTGTACCTATAGAACTGGGAAAACAATCTTCTCCACTAGTTTTTGGTACCAGGTAAAGACATTTTTTTGCCTGGCACAGTTTCGTCAGAAATCAATAAATATTCGATTCCCATGGCTGCAATGCTTGTTGCATAGGGAGTGGAAGCTGAAGAGAAATCTAACTTGCCGGATCATTCGACTTTGGTCTAACTGTTCTTTGTGAAGTCACCAGCGCCAAACCTGCTGGGGGAAAATCTTGAGAAAAAGGAGCATTCTTGGGAAAATACAGCACCAGAAAGATTCTGTTGCATTTGCAGTCGGTGAATGTCCTTTTGGAGGGGCTGCTCAAGGGAGAAATATTGAGAAAACGCAATTCTAGAAAAGCGAAGAAAGAGGAAAAATACAGCTCAACCATTTCAAGAGGTCAGTATGGGTAAGAGATGGAAAGTCCCACAGCACTCAGCAATACCTCTGTACAGCTAATGGGCAACATGTAAAGGAAGTTGCAGCCGCTGCATCACCTCCTTTCACCCTGCAGTACGCGATGCCAATTCAACTTTTAGCTCAACCTGCTCTGTGGTTTGGATTGTTGGGTACCCAGTGACACTGCTGGAGGATGGAGAGCTAGAGGGCTCACTGCTTGGGTGATTTGACACTGTGATTCTTTGTTTTTCAGGCTCCTGTTTCAATGTATTTATATCAGATGATGCCCCATTGTTCCAAAACCCTAGTGATACCCCCTTTCCCCTCTATATGTTCTGCTGTGGCCCCTTTTTGATTCCCCCCCCCCATGCTACAGTATGTAATGAACAATATTGCCTTCTCTCTAGTCTTATATCAGGTTTCATGCATATATGGCCAGATGTGCAGCTATTTGGATATTTCCATTAAGGTCAATGTGCTGAGTTTTGGGACAAATTTTGTATTTAACTAAAATCCTCAGGGCTAGATCCTCAGCTGGTGTTAAGTGGTCTAGCTGTGTTAATTTTCCCAGAACTACATCGACTGATACTAGCTGAGGATCAGGCCCACAGCTTCTGACACAAAATGTTGCCCTATATTACTAAAACAGCACAGTATCCTTAAACTACTGTTCCATGGCTACAAACCCTTTTCCAATACAAAAAAAATAAAATAAAAAAGTCAGAGGGAAAGAATCTCATAAATACCATCACAAAAACAGAGGTCAATAGCTGGGCCAGTCTGAATGCATGAAGACAGTGAAATTAAAGCTTAAAAGATTAAGATGCATGCAGACTAACTGTATGGAAGAACAAACTATACAAAATTAGATTGCAAAATCCCAATCTCTTCAATAAGCAGTATTCCCCCTGGTTATTAAATTCCTGTTCACAGGTTCCTTTTCTTACTCTTCTTTATTTATAACACCTATTTCATGGGGAAAGTTTTCACATGTCCAGATATATCAAAGCACTATCTAGTTTACAACTTTTCAGAAGCATTCCTCAGTTAAACATATGTTAATAATAGCTCAGACAATGGAAAACCCTCAGCATTCATTTTATTTATTCAGACAAAAGATTGCCACTGAGGCGGAAAAGTGGCCGACCCAATGCACTTGATTTTGGCACTTGACAGCATCTGTCTCTTAAACACAATAATGAAAATGTACCATTAGGTTCTGAGGCGTTTTAGTGAGAGACAGACTAATAAGATTAATGCAATGAACTGGGCTACCTTTGACTGGGGCGTTTGAAAGATTCTGGGTAAGTAGGCACTGCTTATCCACCCTAACAAATTAGGTAGTTCAACACAGTTATCTGAGAGAGCCCTGAAGGAATAGGTATGACATCCAACAGCTGGAAGCTGAAGCTAGACAAATTTAGACTAGAAATAAGATTCAAATTTTTAACATTGAGGTTAATTAAACATTGGGAAAACTTACCTAAGGATGTGGTGGATTCTCAATCAAATGGAATGTTAAAATCAAAACTGGATGTTTTTCTAGGAGATACGCTCTAGTTCAAACAGGAATTAATCCAATTCCTATAGCCTGTGTTATATAGGAGGTCACACTAGATGATCACAATGGTCCCTTCTGGCCTGAGAGTCTATGAATCTATGAAATACCCACAATTAGAAAAACAATGTCAACGCTGAACAACCAGATAACAACTGTAAAATTTCCAGCACATGACTGCAACTGCGAGTCTAATGCCATTCAGAACAGTCTCCTGTCTCATTACGGAGAAGGGTACAGTGGTGTAACAAGAACCCAGCTGCTAGGTGCCTAGTTAACAAATGCAAGTTGTATGATATATATAAGAATTCTGCTACATATGACAACACAGAGAGCTGTCTGTAGCTCATGCTATTACAGCTGCTTTCTCTATTTTGAGTGAATACTGAGGAACATCAGTAGACAGGCACTGAAGACCACAGCAAAGTTGCAGGTCAGGATGGGGAATCCAGACGAGATGCTCCCATTGAAGCGAATGGGTATAACTCCCACTGGCTTTAATGCCAGCAGAGGTAGACCAATACTGTGTGCTTGCAAAAATTCCACACCATTCCAGCCAAGGATGAGGAGAGGGTGGGACGAAGGAGGTAAGAAGGAGGCACAGGTCCACAGACGAGTGTACAGTGGAGGACAGTGGGGCTGAAAATAAGGTGTGGGTGGAATTATGGGTTGGGGCATCATCTTCATTTCTCTACAAATGTGACTGACAATCAAGGAACGATCCTAATTAAATCCACCACCAGCTCAAAGGGAAGTCTCCCACTCTCACATTTCTGACCTGGTGTATAACAAGCATCATCAAGAAATGTTGCCTGATTTGTGTCTTAAGGGTGGAATTGATATCCTGCTTTCACCGCACACAATGTTCTCAGATTTCTCCCACTCCTCCTCATTTTCCCTCGCTCCCAAGTGTACAAATAAATCAGACAGCGGCTAAATAAACAGTGTTAATGCTACATGACTTTGAGATCTCTACAGCTGAAGCGGAATAGACACGAGCTCCTTGAGCTACAGAGACAACGAGGGAAACAGCTTCTCTGATACCCATCCTGCAGCCTAGCCAGCACATTTGTGGAGCCATGACACCATGAATCGAACCTGTGGAGGCCCCTTGGAAAATGTATCTAGAGCCCTGAGTGGTATAGCTCTGTCTGGGCAAACTCAGTCTCTCTCTGTGTTAGTGACAAACTACTTCAGTGATATTGTAGAGGTTCCAGGGAAGAGGTAACACAAAGCTTTTTGGGTGCATAATCCTCTTTCAGTCCATGGGATTGTGTCTGGTAACTCAAGGGAGTGAGTTTCTCTCTTGCCTCAACATACAGAGGGATTTTGGATGTGTCTGTTTTTCGCTGCCCAAAGAGGCCTCATCTTCAGTGCGAGGCACTCAGCATTTGCTGAAATCCAGGCCCTTTCGGGTGTGTCAGGTTGGGCGCTCAGAAACTAGTCACTTGTGCAAAACTTGGCCCTCGGGTAACAGGGTAAAAGGCCTGGGGAAATGTCACTGCTCATCTCGGTGAGAACAATATATACACAAACCACCCCCAAGCAGGGGGCAATCAGAATTTTCTTAAGGAACGGGCACAGGGGAAGGGCTGATTGGGGGGTTCTGCCCTGGGGCTGAGCATATGACCAGGGGGGGGGGGGGGGGGGGAAGAGCATGTTTGAGACTCCCTGGGTTGTCAGATCCACCTGAAATTCTCATTTAGAAACTGATTTTGTGCCCAACGTCTCTGAGGCAGTGGCCAGGCCCGCTCTGTGCTGCGGCCATGAGGGGCTCAGTGACGCACAGGGGGCACCCCCATCCCCAGTGGCACAGATAGACGCTCCCCCCACTGAATAGGAATCCAGGGGCTTCCCCTTCTAGGGACCATCATCTCCTCAAACACCCCCCTTGTCCCCGAGCTCCCCTGCTGGATCAGCAGCCTGTAGTGCTCAAGCAGCTCCACGTTGCAGACACGGCCACCCTAGAAGCCATGGAGGAAGCTCAGCAGCCTGGCCTCACTCAGCAGCTCCATGTTAGGCTGGGTCAGCAACGGGCAGGGCCCAGAGCACACGATCCTACAGACAGTCGCTGTGCCATGGAACCACCCAGACTGAGGAGGGACCAGGAGCCGCTGGGGGGAGTGTGTGGGGGAACCCGATGGGGTGAAGCTCTGGAGCGGGGGGTTCAAGCCCCAGGCAGAGCTACACAGACCTCTTCCAGCCTCTGCCCTGAACCCTGATTGTATTGTAGGGCAGCCTTCTCTGCCCCCAGCGATGGGCACTGAGCCCTGTGATCGCCCAGGGGTCAGTTTGGTCTTGGGGAGCAGGAAGCGTGGCTCCAGTTCTTGTATTATTATACCCCCTGGACCTCTCCATCTCCCAGTGATCAATTCCATCACTGCCCCTACGTACAATATTCTCACTGTTCTTAAATTATAAGGGTCATATCACTCACTGGAAGAGAAAACTGACTCACTTTGAGGCGACCATATCTTACATTTCAGAACACACCCTAACTTGACTAGCTCTGATGTACTCTGATCCACTTCTGCCCCGAAGTCTAAAAGAAACCAGCCAATTTTAGGGTCAGACGGGGAGAGATAACACTTCCTTTGTACACCTATAAATATCAGTACACAAGCTGCATTTTCAAATTGTAGGTATTGTTTTAAAAAGGGGCAAGGGGAGGAGGCAGGGCCTAATATTAATAGAAATGTCTTTATGATTTTTAAAGTGTTCAGTGAAAGCAGTTTTGTTCATATTTATATCTCCTCCTTTCAGTGTTTGCAACTCAAAAATTGCAGCTCTGCTGGAAAACGAGAGCCACAAAGTGAATCTTCTTAGTCGCTGACCTTGTTCAGGGTGCTCTGATTTCTAGTCCACCTAGTTCTTTCTGGTGGGCTGTGACGAAGTGGGACTGTTCTTAATGTTTCCTCTGAATACTGTGTGGGTGCCTCAGTTTCCCCTATGCATTTCTTAAGTCTCCAGTGTGCATAAATGGCCAACAATCTGTCTCCTAGCAACAAATGGCCAGGGCCCTTCCCCCCTTGCAAGGGGATAGCTAAAGGTGAACAAAGAGATCAGGTGACCTCCTGGCCTGGGAAAGAGACAAAGGCCAGAAAGGAGGGGCTGGAGGGGGTTTCCAGTTGGGAGCTGGCTGGGAACGGGAAGTGAGTGCAGATGGGGTTGTCTGGCTCGCTGGGCCCCAGAATGGACCCGGCTGAGGGATCCCGTTCTCTGTACCTACAAGCTCTGTTTTAGACTGTGTTCCTGTCATCTAATAAACCTCTGTTTTACTGGCTGGCTGAGAGTCACGTCTGACTGTGAAGTTGGGTGTGTGTGCAGGATCCTCTGGCTTCCCCAGGACCCCGCCTGGGCGGACTCGCTGTGGGAAGCGCACAGAGGGGCATATGCTGAATGCTCCAAGGTCAGACCCAGGAGGTGAAGCCGTTTGAGCTTCTTGCCCTGAAGACAGTCTGCTCCATGGGAGAGGAGGCTCCCCAAAGTCTTGACTGGCTATGTGGGGAGCAGTTCCAGAGCATCGCCCGGGGACTCCGTGACATGGGCCAAAAATGAACAAAGAGCACAACGCAATATTGAACATGGTTTTCATCTACAGTGGTGGCTGAGTTTTAGTTTAAGAATGTTTTTTAAAAGGACCCGTGACATTAACGCTCAGTTATCTAGTAGGGCCATGATGAGATAATAAAACAAGGAAGAATTGGGTAGGCTAGAGATTCTATCCTTGCCTGTTAAGCCCTAATTCTGTAAGCGATGGAAACCAACGTGAGAGTGCCAGATTGTGTCTGGATGGAGTCACTTGCGGGACTGGGGTCTTAGCTACCCAGCTAAGAACTACCTTAGAAAATCCACATTCAATACACAAAGAAAGAAAGCAAAAGGAAGTCTGTATAATTATTGCACTGGCTTAGGGTGTCAGGTGCGCACTCCCGAATGCTATTTTACACTAATAATTATATTTGAATATTCTACTATCCTATTCAAATTCCAAAAGCTCCCTCCTAGGTGAAGCATTTCTTCCTACTACCTTCTTGTTGCCTTTGTACCATGGAACCCTACCGCAGTCGTCTCCCATTATGGGAAGTCAGGCCTGGCTTTTGGAGTGTGCTGTGGGGAGAACGCAACCAGCCTGTTTCCCCTACAGTAAAGTGCAGCCTCCGGGCAGAATAGGGACCATGACTAAGCTACTTCAATACAAATAATAAATAAATATAAAAGGCCGTGTTGCCTAGACCACAGCCTGAGACTCCAGAAACCTGGATCCTTGTCCCATCTCTGCTACCGGCCCGCTGGGTAATCCTGAGTAAATCATTTCATGGCTCTGTGCCTCAGTTTCCCTATCTGAGAAATAGGGGTAATGATACTGACCTCCTTTATAAAGTGCTTTGAGATCTACTAATGAAATAATGATAATTCCTAGGGCTTCTGCTGTAATAGGTAAGGTGCTCAACTAATGGGCTGGCAATGATCCATTTCCCCCCAAGGATAAAAAGCGGGTTGCATTTTTTTTTTTTCAAAATACTTTGTTGACATTAAAATAAAATAAAAAAAATCCCCAAGAAAACCAACAAATTTCTAAATGTTTTTACCACTTTTTTGAGCCGCTTTAATCACAAGATCCTATAAACACATCTGGACAAACTCTTTCTAGATGGCTTTCATTCCAGCTCTGAGAAGACAGACAAATTTGATACTGACTTGCTAATTCTGGACTTCTTTTCCACATTTAGTGCAGTTATAAAAATAGAGAGACAAGGTGAATGAGGTGATCTTTTCTTGGACCAGCTTCTGTTGGTGAGAGAGACAAGCTTTCGAGCTTACACAGAGCTCTTCTTCGGGGCTGGGAATGTACTCAGACTGTCATAGTTATAAAAACAGTCCTCTGAAAATAAACTCATTTCTCTGGGGTGAAATCAAAATAAGACCTCATGCTGTGTGGCCAGACTCCGTCCTCAGAAGTGCCCTACCCAGCAGTGCGAGCTGCATTCCTGGAGCCGAGGCAGGAGTCTGGTGCGCATTGTTCATGATTTGTTCTGCAGTGGCATTACACAACCATGTAACTAAGCAATGGTCCCTGACCAGGCCCGCCGACACGGGGGGCAAAAGGGGCAATTGCCCAGGGGCCCGGGCAATTTCAAAGGGCTATCCCCAGAGAGAATACAACAGAACAGTCCCTGAACTGAGAAGACATCAGGGGCTGCATTTGTGCTTGACCTGTATAGGGAAGAGTGCTCCTTGAATCCTTCCCCAACTTGTCCATCTCAAAGAGCCAGCCCGAATCTGGCCCATAGTATGGTATCTCTCACTCTCTAAGCATGTTCTGTTCATTGGTAAACCTAGACTGCAAGCTTACTTAGATCATATACTGCTTGGGGTGGGGATTGTGATTCATTTCTGTGTTTGTACAGCTCCAAGCACAAGAGGGTTCTGGTCTACTGCAATAGAAATAACACATAATAATATAGGCTCCTACCTATGTTTTAGTTAAGATAAAATAACACACCCATTGCTGGAAAACAGTGCAGAAAAATAACTCCCAGAGCACTTCTATGCCCACTGTGCAGCATGATGACCTAGGAACCACCCTTACAGGGAACAGCTATGTGATCATTTCAAAACTGTTGCCGCATCAGTGCTGTAATTATCCAGGTTAGGTCATGGCACCCCAGAGCCCAGATGGGCCATTAGCTTAAGAACCATCTTCCCTGAGATGTGAGGAGAGCCTCTTGCTCTGTGGCTGGATTAGCAGCCCTATATGTTTTATATAAGGATTCTCATTTAATTTACAATACAGCTGTTTGTTGAATTGCTTATGTGGGTCCTAAATAATGTCCCCCATCCCTCACAACAAACAAAACCCGTTATATCAGAGAATCCCTTAGTCAAAGAGTTATGCTTGGAAATGTCTCTCCAGTTTCTTTCCATTTAGCAACGTTACAAACTGCTCCCCCAAGGACTGCTGCATAGTTAAAAACCAGTTCTGATTTCATCTAGGGCACTGAAGTGGCTGGGTCTCATGGATCTGCCATGTGCTACTGCATAAAGATTCAGTAGGGGCTGCAATGCACAGTCACACAGCAACATTATGAAGTCAATGGCATGACACCAATTTACGCTAGCCAAAGATTTGATCCATTTATATTGGTCATTAGTTTTTGGTTGCTTCAATTTCTCCACTGTCCTCTAAGTTCCTTCAAGGCCCCCATATCACTCCCTCTAAGATGAAGCTGACCAAATCCCCGAAGAAGGAAAAGATTAACCACTTTGCTTCCTGAATTCAACTTCATCAAGAATTATTAGCTTGTTATACAGTGCAGCAGCACAGACGTACTGTAGCTTCGTGTGCAAAGCATTTTATTGATTGAAGATCAGCATATTTCCCCCCCTCCCCACACACACACGTGCTGACCGCTCCTCGGCCGCATCTGAGGATCTGGGCCATGCTTCTCTGGCCCAAGGAGTGTACAATGTAAATTAGATGCTACGTGGGATGATGTAGGGAAAAGTTATCAGGCAAGGGAGAGGGAGGCTGACACACAACAACATATTCCTAATGGAAAGCTGGCTCTTCGAAGTGATGTGCCTGGTACTGAGGTAGCACTCAAGTAGTTACAATAATGAGGCGGAATAACGGTTGTTTCTAAATGCACATAGTCTCACTAGGAAAAAGAGTAAAGAGGAAAAGGTGCTAGAAACCGGGAATAGTGCAATAAACCAAAATGCTGAAACGAAAGCAGCTTTCCCTAATTCGCAGACCCCCAGGGTCTATTAAGCCACTGAGGCAATTGTAGAATAATGAGGTAGACAGCATGACCAGAGAGGACAGTTAAACCCTATGTCCATACTGGCTCTTCCTAACAGCCACAGTTGGAAAGGAAGGGTGAGTAGGGATGGGTTAGTTGGTTAATTCCTGAATTTGAAGCTCACCTGAACATTGTGGGACTGAAATTGGCATAGAAAAGCTGCCTTGTAAAGTTCCGTTTCCCTCACTGAACATAAGCCATGCGATGAGGCATCTGAGATTTGTGTGCTACAATGTCAAAACCAAAAGTCTACTCTCCTTTTCTTCCCATACACATCGTCTGTTTCAGAAGATCTCTGAGAATATACAGCGAAAATGGCAACCATTTCATTATTGGACAAATCTGGGAAAACTCTTAATTTTGGCCATGTTTACCACACAATACTGTGTTCTTCAGCAGAAATGGAATCAGTATCCTTGGTCAAATTTACAAAGCCTTGCAAAAAGCTAGTGGGGTTTTTTCAAAAGCATTCAGTGTTGGATTAACTCTGCTCCCATTTAGGGGACGGTCAAACTCTCCCTAACTTCAATGGAAGCAGAGTTATGCCAAAGCTGAGCACTTTTCAAAAACCCATCCACTGACGTTCTACTCCCAAGTTCTCATGAACTGGAAATAATAGTTCGCTTTGCTACAGTCCTTTTCATCTGAGGATTTCAAAGCGCTTTGGAAGGTAATGGTCAGAATTGCTTCATGAACTAAATGTAAACAAGTAGCCTCAGGGCCACCCTACAAGTGGCCCCTCACTTCAGTTTCCCTTTTGGGTCCCCGCTACCTCCATACGAACTTATCTTCCAATCCATCAACAGAGTTTATTAACTAACACTTAGCGCAAACAGTCCATAAGCAAAAGTCCCCAAACATAGTCCATATCCCCCGGGGACTTGTACTCTTTAAAACCCAGCTTCAATCTCACCATCCCGGCATCTTTCGCCACCCCTCGCCCTTCCTTCTGGGGCACAACCCCGCTCTTACCAGCAGGAGCTCACACAGCCTCTCCGCTGGGACCCTGTCATGGTTCCTCTAGAGTCCAGCTCTCTGGCAAAGGGAAGTCAGCAGGGAACCCCCTCTGCTCTGACTCTCCGGCTTAGAGCCAGCAGGCATCTCCCTCTGCCGCTGCTCCTCCTGCCTTCAGCCCTCTGGCCCTGGCTCGGGGATGCCAGCCAGCAAATCCCTCTTACCGCTCCCCTGCTTTCAGACCTCCCCCAGGAACCCCCTTCTCTCTCTAGGAGCTGACATTTCCTGACTGACTCAGTCTGCTCTAACACTCTTTCTCACCAGGCCTCAGATAGCACCCCCAGGCACTGCCCCACCCTCTTAATTGGCTCAGCACCTGGATGGGGAAAGGAGAGCTGAGCCCAATTTCATTTAAGGGGCCAGCTACCCTGTTACAGTAAGTATGGTTATATCTGCTCTCTTACAGATGAAAAAACTTAAGCAAACAAAGGTTAAAGGTCTAACGTTTAAGGTGCTTATGTAACCGACACGTCGCTTGGGTGTGGCGCTCTGTCCCGTCTGATGGCACCCAGACCACTTAGAGAGAGATTAATGAGTCTGCTACAGCCTTAGCAAAGGGCCATGTGGCTTTTATGCGGTAGAGGCTCATGCACTAAGCTTCAGAGGTCCCAGGTTTGATCTCGCCTGTCGACAATAGGGGTCTGTCGGTGTTACAAGTGGGGGCTCATCCCGGATTTCAACTGGAAAGTCTCTGAAGTTTGGGGTGCGCTTCCTCAGCTATGGGAAGTATGTAACCCACATACTGCTTGGGTTTGGTGCTCTGTCCCATCTAGTGCCACTGAGACCACTTAGCGATTAATGAGTCTGCTACAGCCTTCCCTAAGGGCCCTGTGGCTTTTAGCTCATGCATTTAGCTCCAGAGGTCCCAGGTTCAATCCTGCCCACCAATGACTGGGGTCTGTCAGTGTTACACTTAACTTCCATTCAGGGCCGGCTCCAGGCACCAGCCAACCAAGCACGTGCTTGGGGTGGCACCTTGGGCAGGGCGGCGCTCGATTATTTATTTATTTATTTATTTTTTATTCGGCGGCGCGGCGCTCGGAGGGGGGTGGGGGCTTCGGGTGGTGTGGTGCTCCGGGGGGCGGGGCTTCGGGTGGCATGGCGCTTGGAGGGGGGGCGGGGGCTTCAGGCGATGTGGTGCTCGGGGGGGCGGGGCTTCGGGCGGCGCGGTGCTTGGAGGGGGGGGGGGGGCTGCGGGCGGTGCTGGGGGGGGGGGACGGCAGGGCAGCGCTCTTCTTTTTTGCCTGGGGCGGCAAAAAAGTTAGAGCCAGCCCTGCTTCCATTGAAATCAAGGGGAGTTAGGCCCCTAAACACCTTTAAAGGAACAAGTAGAGCTCCACACTCCTAGGTTTGTAGTCATTAGACCACACACAATAATTTAGTGCAGCCAAGTCCCTCCTGAACTTCTGAAATGTAACCGGTGTGGGAGGGTGGAGGAGAGTTGAGACAGAACTTTTTGGTTCTAAGATATGTCTTTTAAAAAAAATATCTATGGGGCTTCCAAAATATTTTCAATTTTTTCTGGACTTCCCAACTTCTTTTCATCTAGAATTCTGGTTTGTGGTTGTGTTTTCGGAGGAGGTTTCAGACTGCTGGACAACAATGCCAGGAAATAGAGGGAGAAGAAATATTTGGTTGTTCCTAGGTCATCGTGTTGCACAGTTAATCTCCATCTGTTCGAATGTTGTTCATGGCAACCTGACTGAGAAAAATTCCTGCTGATTAAAAGAGAACACCTCCAGGGAACATTGCTCAATGCCCTGGGAAAGCTTTGGTAATTAATAATTGGCCTGAATCATATGGGCTTTCACAGTACGAGTTACAATGGTGCCACTTAAACACTGAGCACACATAGCGAGCTTTAAACTGCACGTTCCTTCAGGGAATCCATCTACAGCTTAGCCATGAAATTTTCCTAATAGTGAAAATATCCAGTTTCATCTTGAAAAAATGATAAAAGCTGAATTCCAAACTTTCTGGTGAAAACTCAAACTGCCTGCTCACTTTCTCGTACTGATCCAGGTATCCAATCCCCTTCTCCCTGTCTGGTCTTTCAGAGTTAATTGACCCATTGCCTTGTATTGCCTGCACTATTGTTCTTCACTTCCCATTTATAGACAGGATCATACAGTGACATTTCAAAGACTACCTTAAAGAATATGAAAATATTTGGCATTTCTGCAAACTCCAATACTCAGATATTTAATTACACAGAGTCAATCACCTGTCTAATTCAGACAGGAACTCAAATCTCACAGTGTAATTACTTTAAGTTCGGATGGATAACTCAGGAAACCATAGGTAGTCTGACATGCAAAAAGCATTCAAGAAATAATACCAAGAGTTGATGGCACCCCGTTTCAATGATGCCCAGAGCTTTATATGGGTGCATTTAAATACATATTACACCCCAAAAGCTACATTAAAAGAACATTAAGGTTGCAAAGCCAAGCACCCAAAAGCTAGGAAATGTCAGAATTCAACTTGCCTGCGCAAACTTAAATCTGTAGCCTCTGTGAGTATTCATTATAATACAGTTTTTAATTACATGATCACATACTATTTTTTCCTTGGCCCTGCAGCACTGACCTGGAGCCATAGGCGCCGACTACGTGGGTGCTCCGGGGCTGGAGCACCCATGGGGAAAAATTAGTGGGGGCTCTGCACCCACTGGCAGCCAAGCTCCCCCCCCGCCCCAACTCACCCACTCCTCCACCTCCTCCCCTGAGTGCGCCACATCCCTGCTCCTCCGCCTACCTCCCAGCACTTGCCGCCGCCAAACAGCTGTTTGGAAGTGTAGCAAGCTCTGGGAGGGAGGGGGGAAGAGTGGGAACGTTGTACGCTCAGGGGAGGAGGTGGGGCCAGGGCGGGGATTTGGGGAAGGAGTCAGAATAGGGGCAGGGAGGGGGCAGAGTTGGGGCGGGGACTTTGGGGAAGGGGTTGGAATGGGGCAGGTCAGGGGTAGGAGGGGGCAGGTCAGGGTGGAGTCGGGGTGGGGCCGGGAGCAGAGGGGGGTTGATCACCCACTGGCATGAGCAGAAGTCAGCGCCTATGCCTGGAGCGATATACAGTAAAAGCTTTTTTAACCGGCATGCTGGGGGAACGGGGGGTGCCGGTACATTTAAAATGCCAGTTAACTCAGAGGGAGGGGTTTGGAGTGCAGGGCAGGGGCATGGGAGGGGCTGCAGGGCACAGGCTCTGGGAGGGAGTTTGGGTCTTGGGGCAGGGGCTTGGGGTGTGGAAGAGGTCTCGGGGTGCTGGATGGGGGGCGCTCACCTCCAGCGGCTCCCCATCCCTGCTGCTCCTGGCGGAGGAAATCACAGGGTTGACCTATGTAAAATATTTCCATCCCCCTTAATAATCTGAAACCTGTTTCATAAAGTCTGAATTGAATCTGTCTAGGTTTTTATAGTGCAGCCACCACCATCCTTCGTGGGACAAAACAGAAGAAAACTCTGTCAAGACTATATGGCCAGGTCCTTAGCTGGTATAAAACAGCCTAGCTCCATGGACTTCGACAGAGACATGGCGATTTACACCAGCAGAGGATCTGGCCCGATGGTGTTTTCCTTTCCACCCTTCGATTATAAGGTCTGATTGTATGAGAAAAACAAGACATTCTTTTAAATCATTATTTAT
This sequence comes from Terrapene triunguis, assembly GCF_002925995.2. Lineage (NCBI taxonomy): Eukaryota > Metazoa > Chordata > Testudines > Emydidae > Terrapene > Terrapene triunguis. The sequence continues at coordinate 4,464,309 of NW_020664483.1, forward strand.
TTAACTGGAGTGAGGTGTTGCCAGGCCACTGTGTTCTTGTTGCTGTGGGAAGAGACGTTTCTTCCCCTCTGATCTGAAAGAGGTGAGATCTGGGCTCATTCATTTCTGGTGGGATTGCATTCCGTAGGCAAGGTCTCACTGCTGATAAAGCCCTGTCCTCTCTGCCATAAACATTCCCAGTGTTTGCAGCTGTCATCTAAGATGCCAATACAGCTGACGTGCAGTTGCTTATAGGATGTTGTTTGTAAGATATTTTCATATCATTTGTTGCATTCCTTCTATAACTTCAGATTTGTTTTAGCAACTAGGCTTTAGCGCCCAGGATGTGATTATCAATATCTTTGTACGAAATGGTGAGAAACACAAAAGTTATCTGCAACCAAACCTCAAAGGCCTTACTGGCTACTAATTCGGTCATGTCTCGGCTGGTGACAGAAGCCTCAATTAGCCTGCACTAAATGAAGGGAAAGTGGGGGAAGAATGTAAAGTAAGAGTGAAAACAGGGAAGAAGGGAAGGATGGCATATTTCTTTGGGTCATTGAGTTCAACTAGCACAAGCTCAAGCACTAAAGTATGTCTCGCTTGCACCCTATTTCTTTTTTGCTTTTTACATGTCTTCAGACCTGCTGCTCCTTCCAGTAAAGTCGAGACTCAAAACTTCCAGAAAATGTAGCATTTCCTCCCTTCTCCCCCATTTATTTCTGAACCAGCTACTTCGGCAGCAGTATTTCACGCTGTTCCCTTCCACACTGTTGCTGGTGTCCTCAAAGCTGTCTTCAGACCCCCAATTAAATAAAGCTCCCTTGTATTTCGCACACCCATAGCTCCCCCACGAACGGAAACCTCATACTGCATGAGCTGCTGCCTTGCACTGGTATTTTGCTGGGATATATGGAGAGCCAGTGGAACTGAGAACCTTGTAGACCTCGTTAGCTGCTCTTACCTGTCCTGCGAAAAGGCCACACACACCGATTATACAGAGAATGTTGAATACGGCAGAGCCAACAATGGTTCCGACTCCTACGTCTCCTTTTGTGATAAAAACACCTGAAAAACAAGTTCAAGGCAAACGGAGTAAATCGAAAAGAACAGGGATCCTACTCCAAAAAACTGCACCCCTTTGCTGTATACGGTAGAACTTCAGAGTTCCAAACACCTCGGGAATGGAGGTTGTTCGTAACTCTGAAATGTTCATAACTCTGAACAAATGTTATGGTGATTCTTTCAAAAGTTTACAACAACTGAATAATGACTTAATACAGCTTTGAAACTTTACTATGCAGAAGAAAAATGCTGCTTTTAACCATCTTAATTTAAATGAAACAAGCAAAGGAACAGTTTCCTTACCTTGTCAAATCTTTTTTTGAAACTTTCCCATTATTTTTGTAATACAGCTCTACCCCGATATAACGCGAACCAATAGAACATGAATTCGGATATAACGCGGTAAAGCAGCGCTCCGGAGGGGCGGGGCTGCGCACTCCGGCGGATCAAAGCAAGTTCGATATAATGCGGTTTCACCTATAACGCAGTAAGATTTTTTGGCTCCCGAGGACAGCGTTATATCGGGGTAGAGGTGTAGTTTACGTTTCACACAGTACTGTACTGTCTTTGCGTTTTTTTTTTTGGTCTCTGCTGCTGCCTGATTGCATACTTCCAGTTCCAAATGAGGCGTGCGGTTGACCGGTCAGTATGTAACTCTGGTGTTCGTAACTCTGAGGTGCTACTGTACCTGGATCTTAGTCATTTGCCTGATTCTGCCACTTTGACTCAAATTTAATAGGACAACTTGTGGAGGAAAGTAAAAGGGTGAATAAGGAGGCAGAATCTGGCTCTTTGATAGGATTAGTGAGAATGTTATCAAAAGTGCTACAGTAATGGGTACTATAGAAATAAATGTCAGAGAATAAAAAAAAAAAAAACCCAAGGGCACTTGCTAGCTACAAGTCTGTTGAAATTCAGCTGTTGCTAGCAGGGGTCTAGAAGAGTTTCCCTGACCATTGTGGCCTGGGATTTTCCCCCCCTCAGAACCATGCTACACAAGGGGCTCATTCTACCAAACCGGGGACTTTGTTATAACAAAGTAGTGACCTGACCATGTTGGAACATGGTCCCACCTGTACAGCCAAATCATGTTGAAACTAGCTTACAATGCTGACCTTTTTACTATAACACGGTCCCCGTTTTGGTCAATTTTAGGTTTATAGATTTTAAGTCCAGAAGGGATCACTGTGATCATGTAGTCTGACCTCCTGTACAATGCAGGCCATAGAACTTCCCTGAATGAATTCCAGTTTCAAGTCCAATAGCTATGGTTGAATGAGAGCAGATCTTTTAGAAAAACATCCAATCTTGATTAAAATATTTCCAGTGATGGAGAATCTGCCACAACCCTTGGTAAGTTGCGCCAGTGGTTAATTACTCTCTTGCTCCACAGATGGGTATAAACAGGGCTATGCACTTCCCTCAACCCAGGTAGTTTATAGCATGATTCTCAGACCAAAATCCATGTCCCCACTGGTCAAAGGAACCACTGCTAGGACTGTGCTAACAATAACAGTGGTGAAACGTGGTTGAAACTAGCAGGCTCTGCTGATTCTGAACCAATTGTGTAGAAGAAAGAAGCCCCTCACTCTTGAGCATTGCTGCAATAGGATGGCCCCCTGTTCTGCCCCCCCATGAGCTGAGTGCTGCTGTGAGGGAGCCCCTCCATTCCTCTGTTCTATATTGTGCTCATCAAGGTAGTATCTGAGCACCTTCCTGCAGTGCCTTAAGCAATATGGCTACCCATCCTTCTCTCCTAAACTGAGCCTTCTGGTAGGATGAAGGACAATTTTTTAAAGCTCTCAACTAATCTCTCCCTATGAAGGTTTTGAATCCACAACTTCACAAGCCAGCAGCCTCCACTAGCCCTCACGGCATGCCCTTGTATCCGTCACAGAGAGGGTCGGGAATTTCTCACCACGTTCTTGGAAGAGGAGGAGGGGCTGGTTGGACATGCGGGAGAACTGCTTGCATAGATCTCCAGTGCACACAGCTATACCCCTGGGCTCCAGCCTCTCATCCAAAACAAGACCAAACACAAAACCCCCCTGATCGGCACTAAAATTTCCATCTACACTGTAATCGAGCTATGTAGCCCCTCAACACAGGTAAAAACATGGTTCTGTCTTGCAGTGTAGATGGGACTGGCCCATTCTCAAACTGTGCTTAGTCATCTGTAATGGACACAAAGCATGGCCATTGTGTGTGTAGGTACACTTTAGTGGCGTGTTAATCTATTCACGGTGCACAGAGCCTGGATTATGCTTGGTGACGCACATTGTACATAAAAACAGAAATTCAGGAGTTTGTTCTTTCATCCACACCGGGAGATTTATACATATAGCTCCTAGACTTAATAAGGATTTATCACAATTAATCTTCCATGCGTCCATGAGAGAACAGGTTAAGACTTATTACAACTCTTAATATCATTTGGCAATTCCAGCTGTACTTAATGCCTTTAAAAACTGTTTAAAGAAGAAATGGCTGGTTAGTTAGTTACCTATAACAGATGTAAACAACTCAGGAGCGGAGCTTCCAGCTGCCATGAAAGTTGCCCCAGCCACGTCTTCACTAAGCTGCAGGCGCTGCAGAGAAACAAAATGAAGTCCATGATTATAACACTGGCACGTGAGAAGAAATTCAACTGAAAAAGTGAAGTTGTCTGTCTGAGCAGGAAATTGCTTATACGCTTAAATGGAAAGAAGGGACGAACCAACAGGACAGAGAGGCATTAGTTACCAGGGGGAAATATTGCATTCTCAGTCTAAAAAAGCAAGATGGTTGTGCCTTCTGATTTCAATTTACAGAGGGCTAGATTGTTCCTTTGGGCACTGCCCCGTGCAGGGCAAGGTATATTAGCTGCTCCACCCCAGAAGGCATGATGACACCCCTCTGAGTCACGATTCCTTTCCTGTCTCCATGCACACGCTGTCTCACCTACTCTGGCCAGTACATGGTGGGGGCTGGGGGATGGAGCCAAGTTCTTGCCCATGTGCTCTGGGGAGTATGTAAGGGTGTGAGTACCCCAGACCCAAGGTGCTAACTTCGCTGTATGGGATTTACCCAGCACAGCTAACATAATCTCCACTGATAATCAAGGACTGGCATTCTCTTAAAATACCCATACTTACCAAATTTGTTTTAGCTGTAAGAAACCCAAAAGCCCACTTCTAGCCTTCATAGCCCTAGCCATATGGGGGCTGATCTTATTTAAAACATTATTTCCTGAGAGGAAAAGCACTCACTACTGTATACAGATTTCATTGGTATAAACCTTTTCCAAATATCTGCTTAGTTAACTATTTACTATATGCTTTGTGCAGTCCCACCATTCCATCGGTACGAGCTACAGTTCAGTAAATGGGACCAAATTACTAAAACTAACAGGCCCAGCTGGCACCGCCCATTGTTTTATGCGAAGAAGCTAGAAAACAACCCCCCTCTAGTACGCCTGCAAATTGCTACCTTGTTTCTACACAAAACAGACCCAAACACGTAAGCTGCAGCGCCTGGGTATGGGTCATCAGTGGAATGAGGGGCAGTGGAATGTGAAGAAACACTTTCCAGACAGCACTCGTCGTTTAAAACAACAAAGAGCAAGCAAGCAGACAGGCGATCTAAACACTTCCTCTATCTTCCATTAATTCCCACTGAAACCTGAAAAAAATCCCATCGCGCATTGTACTTTTACCACAAGAATCTCCGAGGGATCTTCATAAATATTTACCTCAGCAAACTATGTATATGCAAAGATAAGGTAGAGAGTTAATTCACTTTGCAAAAAATGCAGAACAAGCAATCGAATCCTCAATTAACAGTCCAATCACAGCTTCATTTTCTCACAAGGACACCAGATACCCTTAACTCTGCCCCCTCACATGCTAATTATACAGTCTTTCATATATGTTATGGGGGGCAATGGAAGAGGAGGTGTGTGGGCAGAGTCTGGCCTCCATGGGAGGCAGAAAGCTTAAAAGTGTTATATTATCATAATAACGTGTGACAAATTGATTAAACAAAAGCTTTTCTGAAAGTGATCTAACCAGGACTAAAAATATTGTGAAAGACGTATCTAGGAACAAAGGCAGATCTCCCAAAGGGCTGGTTTCTTCTGCACCAGGCTCAGTGGAAACACAGATTCACTCATCGTATAACATACAGCCTGCACCCCGCTGATGCCTTCGGAGGATGGATAATCAGTCAAGGGATATGCTTGAGTTTGTACTTCCTAAAGACAGATTATTATAACTGTGGCTTCCCTAGCAGAGAAATCTGAGGCAATGTATTCAAATTGCCATGACAAGCTGGGTAGTCCAAAGACGTGGAAAAGGAAGTAAAAATCTATTCCACGGTGCTATCAGTTGGGGCCTGTATATGCTGTTATAACCCTAATATTAATACACTTCCAGTGCTGATGGAACTAAACCGGAAAAAGCTATTCTTATTCTGGAATAAGCAAGTCCACATGAGGAGCTATTGTGGAATGTTGATTTTCAAGTGCTTACAAGCCCTTAGGCAATAGGACTTCCCTAATGTGACTGAATGACAGCGAGACCGCTTTCCAATGACAAAGTTTTGCAAGTTAACAAGTGAGAGAAGCTACTAAAAATATACAAAGCATACCACATCATCCGATAGGGCTGCCCATCTGTCACCTTTAGTGACATTGAATAATCCCCGGCTCTCAAAGCTGTCCTATTGATTTCAATGGGACTTCTTGTGGAACAGACGATTACTTTGTGTGAGGAAGGGCAGCAGAATCCAGCCCCAGATGTTATCCAAAAGTGTGATCAAACTATTTCCCCTTTAGTCTGAAAAAGGCAGACAAGGGCGCCAGGAGAAAAGGCAGTGGAGACCCTTCCCAGGTTAGCTGGGCCTCTTTCCCATGAACATCTGAATGCTAACACTGAAGGCTATGTCCATGCAAGTTGGAAGTTTAAAAGAAAAGCCATTTCAGATTAAGACCAAAAAAAAAAAAAAGTTGGAGCAACTCTGAAAATAGGAACATGTATTTCTTTCATCGTCACAGAACTCGAGAACAGCTTGATGTCGTTGGAAAGAAAGGACTTTGTGTCCCCAAAAGGTCACCTTTGGGCTGAGAACAAATATGTTGAAAAAAAACAACCCTCATGTTTTTGAGAGAGTTAAGGCATCTTTGGATAATCATGGTTAACATGTATTGTTAACCTATATCACATTGCTATGGTCTGCAGTATGATCACATTTATCTAATACTTGTTAAACCACACTCCCTCTTCTCTGCACCACAACTATATCTCTGGCACGGATCAGTTGCCCAGTCACCCCTTTGATCATCCAAACGGTTTTTGCTGTGCTGTATTCTGATGAACCAGAAACACCAGTACAGTTTAGGAACCAGCTTCCATCAGAGCTGTCAGATAGAAATGATTTTGCAACTAACCTCCCACACCTCCTCCCCCAGCTCAGGAGCAGCTCCGTTTTCAGGAAGATGGATAATTGTGGTTCTACCATCAGAGGAGATCTGCAGGTGTCTTTCCTAATTGACAAAGATCTCGAAGTGGCAAAACCAATCTGTATTTTCTACCTGCAGCACAGATTTCGTTGCATGGAATTGGCTTTGGGAAAGACTTGAAGACACTTCAAACATATGGCCCACGCTCAACAAATAATTATCTTTCTGTGTTTATTCAGGCTGGGAAATACTCCTTATCTTCTAAAATTTCATCCTGCTGGCCTGAGCCAAATGGGGATAGTTTCCTTTGCAATTGCTTGAAATGTGTGAGAGCAGCTTTCCCTGCTGCTGTACAATTTAAAATGGAATTAGAATCTTGCCGGGAGGTCTGAAATCCAAATAAGGGATCAGAGCCTCAGCTAATGTAAATCAACTATAGCTCCTAATTTATGTCAGCTGAGGATCTGGTCCAGTGTTTTAAACTGAAGTCTGCAATGTGACATGCACTCAGCAGAATTTTTACCATTAATTATTATTGTTATTATACATTCATATTGCAGTAGCATGTGCAGGCCAGCGAGCTAAGGGCTCCCAATGCTAGGTGCTGTAAAACATAGAAAATGAAAGGCCCTGCCCCAAAGATCTCATCGTTTAAAAGACAAAACACCAGGTGGGTGGAGCAGAGAAGCTGGCTGGGGTGGGGACTAAGGTAGCAAAAGTAATAGGATCTTAGCCAAGCAGGAGGAGCACAGATATCCATCCATCTGCCGAGTGCCTGCACATATAAGGAGACTGCTGCATATCTGTTGAATTTTGAATCCAAACCAAGACTTTGTTGTAATCAATGTCAGGGCAGTAGAATCCACATTTGTGGTGTGTGTAGGACCAAAATAGTCCTCTTTTGGCCAGACTCTGCCCCTTTGGGTGACCTGTTTGCCCCAATGTGATGCAGAGCGGGTTTAAAACATCATTTGAAACTTGGAAGTATCCAGTGGATCAACATTTTCATGTCAAAGTCAAGATACATCTTAATTTCTCTCATTTTCCTTCCCAAGAATTGGCCAGTGGAGCTGATGGAATGATTTACTGGAAGTTTATCAGAATTTAGAGTGCACAAGTTTGAGAAGCTGTAATTTTGCAAATTTTAAAACTTAGCTTTTACTGGAAAAATGTCTATTTTAATGTAATCCAGGCTCAAACAGACATTTTTCATCAGAAGGCTAAAAATATGCAATTGTTGGCCATCTTCGTCTGAATTACAGTACGCTAGATTGTATTTTTAGAACTGTATTACTATAATTTTTATTTCAGTAGCACCGAGAGGTCCCAGCCAAAATTGGGAATTCATTTTGCAAGATGCTGAACAAACATGCACTATGAGACTGTCCCTGCCTTGAAGAGCTTGTGAATTAAATAGATAAGACAACCAAACTCGGGGGACGGATAGCTCAGTGGTTTGAGCATGGGCCTGCCAAACTCAGGGTTGTGAGTTTCAATTCTTGAGGGGGCCACTTAGGAATCTGAAGCAAAATCAGTACTTGGTCCTGCTAGTGAAGGCTGGAGGCTAGACTTGATGACCTTTCAAGGTCCCTTCCAGTTCTAGGAGATAGGATATCTCCATTAATTTAATTTAAAAAATGTTCATAGATTCATAGATTCTAGGACTGGAAGGGACCTCAAGAGGTCATCGAGTCCAGTCCCCTGCCAGCATGGCAGGACCAAATACTGTCTAGACCATCCCTGATAGACATTTATCTAACCTACTCTTAAATATCTCCAGAGATGGAGATTCCACAACCTCCCTAGGCAATTTATTCCAGTGTTTAACCACCCTGACAGTTAGGAACTTTTTCCTAATGTCCAACCTAAACCTCCCTTGCTGCAGTTTAAGCCCATTGCTTCTTGTTCTATCCTTAGAGGCTAAGGTGAACAAGTTTTCTCCCTTCTCCTTATGACACCCTTTTAGATACCTGAAAACTGCTATCATGTCCTCTCTCAGTCTTCTCTTTTCCAAACTAAACAAACCCAATTCTTTCAGCCTTCCTTCATAGGTCATGTTCTCAAGACCTTTAATCATTCTTGTTGCTCTTCTCTGGACCCTCTCCAATTTCTCCACATCTTTCTTGAAATGCGGTGCCCAGAACTGGACACAATACTCCAGCTGAGGCCTAACCAGAGCAGAGTAGAGCGGAAGAATGACTTCTCGTGTCTTGCTCACAACACACCTGTTAATACATCCCAGAATCACGTTTGCTTTTTTTGCAACAGCATCACACTGTTGACTCATATTTAGCTTGTGGTCCACTATAACCCCTAGATCCCTTTCTGCCGTACTCCTTCCTAGACAGTCTCTTCCCATTCTGTATGTGTGAAACTGATTTTTCCTTCCTAAGTGCAGCACTTTGCATTTGTCTTTGTTAAACTTCATCCTGTTTACCTCAGACCATTTCTCCAATTTGTCCAGATCATTTTGAATTATGACCCTGTCCTCCAAAGCAGTTGCAATCCCTCCCAGTTTGGTATCATCCGCAAACTTAATAAGCGTACTTTCTATGCCAATATCTAAATCGTTAATGAAGATATTGAACAGAGCCGGTCCCAAAACAGACCCCTGCGGAACCCCACTTGTTATGCCTTTCCAGCAGGATTGGGAACCATTAATAACAACTCTCTGAGTACGGTTATCCAGCCAGTTATGCACCCACCTTATAGTAGCCCCATCTAAATTGTATTTGCCTAGTTTATCGATAAGAATATCATGCGAGACCGTGTCAAATGCCTTACTAAAGTCTAGGCATACCACATCCACAGCTTCTCCCTTATCCACAAGACTCGTTATCCTATCAAAGAAAGCTATCAGATTGGTTTGACACGATTTGTTCTTTACAAATCCATGCTGGCTATTGCCTATCACCTTACCACCTTCCAAGTGTTTGCAGATTATTTCCTTAATTACTTGCTCCATTATCTTCCCTGGCACAGAAGTTAAACTAACTGGTCTGTAGTTTCCTGGGTTGTTTTTATTTCCCTTTTTATAGATGGGCACTATATTTGCCCTTTTCCAGTCTTCTGGAATCTCTCCCGTCTCCCATGATTTTCCAAAGATAATAGCTAGAGGCTCAGATACCTCCTCTGTTAGCTCCTTGAGTATTCTAGGATGCATTTCATCAGGCCCTGGTGACTTGCAGGCATCTAACTATTCTAAGTGATTTTTAACTTGTTCTTTTTTTATTTTATCTGCTAAACCTACCCCCTTCCCATTAGCATTCACTATATTAGGCATTCCTTCAGACTTCTCGGTGAAGACCGAAACAAAGAAGTCATTAAGCATCTCTGCCATTTCCAAGTTTCCTGTTACTGTTTCTCCCTCTTCACTAAGCAGTGGGCCTACCCTGTCTTTGGTCTTCCTCTTGCTTCTAATGTATTGATAAAAAGTCTTCTTGTTTCCCTTTATTCCCGTAGCTAGTTTGAGCTCATTTTGTGCCTTTGCCTTTCTAATCTAGCCCCTGCATTCCTGTGTTGTTTGCCTATATTCATCCTTTGTAATCCGTCCTAGTTTCCATTTTTTATATGACTCCTTTTTATTTCTTAGATCATGCAAGATCTCGTGGTTAAGCCAAGGTGGTCTTTTGCCACATTTTCTATCTTTCCTAACCAGTGGAATAGCTTGCTTTTGGGCCCTTAATAGTGTCCCTTTGAAAAACTGCCAACTCTCCTCAGTTGTTTTTCCCCTCAGTCTTGACTCCCATGGGACCTTACTTATCAGCTCTCTGAGCTTACCAAAATCCGCCTTCCTGAAATCCATTGTCTCTATTTTGCTGTTCTCCCTTCTACCCTTCCTTAGAATTGCAAACTCTATGATTTCATGATCACTTTCACCCAAGCTGCCTTCTACTTTCAAATTCTCAACGAGTTCCTCCCTATTTGTTAAATAGCTTTTTCAACCTTCTGAAATAAAAAGTTGTCTGCAATGCAGTCCAAGAATTTGTTGGATAGTCTGTGCCCCGCTGTGTTATTTTCCCAACATATATTTGGATAGTTGAAGTCCCCCATCACCACCAAATCTTGGGCTTTGGATGATTTTGTTAGTTGTTTAAAAAAAGCCTCATCCACCTCACCTGTTGGGAGAGAAGAAACGTCAATAACCTGTGGGGCACAGAAAGGTTAAGTGACTTGCCCAAGGTCTCACACAAGAAGTTTGTTACAGAGCCAGGAACTGAACTTCTGAGTCCCAGATGAGCAACTTAATCACAAGACCAATTTTTCCTGGGTACCTCTTAAGGTATGTTTTTAACTATATAGTATTTATGCTTTTTCTATTGTAGAGGGCCTCTAACTATTTGTTAAAGAGAGGAGTGCTCTGCAGATATAACTGTTCTTATTGTTATTGAAGTGGCAATCACAAGCTTTATAAGGGTACCCTACAAACATTATTTTCCCAGTAAGAAATGCACACGCAGGCTCCCATAACAGAAACACACAAAGCTGAACCAATCATTTACACAATATTATAATCCAATGTAAACAAACATCTGTTTTCTTACCCATTAAATAAAAAAAAATACAAGGTGAAACTGTAATATAATGCTATCTACTATGGACACATCTTGAGGTTTTCAAGGGAAATTGCTACTAAAGTGACATGCAGGTCCAAGAAATATCTACAGATACTTACTTCACTAATCTTTTCCAACGAAGGGACAAAGAAATCATCACAGACAATTGCCAAAGCGTAGAACATATACATGGCCTGAAAGAGAAAACATAACATTGAGTTTAGAAGGTGCCAGGGAAAGACACAGATTGTAAAATCCCACTTGAGCTTGGGTTTTTAAATTGTATTGCTAGAGCAATTTATGGGGCATCTTAGTAGTTAATGGAAGGCTCATGAAGTATTTATCCAAAACGTCTTACAAGTTATCAAGTGCCACCGTCACTTAGCATCAGACAGTGACAGATGCTTTTTTAAAGTTCTCTAGATGTTGCTGAAACACGTTCAATATCTCCTTTATCCCCCTTTTCCATAAATCCGAGGTCTTTTTTTGTAAAGTATGAGTGTGTCCCATGAAAATCTGAACTCTCCAGAAGGGGTTTTCAATTGCTAGTGCTTCAATGCTGAGCAAAGAAGTGTGTTTGTGCTTAGACTCCCTGGAATGATACCTAGAATTCTAATCCTAGGATTTTATTTAATCCAAAGTAATGCTAGTCTTAGGGTATGTCTACACTACGAGAGTAGTTCGATTTTAGTTAAATCGAATATGTGCAATCGATATTAGAAAGTCGAACGTGTGTGTCTACACTAAGGACAGTAATTCGACTTTGTCAGTCCACAGTACCAGGGAAAGCGTCGACATTGGAAGCAGTGCACTGTGGGCAGCTATCCCACAGTTCCCGCAGTCCCCGCTGCCCATTGGAATTCTGGGTCGAGCCCCCAATGCCTTCTGGGTAAAAAAATGTGGCGAGGGTGCTTTTGGGTAACTGTCGTCATCCGTCAGTCACTACCGCCCTGCCTCCCTCCCTGAAAGCGCTGGCGGGAAATCAGTTCGCGCACTTTTTGATCAGTGACAGCGCGGACGCCACAGCACTGCGATCATGGATCCCGCTGCGACCATCGCTGCAGTTGTGGCCGTTCTCAACGCCTCGCACCTTATCATACACCTTACCCTGAGGCAGATGCAGAGTAATCAGGCGAGGAGGCTACGGCACCGCCGTGAGGGCCTGAAGTCGGAGAGTAGCACAGAGCTGTCAGAAACCACGAGCCCCAGCGCCCAGGACATCACGGTGGCAATGGGGCATGTGGATTTTGTTGAACGGCGATTCTGGGCCCGGGAAACAAGCACGGACTGGTGGGACCGCATAGTGCTTCAGGTCTGGGATGAATCCCAGTGGCTGCGAAACTTTCGCATGCGGAAGGGCACTTTCCTGGAACTTTGTGACTTGCTGTCCCCTGCCCTGAAGCGCAAGGACACCCGCATGCGAGCAGCCCTGACTGTCCAGAAGCGAGTGGCCATAGCCCTCTGGAAGCTTGCAACGCCGGACAGCTACCGGTCAGTCGCGAACCACTTTGGCGTGGGCAAATCTACCGTGGGGGTTGTTGTCATGCAAGTAGCCAAGGCAATCGTCAAGGTACTGCTGTCAAAGGTAGTGACCCTGGGAAACGCGCAGGCCATCATAGATGGCTTCGCTGCGATGGGATTCCCAAACTGCGGTGGGGCTATAGATGGGACTCACATCCCTATCCTGGGACCGGGCCACCAGGCCAGCCAGTACATCAATAGAAAGGGCTACTTTTCAATGGTGCTGCAAGCACTGGTGGACCATCGGGGACGGTTTACAAACATCTATGTCGGATGGCCGGGCAAGGTTCATGACGCTCGCGTGTTCAGGAACTCTGGTCTGTTTAGACGGCTGCAGGAAGGTATTTACTTCCCGGACCACAAGATAACTGTGGGGGATGTGGAGATGCCTACAGTGATCCTCGGGGACCCAGCCTACCCACTAATGCCCTGGCTCATGAAGCCCTATACTGGCGCCCTGGACACAGAAAAAGAACTGTTTAACTACCGGCTGAGCAAGTGCAGAATGGTGGTGGAGTGTGCTTTTGGCCGTCTCAAGGGGAGATGGAGAAGCTTACTCACTCGCTGTGATCTCAGCGAAACCAATATCCCCATCGTTATTGCAGCTTGCTGTGTGCTCCACAATCTCTGTGAGAGCAAGGGGGAGACCTTTATGGCGGGGTGGGAGGTTGAGGCAAATAGCCTGGCTGCTGATTACGCCCAGCCAGACAGCCGGGCGATTAGAAGAGCCCAGCGGGACGCGCTGTGCATCCGGGAGGCTCTGAAAGCCAGTTTCAAGGCTGAGCAGGGTACCCAGTGACTTTTAAGTTTGTGGACACAGAGGCAGAACTTGCCCCCCTTTCTTTACCCAGTTGCCGTCGACTATCCTCTCCACTTACATACCCCCTTCACCCCCTTCCCAAAAAATAAAGTCTGTTCTGTTTTGTTAATGGACACCGTTGTCTTTATTACTGTTTTCGCGGGAATGTTTTAAACCTGGGACACAGACTGTGGCGGGGGGCGGGTTTAGGGTTGTGATGCAAATGATGCCTCTAAACTCCAGGAATGACAGGCTCCGCGGTGGTGGACTGGTTGTTTCAACGGAGCCTGCCAGCCCTCCTGGCCGGGACTGCGTGTATGTGTCGGCTATGTGACTGTCTTGCAGGGGGAGGAGGGTTACAGATCCCCTGCTGCGCGGCTCTGTGATGCAGGGTAAGGACCGCTGCATAAGATCTGTAACTGCCCTCCCCCGCCACCAAGTCACAGAGCAACACCACCGCCCCCACCACACAAAACATGAAAACCACCTCCCAGACTGACCAGGATAACTAGTCACTGCACTGTATATGTGCCCTGCTGCTGCACCTGCCCCCTGCTAAAGGTGACTGTCCTGTCCAATGACCAAGCCCCTTCCCCCCCCCTTCAGACAGACTCCCCTCCAAAAGAAGAGGATGGAAACAGAAATGAACAGAAACGTATTCTTTATTAACAACCGCACATGGAACGGGGGGGTGAAACTTGGACGGGGTCTTGTGTGAGGCGGGTAGGAAAGGACTTTTCAAATTTTGGGGAATGAGAGCCTTCTAGTGGTAGAGCAGTCCGCAGGGGTGGAGTGAAATTTTTCACGGCCCCTTCCACCCCTCCGTGTTTGGACTTTGGGTGAGGGGGGTATGGGACTTGGTGGCGGGGCAGGGCAGTTACAGAGAGACTGCAGCGGGGCTCTCTCCTCCTGCCTCCGGTCCTGCAGAACATCCACAAGGCGGCGGAGCGTGTCCGTTTGCTCCCTCATTAGTCCAAGCAGCGTTTGAGTATCCTGCCTGTCCTCCTGTCGCCACCTCTCCTCCCGTTCCATGTTTGCCCGGTGCATTTGGGACAAGTTCTCCCTCCACTGTGTCTGCTGGGCTGCCTGTGCTCGGGAGCATCCCATTAGTTCAGCAAACATGTCTTCCCGTGTCCTCTTCTTCCTCCTCCTAATGTGCGCTAGCCTCTGGGCAGATGTGGCTGTGGGAATTGGAAAAAGGGAGTGAATTCCTGAGACAGAGCAATGTATCTGTGAACAGAGAACATAGTCTTTCTCTGTGAACAAGACCATGCAGAGCACCTATCACACGCGCACTGAGGACAAGGTCGAATTTTCGGCCCTCGCCTACAGTGCCTGCGGTCTTGCTGTGGCGAGCTGAGGAGCAGGGCAGGACACCGGACTTTGTCTAGATGGCAAACATGGTAAGCCGTAGACTTGTGGCCGCTTAAAACTTTAAGAGTGGCACTGGCCTCCTTTCAAATAGAAAGCAATGCGAGTCTCTGCTGGCAGCAATCCTGCAAGCATGAACTCTGCCCCTGTCCCACCCCCTCGCGGCTGTAAACCGCGTGGCTGTAAACCGGCGGTTGCAGTTCTATAAAGGGACGGGCAAGCAGTTCCAATACTAACTTTCCCATACCTAATTCACAGCAGGGAGCCATGCCAGACATCACCCTCCTGAAGGTCTCCGAGAGCCAGAAGGAGAAGATGCTCCGGGACAGCCTGCAGAAACCGGGGCCATTTGCTGCACTGCTGTGCAAGGCCATGATCCCGGAGTACCTGCTGGCGTTGTGGCAGGGAAACGTGTCCTACCACGGGGGGCCTAATAAGCTCTCCCTGCCCAGGAACCTGCTGATGAGGCTGGAAAAACACCTGCAGGAGGTGTATGAGGAGTTCTCCCCGGAGGATCTCGCCTCTATCCCCGGTTACATTGACCAGTTCCTGGCTTAGGTGCCCTTGGAGGGACAAATGACTGCAGGGTTTTGGGCATTATAATCATGAAGCGGACATTGTGCAATTTTTTGAAAATGGTTCGGACTATATATTGAGGCGCCCAAAAAAAGACAAATCATGATACACTTTGCACTGATTCCCCTTTTGTTTGACTTTACTGTTTACATGTTTTGAAGCACTTTACCCACTGTTCATATTTTCAATCTTCCTGTTTTGTTGCAAATAAATGTTTACATGTTTTAAAGCACTTTAGCTAATGTTAATATTTTAAATACGCCAGTTATGTTGTAAATAAATGTTTAGATATTTAAAACACTTACTGCTTGATCCGTCCCCTGAATCTGTGTCTGGGGTAACGGCTGGGGAGGGTTGGTAGGGGATCTCTGTCAGGGTGATGAAGAGCTCCTGGCTGTCGGGCAAATCAGCGTTGTAAGCGCTGTCTACTGCCTCGTCCTCCTCATCTCCTTCCTCCTCTTCCCCGTCCGCTGAGGAACCGGCCGCGGACAATATCCCATCCTCAGAGTCCACGGTCAGGGGTGGGGTGGTGGTGGCGGCCGCACCTAGGATGGAATGCAGTGCCTCGTAGAAACGGGATGTGTGGGGCTGGGATCCAGAGCGTCCGTTTGCCTCTTTGGTCTTCTGGTAGCCTTGTCTCAGCTCCTTGATTTTCACGCGGCACTGCGTTGCATCCCGGCTGTAGCCTCTCTCTGCCATGGCTTTAGAGATCTTCTCATAGATCTTTGCATTCCGTCTTTTGGAGCGCAGCTCCGAAAGCACGGACTCATCGCCCCACACTGCGATGAGATCCAAGACTTCCCGATCCGTCCATGCTGGGGCCCTCTTTCTATTGGATTGCACGGCCATCTCTGCTGGAGAGCTCTGCATCGTTGCCACTGCTGCTGAGCTCACCACGGTGTCCAAACAGAAACTGCGATTCAAACTGCCCAGACAGGAAAAGGAATTCAAATTTTCCCGGGGGAGTGGCTGGTCAGAGCATCCGAGCTCGGACTGCTGTCCAGAGCGTCAACAGAGTGGTGCACTGTGGGATAGCTCCCGGAGCTATTAGCGTCGATTTCCATCCACACCTAGCCTAATTCGACATGGCCATGTCGAATTTAGCGCTACTCCTCTCGTTGGGGAGGATTACAGAAATCGATTTAAAGAGAGCTCTATGTCGAACTAAATGGCTTCCTGGTGTGGACGGGTGCAGGGTTAATTCGATATAACGGCGCTAAATTCGACATAAAAGCCTAGTGTAGACCAGGCCTTAGAAAGAACTCCCTCCCCACCCCCCCAAATGAGTGGCTGGAAAAGTTGTAAATTCGTCATTTTAATGTTAACTAAAATCATAGGGCCCACTATGGCTCCTCAGGGTCTGAACTGAGTTGGGGAGACCAGAGCCATGTGACACAGGAGCATGGTTTAAATCGTTCAGTGGAGCTACTCCAATCTGCACCAGCTAAGGATCTGGCTTATTATGCTCTTGCAAAGCCTTATGCATCCAGTGGGGCTGAGGTCAGAGCAGTGAGATGCTGGACTCCCTTGGTGACGGGTTAGCCAGGGCTTCTCCCAGTGTGGAAAGGGGAGACACAAGAGGAAAGGCAGAGTCCTCTCTCCAAATCTGGCTAGTGTGCTCCTCCTCGCGTTTTGGGCGCCTGCAGCCGAATTATGACTGCTCTCTCCCCATCCAGTGCACTCATGTAGGGTCCACAATAATTTGGCTCTACCGGTTTTATGGAAAATGAGGTATATGCTGCATTTATGAGCCTGGCATCCCACACAGAGATTAGGAAATGGTCTGCCTCAATCAGCTGCCACGGAACAGCCCCACTGTGTATTGGGATACAACATTTCTCTCCTGGATCTCATTCCTAGCAGACTCCAGTATCTGTAAGTTTCACAGGGAGTACTATGGGAGATCTTCAGGTATTACAATAAATAATACTGTAATGATCACAGTTGCATGGGGTTACTGTCATTAACGATGGTATTAGGGTGGATTTGGAAATGAAATTGCGTATATCGTTCACTGGAGTATCAAAATGAACCATTAACGTTAGGATAACATTGCATTGCTTCAGGGCTGGTTTATAGTACCACAACAGCCCCTGTCATCTGCAGTTCCATCCTGCCAAGTGTTTATGGCCCCCGTCTCACTTGATTAAGGAAATCACCCTCACCTTAGAAACTCTCTCTCTGCAATTTTCCTTATTTTTTTTTTTAAACACATAGCCTGTCAGATGGAGTAAAATTGACTGGGTATGTCTGAAAGTGAACAGTACAGATCCCCAGAAATAAGTGCTTTTTACAGCTGGGCCCATAGGGCGCACCACTGTATCCCGAATTCCCTTCTTTTTACATTTCTACTGAAGGCATTACAACCTCAGTTGCCTTTCCAACCTCGGAGTGAGACTGAACTGTTCTAAAGTTCAAAGCAGTCTACACATTTTGCGCTGCCTGTCATATCCCTTGATAGCATTATTTTTACAAGCTGCACAGGGGGAAAAAAGACAAGACGGGTTTGAACTCATAAAAAAAAGCTCTAGCAAGCTTGGGGGCCTGGGGTGGTACGTTGTGTTGTGATGCAGACTGATTTCTGGACAGGACTGCCGATGGTGGCTTGCAGAGAGCTAGTGATGTCTAGGCATGGTGAAGAGGTAAAGAAGCACAGGCCCCGATCATACAAACACTTATGCATCAAGGGCCTGATCCTGCATCAGGGACATTAATGGCAAAATTCCCATTGACTTCAGTGGTGCGGAGTTCTGGCCCAATGGGATTACTCCTGTGCTTAAAGTTAAACACATACATGTTTGCAAGATCAGGGCTGTAGGCTCCACAGAAGAGGGAGGGAATGTGCAACGGTACAACACTGCTCTCAGTGCAGCTTTTCTACCAGCGTGAGCACCTAGGAACAGGCTGTCATGATCATAGCTCTCCACTGGTATCAAGGAAAGAAGAGTATTTTAAAAAAAACCACCACCACCACCACCATCACACAAAGGGCACGTCTACACAGCAAAGACAAACCCACAGCTGGCTTGTGCCAGACGACTCAGCCTCGTGGGGCTCGGATTGCAAGGCTGTTTCATTGCTGTGTAGACTTCCGTATTCGGGCTGGCGCTCAGGCTGTGGGACCCCAGCCCGAGCCTGGAAGTCTACACAGCAATGAAACAGCCCTGCAGGCCGAGCCCCGTGTCCCTGAGACAGCTGGCACAGGCCAGCCATGGGTTTTTCTTTGCTGTGTAGACGTACCCCAAACCACAAAGCACGGATGTGCTATCACACAGCATATCAATGATCCCCAAAAGCAGTAGGAAATGAGTATGGACAGTGATGTCATCAATGTTAACTGCGTTCGGCTGCACTTATCTAAATACAGTAGAACCTCAGAGTTATGAA
The DNA here is from genome assembly GCF_002925995.2 of Terrapene triunguis. Taxonomy (NCBI): domain Eukaryota; kingdom Metazoa; phylum Chordata; order Testudines; family Emydidae; genus Terrapene; species Terrapene triunguis. The sequence goes on from NW_020664483.1 coordinate 4,483,000, forward strand.
CACCAGAGTTACGAACTGACCAGTCAACCACACCCTTCATTTGGAATCAGAAGTATGCAATCAGGCAGCAGCAAAAGAAAGCAAATACAGTACAGTACTGTGTTAAACGTAAACTAGTAAAAAAAAAAAAAGGGAAAGCAGCATTTTTCTTCTGCATGGTAAAGTTTCAAAGCTGTACGAAGTCAATGTTCAGTTGTAAACTTTTGAACAAACAACCATAATGTTTTGTTCAGAGTTACGAACATTTCAGAGTTACGAACACCCTCCATTCCCGAGGTGTTTGTAACTCTGAGGTTCTACTGTATATGAGGGATCGTTAATTGCATGACTTAATTTATCTGAATTGTGCAACTTCAGCACCACAGCTGTTTGTGGCACTTTTATTCAGCATTAGCTGCAATAGACTAATTTCCCATATGCCTCTTTACTGAATTTATACCTCCCAGGTTTCTTTGTGGGTTTTTGATGGTTGTTTATAAGGTGGTTTTAGAGAAGTGGAATAGAGACCTGTGGGAATCAATCTGGAATTATGTTTGAATAAAGTCAATTATTTGTCCTCATTTGGCTTCATTCTCCGTTGCAAGTTAAATGATCACACACAGTCATATTTATTTTCTGGTCATCTTTTTCCATTACAAACCCTATGACCCAGTAACCACACAGCCTGATAATTGTTTGGGGGCTAATCTAGGCCTTCCCAATTCCCTCACCCTGCTGACATGATCTAACCACTATTCCCATCTGCCTGTTCTCTCCCTGGCTTTTTTCAGCCAGCAGGCTTTTCTATAAAGAGGAAATGCTGATCGTAAAATAAAATGAACGCAAGAAAGAATCCCCATGTTTGACTGGAAAAAAGGGCCCGGTTTAAAATGAGGAGAGGTTTGGGCAAATGGAAATCTTTAATGATAAGGAGAAAGCAACAGAAACAAAATGAATTAAATATAGAAAAAACCCCACAACATTTTAATATATTTATATTGTTGACAGTGAGAATTTTAGGTTGATGCTCAACTGAAAAAGAAATCCATTTTGGAGCTACCCAAAGAACTCTAGAGACCATATTTAAGCGTGACTTGGGCTTGCTGCCTGTATATGAGATAACCCAGGGGCTGAAGTATTGAGAGGAAGGCCGAGGAATTTATAGCCAGGATTGGCTACTGCCAAGTTAACAGAAGGTGCCCTCAAGCTGAAATACGCACATTTGAAATTCAATATTCAAACTGGAACGAAAGAGCCCTAAAAACCAAGAAGAGCCAAAATGGGATAGTGAATTGGCTGCTTGGGAACCATTAGAACAAAAGGTAAACATGCTTTTGACAGCTCCTCTCCCTGTTCATCTTCTGCCACATTTCCCCTCTTTTCTCCTTTTCCCTCTCTCCTGGTCACCAAGCCTCCCCCCCCCCCCCCCCCATCCCGCAAAGTAAATACAACATGGTTGATGTCCTGCTTTGAAAGTGAATTGGGAGACAGAAGCTAGGATGCTCCCACAGATAAATGCATGTTACTCTGCTCCATGATTAAGGTTGCAGGTAAGTTTTCTTTAGAAGCCCGACTGTAGGCCCCGTCTAAAATTCACAGACATAAGAATATGGGCCTCAAAGCTGGTAGGTTAGATCCAGGGTCAAGGCAGGATTTTTATACCTGCTTTGAAGCGGTTTTGAACGAAGGGTTCCTGAACTGTTGCATAGGAAAGATCAAATTTAATCTATTGTGTTCATCCAGTCTGTGCACCCACTCCCACATACCTACTCCCTCACATCCATCTCACCCATGCCCCCTCCGTCACACATGCACCCACTCCTCACACACACACAACTGTATGCAGCCATCTGCTCACATGCTCACTCCTGCCTTCCCCTGCTCCCCAATAAAGTGGAGTGGGCCTCTTCCCCTTCCCCTACAGCAAAATCAGTAGGGGCACTTGGAATGTTCAGCTGCCCCTCCTTTACTGAGCAAGAGGGCAGGCCTCGGTGCCGCGGTGCTCCTCAGCTCCCTACTTTTCTCCTGGCAAAGCAGAAGTGGGGCCTAGACTGCTCAGTTTAGTTTCCCTTTCCCATCCTGAAGAAGACAGTAGTGATGCCCATGGGCTGCGCACGTGGCCTCCCCGGAATGCTCGCTTTACACTGGCTGCTACTGAAGGGACGAGAGGTTGCCATTTAAGAATGTGTAATACCATGTGCCATGCACTGGGCCTTTAACACACCTGTGGCACTGCTCCCCTGGGAATGGTGGATGCCTCACAGCACCAGTGTACCGCCCCTCCATGGTAAGCAGTTAGCTACTAAGGACAGGTGTGTTATTTTTCAAGGGATTTAACACGAGCACAGTGGAGGAATGAGGACTCAGCAGAGAACACACTGCATGGGCCCCCTGGCCTCCAACTGCACCAGCTATGCTCAGGACGGGGAGCTCTGAAGCCAGAGATGGTTCCAGGGAACCAGGCCACCCTGGCACCCATGCTTTGCACCTGGGTAAACCCTGCCCACCGTTAGGAGCTACAGACCTCCCCAAAAGGGAGGTTTAATCTGCTTTCAACCATGACAACAATCCTGCAGCGGACTTCCTGCCACTGGGGGCCCTATGCAATGTTCCACCATAGCTAGTAAAACAGGTTGCCTCTATGGTCACTGCCACTATTCTGATGGTATCTTAATTTGCTTCTAAGACACCCAATACCTTACTCATGATTATAATTTAGAAGAGGTCTTGTTCCATAACATGGAAGTCACCGATTGCTTTGTGTTCTCTCAGAGAATTCAACAGCAATTCCTTCCAACCTGTGGCTGGTTGATTCTGTAGGTGCAATTCACATCCTAGAAGTCTTCTGTCACTCTGACTGCAGTTTTCTGGGTAATTTTAATGAGGCAACATTTTACACCTAGACATGGATTGTTGGTAGAGCCTCTGTTCTAAAAATCTATATTAAAATCGTGTATTTCTTCAAGATAAACATATCAAAATGAGAATTGCTGGTCACAGAGAAAGATATTTTTTAGGAGCCTTTACTGTATCTTACTAAAGAGATGCAAATGAAGTTACATAAATCTCCATTAGGAATTACCGCATACAAGGCTGTTTTAATTTGCTGTAAATACTGAAAATCTGGTCGCTTTATAAAACCATTTTTAAATGTAAACAGTGTCTCACACTATTTATCTACTGTAAACATTTGCAGTGACTCAGACTCAAGCAGCCTAACATTTATGAGGGACCTTCTGACTTTTTGCATATGCATTCATCTGTCAGACAGTCGCACTCTGGCTTTTTGATAGTTGGTGTTTTATTGACACTATTGCAAACCCCGAGTCTCTCTTGACTTACTCAAGATCTCAAGAAGTTCTTGATGAGTTCCGTAAAAGTTTGGTTCTGCAGAAGCCACACGCATAGGAACAGTGGAGAGAATGCATAATGATACACCTGCGGTTGACAGTAAATCTGTGACTGGTCTATTTTTAACATTAGAGTGAAGACTTCAGTGGAGGGGAGGTGTCATCTGTATCATTTCAGCACAACTTCTCTGGCTGTTCCTCATCCAAGTCAGGATGCCTGTTGGTTTTGTGCATAACTGTTTCTTTGAGCGCTTCCCAGCAGAATCCGGCTTAGTATTTTTTTTGTGGGGGTGGGGGGAGAGGTTGCAAAACAATTTTTTGCCACCCCAACAAATGTAAAGTCTTTGATCACAGCAACGTTCACAGGGCCAGACTGAGGATTTGGGATGGAGTTAGCGAGATGATTCTTTGACCTCCCTCTGCCGCCAGTAAAACCCCCCCACTTAACTGTCCCTTCGCAACTCTGCCCCTCCGTGTTTGCCTATTCACTTCTCACTGTGTCGCTCCTCTCTGACCCTGCCGATGATCCTGGTCTCAAGATTCTATTTGTTTGACTCTTCCACAACCATCTTTATGTTTTCTTCCATGTTATCCCATATGCCTTGGATGCCCTATTTGAACTGATCAACAGGACAAGTACTCTTTCTTCTTCTAAGTCCTCCCACAAGGCCCATATCTCCTGTAAAATTCACCAACTCAAGGCCCAGCTGGAAAAAATACGCATGTTTTACCCTTCTTCCTCCAGCCTTCTTAGCTTGTGAGCTCTTTATAGCAGTGCCCAATTTACTGTATGCCCGACCTAGCCCACTGTGGGTCCTACCTTAATACAAGCAATGTTAAATGACAACAATCATCATGTACGAAACATGTAGTTGGAAAAAATAATCCCAACTACACATATATAATGATTAAGGCTACACTTATGTCACAGAGGCCATGGAAGTCACGGAATCGGTGACTTCCAGAGACCTCTGTGACATTCTCTGCTTCAGCCCCAGGGGTGGCAGGAGCTGGAAGCCAACGGGGCCTTGGCAGAGTCCCAGCGGCAGGAGACAGGGGACTTCCTGCAAGGTTCTGGTGACAGACTCCTGAGGGGCCCCTCCTCAGGGTTCCAGCGACGGGCGACAGTCTTGTGTGGGGGACACCTTGGGCAAGCGGCTGGGCGGTGTCCCGTTTTCTCTTTGGGAAAAATGGTCACCCTGCAGCTCTCAGCCACCGTGGGTGAAAGGGGGCCCCCCCTGCAGCTTCCAGCTGCCATGGGCAGAGGGGAACCCTACAGCTCCCAGCCACCACGGTGGTGGGGGAAACGATGGAGCCGCAGCAGCGAAAGTCACAGACAGGTCACGGCTTCCGTAAATTTTTGTTTATTATCCGTGACCTGTCCGTGACTTTTACTAAAAATAACCATGACAAAATCTTAGCCTTAATAATGATCAGTTCTAAATTAGCTGTTACCACTCAAGAAAGAAATCTTGGATAGCCATGGATAGCTCTCTGAAAACTTCAGCACAATATGCAGCAGCGGTCAAAAAGGCTAACAGAACGTTAGGAACTATTAGGAAAGGAATAGAAAATAAGACAGAAAATATCATAAATCCACTATATAAATCCATCCTTTGCCCACACCTTGAATACTGTGTGCAGTTCTGGTGATCCCATCTCAAGAAGGATATAGTACAACTGGAAAAGGTTCAGAGAAGGGCAGCAAATATGATCAAAAGTATGGCTTCCATATGAGAAGAGACTTGAAGGATTAGGACTGTTCTTTTAAAAAAGATGTGACTAAGGGTGGATATCTTAGAAGTCTATAATATCATGAATGATGACAAAAAATTATCATTTACCCTTTCCCCACAATACAAAAACCAGGGTTCACCTGGTGAAATAGGCAGCAGGTTTAATACAAACAAGAGCATGGCCGGCTCAAGCAGCCAAACCGCCCCCCGCTGCCAAAACAAGGCCGCGATTGCGATCTTCGGCGGCAATTCGGCGGGAGGTCCTTCACTCCCAGGCGGAGTGAGGGACCGTCCGCCGAATTGCCGCCGAATACCTGGAACTGCCGCCCCTGTCCGGAACGGCCGCCCCAAGCACCTGCGTGAGAAGCTGGTGCCTGGAGCCGGCCCTGAACAAGAGGAACTACTTTTTCACCCAAATAACCTGTGGAACTCATTGCCATGGGATGTTGTGATTGCCAAGAGTATTACTGTGCTCAAAAAACCCCCATATAAGTTCACGGAGAATAGGTCCATCAATGGCTATTGGTCAAGATGGTCAGTGATGCAACCCCATGCTTGGGATGACACTAAACCTCTGACTGCCAGAAGCTGGGAGGAGAAGTCAGGGGTGAATCACTCCAACTCCTCTGTTCTGTACACTCCTCCTGAAGCTCTGGTACTGGCCACCGCTGGAGACAAGACACTGGGCTAGATGGACCATTGATCTGACCCGATATGTCAGTTCTTATGTATGCAAGGTGGATCTTTAGGCCCCATTCCCAATGGGCTACAACTGCAGAAGTAAAGCCCAATTGCTTGTGCTGGGTTGTGCCAATAGTTGTCAATATGTAGAAAAGTTTTGCACAGGACTATTGTCCACGTCAGCTGAGGCTCTGGGGGCTGCTAAGTCCTCAGACACTGGAGGGCTTAGCATGCATTTTGGAGAGGTTCAGGACTGATATAGACTTTACAAACATTAACTACTTAAATAGTAGTTTACATACAACCCTGCTGTGAGAGAAGTAGAGCCTTATTATCCCTGTTTCCCTGATATGTAAACTGAGGCACGGAAGTTAAAACCAAAGTATTTAAGCTTGAGTACATGAAACTAGGCACATAAATGCATATTTAGATACCAAAATAAGAATTACCTGATTTTCACATCCACATCTCCCACAGAAGTCAATGGCAGGTGGAGGAGCTAAGCACTTCTGGATTTAGATACCTAACTTTAGGCTCCCAAGTCTGAAAATTTGGGCCTATGCCAGGTATGTGATTTGACCAAGGCAAGAGAAGGAGTTTGTGTGAGCACTGGGATCAGCAGGGCTGGATTTCCAATTAGGCACAGTAGGCATGTGCCTAGGGGTGCCAGCATTCTAGGGGCATGTAGTGGGGTGGACACCGGCTCCTGCCTGGAAGGGCTTGAAAGCAGCCCTAGAGAGGGCTGTGCCTGGGGTTGGCTGATTGGGGAAGCAGCTGCAGCTGGGCCACACCCCAATCAAGCCACAGCTGGCCTGTATAAAAAGGCTGGGAGCCAGGAGCTCAGCAGTCTCTCTCTGCATTCAGAGAGAGAAGGGCCTGGCTGCAGGGATCTAGAGGTAGGGTACCTGAGTGGAGCAGGGCTGGGGAAAGGCAGAGGAGCTGGGGAGCTCCAGCCTGGAAAGCCCCAGGCTGTGGCCTAGCATTGGACTAAAAGGTACTGAGGATTGCAGAGGGCAGCCCAGGGGTATGCCAAGGCAGCAGGTCCAAACCCACCCTTGCCAGTGATGAGTAGGCTGATACTGCAGTCTGCCCCAGGGTGTGGGGCTAGATGAGGACTGGCAGTAGCCTTATACTGAGGTGAGGTGGGGATAGTGGGTGGGGGTTCCCCTGGGAGAGGGAGACCCAGAACTGTAGGGGTACTGCTAGGGGGCTGGATGCTCAGAAGAGAAGCTGGCTCAGCTATAGGCAGATGGCTGGCAGGCAACTTGCAGTGGCCTAAGTGCCTTCAGTGATATCAAGGGGGACCAGATGTCCCAATTTTATAGGGACAGTCCTGATATTTGGGGCTTTGTTTTATATAGATGCCTATTACCCCCCACCCCATGTCCTGATTTTTCACACTTGCTCTCTGGTCACCCTAGATATCCTGGGTGGCACTTGTCACCTACAGCTGTACATCTAGGGTCTTCCCAAAAATCCAGGTTTGTCTGGCTATGGTTGTTCTAGAACCCAAAGCTCAGCCCTCGGTGGCTGTGCTGGGATTGTGAACAACAACACTAATCATAACTTGCGGACTTCAGGAAAAAATCAGAGACAAGCTTTCAACCCTAGCCACTAGTGTGGGAAAATGGCTAAAAACGTTATTTATTCTTAATGAAAGCTGAGATTCCTGCTTACATTTCTGGGTCCCACAAATTAGGGGAAGCCCACAGCCATAGGCTTTGCAAGGACGTTTGCACCGTTCAGCCCATCTTATTCAGGCAAAGCCCACTGACATTCACCAGGAATAATGAAAGTCTTTTGATTATTCTCAGTACACTAGGTACCACGGGGCAAGCACCTAGTCAGTGTCCGTTTGTAGAACAAGGATGCCTGAATGTCTTGACATTAACAGTATATCACAGTGGGGCTAGTTCCTTCCTGGGACTTAGGCCTGGTCTACACTGGGAGGAGGGGAGGGGTCGATGTAAGATACGCAAATAGCGTAGCTGAAGTCGACGTATCTTATTTCGACTTACAGCCCGTCCTCATGGTGCGGGATCAACAGCTGTGGCTCCCCCTTTGACTCTGCTTCCGCCGCTTGCCCTGGTGGAGTTCTGGAGTCGATGGGAGCGCGTTTGGGGATTGATATATTGCGTCTAGACAAGACGCGATATATCGATCCCCGATAGATCGATTGCTACCCGCCGATCCGGTGGGTAGTCTGGACGTACCCTTAGACTATAATGGGAGTTTTGCTGAGTAAGGAATGCTGAAGAAAGCCCAAGGCAAAGATTTACGCACATACTTAACTATATGCACTGGGTCTGTTCATGGTGCATAAGGTGAAAACCATGCATAAGTCTTTGTGGGATCCAGGCCAACATTTGGATCAGTATTCAAGTGTTTGATGCAGAATGTGTGACACCAAGGCACAAAGGTTTTTCTGAAGAACTTTCAGTGTAGCTTTTTATATCTTTAAATATTTGATTATGTTTTCATGATAATTCCTTGTCTGATCTACATTACCGCAGAAATGCTAATGCAGGCACTCAAGCAGGAAAATGGCAAGTGGGAATACCTCTGAAACATGACCTTTACTCCAGCAAAAAACCAAAAGAAAAATGCTAGAGATAAGCAAGAAATGAATTGCCTCTTTGTTATGTGAGAATCCACATAATTCCAATTATAAAATGGCGTGGGCTCAGGAAGCAATCTAAATGACTCTGATAACTCACCCAATAAAAAAGTAATACAATTTCCTTTGTAGACACACTGGTAAAAAAGGAAAGACAAACAGCAGAAAGATCATTATTTTCTCATACATTTTAAAAGTTATTTTAATTTAGATGAAAATAAAGCCAATGCAAATCTTGCACGGAAGACTATAAAACTGCTGTTTTCCACAAACCTTGGCTGCTCTCCTCAGCTCTAATTATTGATCTGAATTGTAAACCTTAATACTAAATTCTCATCCTTCCATCCTTTTTGATATTGTGTCATGTCAATTTTAAGATAAGAAAGTTATAACAAAGCAAATAAGTAGGTTTATAAACTGGATTCAGTCTAAACAGACAAAAGATGGGATGGGAAACAGAGACACAGAAGTAAAGTGTACCCATTGAATTCTGGGAGTGGGCGGGCGCAAGCATTGGAAGGCCCCTCCCCCAGCGTAAGGGGAAGAGCCACTAGACCCAGGGTTCAAATATAGTCAAGTGTATCTCAGTTTCCACATCAGGGAAATAAGGATAATAAGGCTCTACTTCCCTCACAACAGGGCTATGTGTAAACTACTACTTAAGCAGTTAATGTTTGCTAACACTAATGAAAGTAATAGGATGTGTGCAGTCCTTAGCCATTCAGAAGCAGCAGAGATATCCATCCATCCGCGTTGTGACTGCACTTTATAACTGCACATCTGTTGAGTTTTAAATCCAAACCAAGACTTTGTTGTAAACAGGGTCAGGGCAGTAGAATCCACATCTGTGGTGTGTGTAAGACCAAAACAGTTCCCTTGTCACCATGCCTTTGTCACGTGGGCATGGGTCAGAATCCACGGACTTCGCTACATACTGTTACAGCATGGACTGGAACTTGGGAGAAGAGGAAAATTCCAAGAGAAACCCCTCAGGGGAGTTTCCTAGGAGCTCTCCATGGTGGAGGTTTCCCTTGTTCTCCATAGAATGGGTAGGGGGGATTCAGCCACCAAATACTATTGATTTGGTGGGACCTACAGTAGGCCGGAACCACCTTGCGAGGCCTTGTCTCTCTCTGCCGGCTCTCAGGTTGCCTGCTAATGAGCTGTCACTGTCTCTGGAACTGGCAGCTACCTCAGAGCCCTACTTGGACTGATTCAGCAAGGTATTCAAGCCCAGACTTAACTTTAAGCACACAAGAAGCCCCACTGAAGTCAATCAGTTAAACTCTGGCCCATGCTGCTGCTGAATCGGCACCTTCAAGGGGAGTTCCGAGCCTGGGCTTGTATAACCTTTGGTGCGGATTTCCTGCAGACCTCAAATTTTATGTCTTATCTTAAAACATTCTTTTAATCCTACTGTTTCTTCCCTTGCTTCACATTGTCAGGAAAGGAGGGAGGAAATGGTATTTTCTTTCCAGTAATCTTCATCTTGCCATAGTTCCCAGCCTACATAGATGTTTGCTCTTCATTCCCATATTCTCCTGGGATGGGTTAGGAAGCAAAGGTAGGTAGGTTTCTTAGGTCAGCGGAAGGAGGGAATTTTTCACCATTAACTTTATGTGTGTTTGCCCTTATTACCCAGGTCTCTGTGGTGTGGTTCTATCTACACAATGGAGTTCAGATGGCACCCTCACATTGCTGAATTTTATCTCTTGCCCTCAAGTCATAACTCCTGTACTTATGAAGCATAAACGGAGTGCCAGGTCACTAATGGGTAACTCGGCTTTGTTCACCTTTAAGGCTTTGATACTCTAAGTAGGGCTGGTCGGCAAATGGATTTTTTTGGTAGAAATTTTCGGGGGGAAATGGTTGACATTTTCCACGAAACAATTTGAATTTTCATCAAAAACCTGGCAGAAAAAGGTTTTGGTTTTCAGCTTTTCAAGGAAATGTCAAAATTTACTGTGAAAAACATACTTTCCATGAAAATTTTCATTTTGTTGAAAACCCAGTTTTCCATCGAAAAAACAGCTGACAGAGAAAATTTCTACCGGGGCAGACTGGAGTTTGGTGTCAAAATAATAACAGCCATTTTGAAGACTATGGGCCAGATTCTCATTTTCTCTGAGGGCCCTTTATACTGGGCATATGAAATAGATATAAATGGAATTTATGCCCATTTTAAGAACCCTTTACACTGCCAGTAGGGTGCAAAGGGGCCTATGCGAAAATGAGAATCTGGTCTTACAAATATACCTGGCGTGATGGAGCCTCCTGATCCTTAACTGGGGTCTCGTGCTGCTACTGCAATACAAATAAACAACAACAACAACAGGGAAGCTCAATCATTATGCTTTATAGAAAAGATGTTGAGAAACGAGAAGTGGGCTTTCCAAAGGAGCCTAAGAGAGTTAAAGTGCCTACATCCCATTGAAATAGAACTCCTTCGTGGATACTTTGTTTTCTAAAAAGATGCCCTGCTATTTATGTCTTGCTACTATCCATTTCTCAGCATATAGTCAGTCTGCTGTGGGTCATTCCGCCATGCTAGGCATCTTCCCTTTTTAAATGCATTTTAATGCCTTCCAGAAGCACTAATCCACACATCATCACCACTCTTAATTGAGTGTGCTGTCTATATTTGATATAATGTATATTCATCACAGAGCACAGGATACATATGCATGCCTGGGATTCCTACAATCTGCTATGGTTTAGTACCGTGGTTCTCATCCTGAGAAAAAGCAAAGACTTAAAGGCAAATCAGGTCATTTCAAGCTCTGCAAATTGTCCATGTCAGCATCTGTCTCAACATGAGGCACAGAATCTCCACTTACTGTATGCTTTTGCTTTTTTTTATTTTTTCCAGGTCACACAAGGTTATTCTACTCTGTGCTACATGCAGTAGATACTGTCAGCAATTAGTCTGGACAGATACCGTACTTAAAACTGACCGTCTGATGAAGTGCATAAAAATCCTTGTGGGAGTCTTTACATGAAAACCAAATGAAGTGAGAACTGTACTTACATCATTTGCAAATGCAGACAGGACTCTGAGTAGCAGCAAGGGGAATCCATGCTATGCCTGTTCAAAAAATAGGTTTCACCCCTCCATGCTGAACTGAAGCAGATGAAATTCAATGTCCTTTTCGAATGAAAGTGCATCCAGCCTTCAGGACAGAAAAGCAGCGCTCACAACCAATAAGGGCCTGATCCTGCAAACTCTGAAGCATGTTCATAACTTTACTCATGTGAGTAGTCCTGGCGTATTTAGAACATATAAACCATAGATCACCGCAGCCCACTGATTTTTTTTTAAAAGGAGTAGAATTGCAGCCAAAAACAGCACTGAGATTTCAGTGGGATTACTCACATGAGTAAACTTACACATGTGCTTCAGTGTTTGCCTGGTTCGCCTAGAAGAACATTAAAAGTAGTGACATAAAACTATAAAAGTGGGGAAATTAACATGGAGTGCCGTATGTCCTCTAACCTTTTTGGACATCAGGCTGTTGTGCCTACTGGAAATGCAAGGTGTGGTGGGACACAGGACCTGACCCAAAGTACACAGAAGACAATGGGAGTCTGTTCACTGACTTCAACCGGCATTGGATCGGGCCCACTCAGCACAGCAGATTTGACCCATCACTTTGATTATTCTCTTACAACCAGCTCGGTGTTGCTGAAATGCTGTTTTTGGCTGGGATTCGGCCCCTTTTTTAAAATTAGTGGGCGGTAGTGAGGCAGCGGTTGTGGGGTAACAAAGCACATAGAGTGGCTGATCAGAAAACAATTTGGTTCCCAAACTGAAACACGGCCATATGGGCAACCCACACATCATGGCTTTGAAATCTGACAGCAGACCTGGAGGGTCTCAGGTTTTGCATTCAACCCAAATTTGGCTTGCTGCTGCATCAGGACGCCTACTGCGCTCTCTCTGGTAGCTGATCAGCTTTGCCCCCTGGTGTAGACTTTCCCAGAGGCAGAACCTGACAAGGATAGATAGAGTTGCAATTGGAAGAGAACATAGGGCAGTACTGGGCAATTGTTTCTGTGCCCCGAGAACTCTCTTGTGTGGGGTAACACAAGGTCCCTCCTGTTTAACGTGTAAAGGGAGATAGTGAGATGATTTGGGGGCTGCAGTGTCATCAATGTATTGATCAAAGGCAGCATCCACTCTCCTTACTGGATGGTGCAGTCTTCCCAGCTTTCCTAGTGCTTCCACAAAACTGAGGCTTGCATGAGAGCTAGCTGGCTAATAACTGATCCAGATATGATATGAAAGCTCGACACACAGAAGCCAAGACACACTAATGAATCCGGAGGTAGAGACAATCAAGGGGAATTTTCATCTCTTCGCTTCTTCCCTTACATTTATGGTAAGTTCAGTCCTTGTGGGCATCACGGAAGAAATGGGTTTTGAGGCGACATCTGAACAAGGAGATGGTGGTAGCTTGGTGAACTGGGACTCAGAGGCCCTTCCACACATAGGAAAGGGCATGAAAACATGGACTGGGGTGGGAATGGGAGAAAAGAGGGAAATTAAGTGTCAAGGTTGGTGTTGGAGAAGAAGACGCACAGGGGGAGGCAATGATAGCAGGGGACGTCCAAAAAAATTAGGCTCAGGTCAATCTTCATTTAGCAATGTTTAGCTCAGCACGTCTTAAAGCCTTTAAATAGGCAGCCTATTTATCTGGCATTTTTCCTCCCTAAAAGGGCATTTTAAAAAATGAAGATACAATGCTTTACATAAAAGGATTACAAATGCCAGATTTAGCAAAGTAATACATTCGGATCATTTTATATAAAATGCTTCTAACAAACAAGGACAGGAAAAGTAATCATGTCTCTCTACATCAGAGCAGATCACATATTTTATTTGAAATGTGTTTTCTTGGGCTGGCTGATTACAAATGATAATTTACCATATTTGTCCAATATATCTTCTAGTTATTCATAACAGTACTTATACTAAAATTAACTGCTGCTTTACAGACGTAGCACAAGAAACAAACCATCAAAGAAATATTGAAATGCTCTAGCATTTAGTGATATTTTTCCAAGAGGATATGGGAAGAGAAGAAATACTCTGTGTCCCTGAGGGACGTATCAGTTTCTTACACACACACACCCCTTTCTGCTTGCCAAAGCCAGTCAGGACTAAGAACTCATTAACTCCATTCTGTCCCATTAATTCACTTTCACTTCCTACGACCTATATCTGCCTCCTAGCCAACAAAGGGGACTCCTTAATCACCTACATTGGCAGGTATGTGGTGAAAGGAAGGAACTAGTCTCAGATGGGAATATTTAAAAGGCAAGAAGAGCCAGGTGTGTGTATCACAATGTAGCTCTGAGCACCACTCTGCCAAAGGGCTCGTCGATGACCAGCGAGCAGACTTAACCACCAATGACTAAAAGGCTGTACATAGGGCATCAAAGGCTACCATACTATAAAAATTTAGAAAACTGATATAATATCAGAGTGCTGCACAACTTGCAAAGCAATTATAAAGATACACTCAAATTACCTTGACGTTTCCTATATTTAGTTGCATAGAGCCTAAAACCCATAGGGCCAGATACTGGCCCATGCTAAGACCTCCTTGCATGGCTTCAGTGGTTTGGAAGGGCCACAAGGCCCTATTAAATGGGCATGATGGGATTCCTACAGCTCTGCACCACCCCTCCTGGGGGTGTGCCAAATCTAAGACGGTGCTGGTGATTCCAGTCCAGAATAACAGCCCTTCGGGGGCTGTTACAAGGTTAGCATAGTTTAGAGCAGCCATAAGGCTGCTCTAATTTACCACAGAGGCTGAATTCTTGCTCCAAAGAATGTGGGAGTGCAAAGGCAGCTTAAAGCCACCTTTGCCCCTTCTTTTATCTGCACCAAACACAGCTCTGGCACAAATGAGAATCTAGGCTCTACATTTTTAAGGAGGTCACATTGCTGTCACCGAAAGCTCTGTAAGTAGTAGAGGCACAGCCGGCCTAGCCGAGATGAGGGTTATTGGAACTCACAAATCTTCTTCCTCAGGGTACCTGCCAGAGGAAATCCCGCTTCTTTGACTGCAGAGGAGCTCTGCTTAGGTTAGGGGAGGTGGGGGAGACTGCTTTTGGCTATGCCTCCCCACTAGCTTCAGTTGAATATGCAGATGTCTGTACAGTTTTTCCAAACTCACTGTTTGCGCTTCGAACCTCAGGCTCCCAGAAGTGCTGACTCTTTAGTCATTGGGGATAATCTGTCAACAAGTAATTAATGTCTTTCCTCATCTTTTTCTTTTCCTTTTCAGGACCAGCTTTCATATGGCGGGAGTGATATAGAAAAGGTGTGGTGTACGGCTCACCGCATGACAGTGAGATATTATGTGTTGATCCTGCTCGACTTTGAGAAGTTAATATCCTGTCCCTCCTGTATTCAGGTTGAAAGCTGCTCGCACTATAGAAAGGCTCTGCATCTGGACGCACTGCAGATACAATGGAGAAGAAGAGAAGGCATCTAGTTTCCCCATGTATTATTATTAACATGTGCAATAAAAAGTAATTTTCTAAGAGCCTTAGGCTACGTCTTCACTACCCGCCGATCCGGCGGGTAGCAATCGGTTTATCGGGGATCGACTTACCGCGTCTCGTGAGGACGCGGTAAAATCGATCCCTGATGGCTCTACAGTCGACTCCGGAACTCCACCTCGACAAGAGGCGGTAGCGGAGTCGGCGGCAGCGCGGCAGCGGTCGACTTTCCCGCGTCCTCACCGCCAGGTAAGCCGACCTAAAATACGCAACTTCAGCTACGGTATTCACGTAGCTGAAGTTGCGTATCTTAGGTCGGAAGTCCGCTGTAGTGTAGACCTAGCCTTAGAACATGCCCCTCTCTTTGCTGTGTCTCCAGAATAAGAGGCCATACCAAATCAACCAGGCATTTGAAGACATACTTTCCTTCCTTCCTGATCCAGTTCTCTTTCAGTATTGGAAAAAAAACACCCTGATTTATTCACCAGCAGTGGGACCACAATAACTATCTTACAAAGCAACAGAAAGGACCCAACATGGATAATAACCCAAATTCTTCCCTGTCCAGTACCATCTCCTGCTTCAACCATTTGCTGAGAAGTACGACCATTTCACAGCACTATAAAGTCAATCAACCGATCTAACATAAGAAATAAGGAATAGATGGAAATAAGCTGGGAGAGCAGAGGTGTTGTTTAGTGGTCAAGGGTCAGGGCTTGGAGCTACAGCTGTTCCATGGCCAAAGGATCCACATTTATTAGCCAATAAATAAATAAATTAAATAAAAAAGAAAGAAACTAAAACCAAAATATCCCTTTTGGGCAAGTTGAACATTGTTCAAATGTTCTGGATCTACATTACTAAAAATCCTTCATTCCAATGGGAAAGAACTCAAAAGGGTGCTGTCCAGGGTTCTCTCAGGAAGTCTACTATCAAATTATCATTAGATCTGCCCCCCAGATCACTGCAGTAGTTTAGCCACTTGGTGTCTCACTGGATTGACAAACTGTTGTCATCTAGTTCTAGACAACCAAAGTTTCCTTGGATTTTAGTCAGACTGGCCACAAATACATCTCTACCCAGCATTACCTCCAGTGCTCTTCTCCCGCCCCTCCCCTATGGCGGGAAGGCACTGCGATAATAACAGAGTGTCTCGGAACCAAATTTGGAGGAACCATATCTGTTTTCAAAGGCTATACCCCACTACACAGAGTATTCGTTATGCACCATAATTTTCAGTCCCTTTTCATGCCTACAAGGTTTGATGTTAAAATTCTGTCACGTCCAGGGAAAGATCTAAAAGTAAACACAGCCAAAAATATAGTTGGTGAGGAGGGAGGGAAGAGAGAGAGAGAGAAGGGAATAATTCAAGGTAGCTCAAAGGTATTTGGTTATTTGCTTCCTAGCAGTTATTGATGTACCTCAGAAAATTCAACTGTTGCATAACCAAACCTCTTTGTTTTAGAAACAAAGCTGAGTCTTGTAAGACTATTTTTAGTTTCTGGTACTTTCTGGTTCCAACTGGGTCAGGGATTCCATGAGAATGGCCTCTCTAACTATGTCTCAATATCTCCACTTCTGGTGCCAACATAAACCCGGACGTGTAAAAACATGTGGAGGGAATAAAGAGGAAACAAGTTTCTTAGAACTCATTTGTTTTGAGCCCTGAACAAAGGACAAAGGCTGATCTGAATTTATATTTTATCTAAACCAATTTGCCCATTCCTAACCACATGACCTCCACAGAAAAATATTTGCAAACTTATACAACGCAGGCATTGAAAACGTTCTATAATGAAACACTGAGGTTACAGTAATTGAAGATTGGACCTTCCTTTGTTTCATTCCAAATACTTACTCAGCCATTTGAAGTCCACATAAGGGTGGGGGGGAATAAAAAAAATGAGACCAAAGTCAACTCGGGGTAATAGTGACTTTGCTGTATCAGTGCATGATAAATAGCAATTCATGAACCAACAACTAGTCATAATGGTCTCCAATCAACTAAATAAAAATGTTCAGGAAGTATATATATATATAAAAAAATCAACAAGCTGAGACAATTACAGGTCATACAGATGAGGTGTGGATGGTCTCTAGTTTCATACAGAAGAAAAAAAGAAGACAATCTCTATAAATAATGGCCTAGATTTTAGGAACTGCTCACACTAAAGCAGGTTCATAATTTGTGTACACACTTACCATGACTATATTCAAAAATGACAAATTAGACATATAAATGCCCTGTAAATGCACATACAATTGCTTACTTGTGCTCAAATCACTGTAATTACACGTGCAAATTATATGTGGGCACAATTCTGAAAATCTGTGCCTATATAGTCCTCATTTTTACAATACTTGAACTCTGAAGGAAAGCATTATTTAATACTGAATGCTAGCATCTTTTTATACACGTATACACACTATACATAGTGGGGGCCAGATCCATAGATGGTGTAAATCAGTGTAGCTCTATTGACTGCAAATGAATTATTTACACCAACTGAGGATGTGGCCAAATTATAGGCAGGGCTGGTTGTACAATCTATTATTAAGGTTGCTTGATACTTCCCCTTATAAGATCCTATTTTAATTTGCTTATAGCTTCGCCAAACCTTTTGAACCATGTGAGTTTACCTTTTCACCTCACAATGAAGAACATTTTGCCAGCAGCCTCTTATTGTTTAAACTGTGGTGTCTCCAGCTCAGACATCTCTGCTAATCACAACTGCACACAGCTGCAGTTTGCCACAGTGGAAAGAAGCGCGTGTGTATGTGACACCCTTTCTCTGGGCATAGCAAAACCATCCATGCAGGATTCCTGGATTTTTAAAGGTATTTGTGAAGAGTAATTTAATTCTTGCCTTTGGAATGAATCAAATTATAACAACTTATTTTATATTATTATTTGTTTGTGTTATTGATTGATAGTTTTGTAATGCCAAGAGGAAGATGCCTCTGGATTTCCCTAGAAAGGCTGTATATTGCTCCTTCTAAAATACTCAGTAATTTGTAGTATTTACCTGGGCTGCTTTGCAATTTTCAGCCAAGCCCTAAAAACAGTTCAGCTGAAGCATAATTTACAGACATAGTCACCAATAAGGATAAAGAGGAAGGAGGAGGGAAACACATTTTCATTAAAATTAGTAACAAAAGAGTTTGACAGAAAATCAACAAATGTGAGGGAAAGTCTCTTTCATCCCCTTTTAAAACTCCACTTTGTGAAGTTCAAATTTCTCCACAGGTTTAGAGAACCTTAATAAAAATTTGATTCTATGGTTACAACCTTCTTTAAAAAGTGCATTGATGTGCACACTCTCTGATTTGATCAGACATTTGGTAAGTGTATTGCTGGAGGGGGGAAAAAGAAAAGAAAACAAAACAGAATTACAGCTTTAGCATCCTAGCCAGATGACAACTTCTTTTGACTGAGACGAAAGAGGCATCCTTATAAAAGCCCATTACTGTCTTCCATTTTTGTTAAGATCAGCTTTCACCATGACACTATGTTAAAATAACAGTTATACCCATTTGAAGAACAGGTGATATATTTACCAGTGCTGATAGGAATCTTTCCACTGATTTCAGTGGGCTTCAGTTCTGGCCCACTAAAAGACGCAAGCAGATCCTCAGGTGGTATAAACTGTCATATCTTCAAATGGTGCTATGACAGTTTACACCAGCGGAGGATCTTCCCTCACGTGTACAAATGCTGTCTCTAGGAATTCTGTTAGTATTAGCCAATTAAGTCTGGTTTCACAGCAAGCCCTGTGTAGGAAGTAAGCACACACACCTCATGAGCCCACCTGGTCCCTTCACTTATACAATTCAGATCCACAGCACAGACACAGCTCAGATGTACATTGTGGTTTGTATCATGCAACCTGCCACTGTCACTTTAAGTGATAACTAAACTTCAGAGCTTAAGCCAATCTTAAGGCTAACCTAGCGAGGAGGGCTTTAAACTAGGTTCGACAGGGACAGGTGAGCAAAGCCCACAGGTAAGTGGGGAACATGGAGACCTGGAAACGAGAGGGAGTGTGGGCTATATTGGCAGAGAGAAAGGAGGGTCAGGACAAAACTGGGAGGCAAGATCAAACCAGTATCTTAGATGCCTATATACAAATGCGAAAAGTATGGGTAATAAGCAGGAAGAACTGGAAGTGCTAATAAATAAATACAACTATGACATTGTTGGCATCACTGAAACTTGGTGGGATAATACACATGATTGGAATGTTGGTGTGGATGGGTACAGCTTGCTCAGGAAGGATAGACGGGGAAAAAGGGAGGAGGTGTTGCCTTATATATTAAAAATGTACACACTTGGACTGAGGTGGAGATGGACATAGGAGACGGAAGTGTTGAGAGTCTCTGGGTTAGGCTAAAAGGGGTAAAAAACAAGGGTGATGTCATGCTAGGAGTCTACTACAGGCCATCTAACCAGGTGGAAGAGGTGGATGAGGCTTTTTTTAAACAACTAACAAAATCATCCAAAGCCCAAGATTTGGTGGTGATGGGGGAC
>NW_020664483.1:4512400-4593417 GCF_002925995.2 Terrapene triunguis
TGATGTTTCATTTTAAAAAATGGGGTTTTTTTTGCCGACTGCATAATAACACCACAAAGAAGAGCTATCGAAAGTCAAAAAGATGGCAAGTGGGCAGAGAACATTAAAGGCAGATCCTATGCCAAAAATTAGCCTGTAAAAGTGGGATCCTGAAGCTGTATAGTTCTTATCTCCCAATGATTTCCACATAAAACGTTTAACTTTAAACACATGAACAGTCCCATTGATTTTAAATGAGATTATTCTTGTGCACATTTAAGCATGTGCTTACATGCTGGATCGGGGCCGTTAAAAGCATAATAACGTATATAAAGGAAAAGATGTAATATTAAAGAATCAAAATTATTTGTAACTCGCCATTCTCAAACGAGGTTGAGAATGGCTCTTGGGAATTCTGTGCATAAGCATATATCCAAGGGAAGAAACTGCAACAACAGAAAACCAGATGAATAAGAAATGCCAACAGCTTGTCCGATAATATTTTACTTCCAGTTTAAAAAAAGTGTAAATGAAGTCAAAACACTTACACAGAAGACATGCAGGACTACAGCTCCATGTCTTCTGTCCTCATTTGTAAAGATGTCGCTGGGGAATTCATGGAGAGCTGGGAAAGGAGAAAAAAGAAACATTTAATCAGGATAGTGGAAAGATGCAATTTATGGCAAAGTAAGGTAATAAAAACAGATGAGTCCTTCTGTAGGTTGGTAATCTTGCAACAGACATGAATATGGGATCCCGTGCCATGGGTTTTTGCGACTGCTTTATGTTATGTTAGTTTGCTTAATCTGTCCTCTGGCCATTTATAGATCTGTGTATATTTACTGTGTAATTCAGAGCCATAGCAACCATAACATTACATCTCACGAAGATGCCTCGGAGATACCGAACAAATTCTAAGCTCAGCATCCTACTCCATAAAATGTTAAAGAGGAAAATGTTCTATTCTGGATTAAGCAGATGTGCAGCAATACAGATCACAAAGCATTTTTTACACAACGTTTTGTATTTGAAAAGGGAAAACCCTCAGAATGGGATGGGGAGAAGAATGGCAGGTGCTAGAAATGTTTAAAGTCAAAATGATTTATTGCCATGGGCTTCTTAGCATAATACACTCCTGGAATACACAAAACTCCTCATGATTAGGAACAGCTGGGTCTTGTCTCTGAGTCAGACCTCTTCTAACACCATTTTGGTCTGGACAGGGGACTAAACATAATACAGAGATGTATTAAGAGACGGCATTAACGATGTGATTGGGGTATGGATGCTTGAGCCACAGTGAAATAAATGTAGACGGTAATCTGCACCCTCAGAAAACACCATCCAGCCGATCTGAACACACAGGAGGGAGAACAACAATTCAAACCAAGCGTGAAGCAATCATTTTCAAAGTGGACACCCACAGCTATCATGGGTAAACACGATCAAGCCCTGGCTGGGATGATTTAGTTTGGAATTGGTCCTGCTTTGAGCAGGGGGTTGGACTAGATGACCTCCTGAGGTCCCTTCCAACCCTGATATTCTATGCTTCTATGATTCTATGGGTGGATGTACAATAGAGGCAGTTTCCTCTCCACAAGTGACAGGAACCGTCATCTGTGTATTCTGCTGGGTGGGGGAGATGTCACCGCTCCAATGGTAGGATAGCACTAACGGCACTATAAACCATAGCATCATCCCCTGGGCTGTCTTGATGAACAGATGGCTGCTTGGCCCCATCTCCCTCTGGAGCAATAAAAGATCTGCACATGTACCTGCCTATATACTTTCGAACTAGTTCTTCTTCTGGCAGAAAGGACATTTCCCTGAGGTCATGTTTGTTTTTCATATCTAGCAATTGTACTTAGTTCACTTAGTGTACTTAGCCCCTGGGAGCTGGGGATCTAAATACCTTTGTGGATCTGGGTCAAAGAGCCTTGCCCAAGCTCACATAGGTCTCTCCTTTGGTTGAACCAAGGTGATGCATGATGGGAGTCACATAACCATGGTGTATCATGGGAAAAGCGGTATGGCCCAGTGAGAATGAGGCATGAAGTACTTGAACTACAATTCCCATGAATAGACCTGGCAGAACTTGGTTGTTGGTTTTTTAAATAACAATTTCGATGGATACTATCAATGTTTATTTTAAGCATTTTTTTTTTAGATTTTTATCAATGTAAATGTTCACAGTTCAGCAAAATGATAGGTTGTAAGCGTTTTTTAGAATTATAGTGATTTGAATTTTCACAGTTGTGCGAAATTGGGGGCAGTGGGTCAGAGTTATTTAATGACAGTAGATGCTGAGATTCAAAAAGTTAAAGCTTTATAAACCATTAAAACACAAATTGTCAACATTGTGTCACAATAATAAAAGTAAAAACCCTTAAATCAACAAATCATACCTGTTTTCACTATTCATTCACTAGTCCATTTGTAATAAGCCTAAATCACTGGATTTTGACTTTAGTAAGTTCTCAAGAAGAACTTTTCTTACGTTGCCTATCATTAAATTTCAATCATCATGGATGGAAATATTATGTTGGATCGTGTATATATGGTGAAATTGACATTTGCCAATATTTACCACTAAAAATCGAATCCTTTCAACTCTACCATGAGACACCATGGCAGTTCCGGGGGATAATTGTTGAACCAAGTTGAAGCAAAATGCTTCAACATTTCCAGGCCAATATTTTTCAGAAGTTTCTGTCCCATGAAAAATTTTGACTGATTCAGAGCGAAAATAAATGTCAAAATATTGACCTTTCCCATGGGACAAAAATTCCTATTTTTCAACTAGCTCTAGATAAATGCAGGATGATCTAAGGTGTGTCAGATGGTGTCATTTACATGTTGAGAAGGCACGAAAAAGGTGCAAATTATGTCACTGTAGACATCCTTGATCTCACCTCTGAACTTTGCCCTGAACTTATTATTCGTGGATCAGAACCCAATTCCTTTTTACCTAAAATATTTCTCCATGTCCCCAAGGTGAGCAAGACTCTTTCTGTATGACACTAGCTCTACCAGGAGCTTTGTTAGTTCTCAGAGCAAACTATGCTGAAAAATGGCAAAGAACTCTGAATGCAAGGATTTTCACTGTGCCTTACTGGTGCGACACACTTATTGACACTACAACCTCACCCCGCACGGCCATAATATGAAACACATAGCTGGAGAAGAGCAGCTTGGAGGTTGCATGGTGCCAACACTACATTATTCATCAAGTGAGTGTGTCACATATGCTGGTGACTGCCAAGCTACTCCCCAGGAAAAAGGTAAATGCACTTAACATTACCTGACACTTAGAAGTATTATGAGGACTAAATATTATTATTTCTTTCATTTTTGTAATCACTGATAATACCTAGCTCGTATACAGCACTTTTTATCCATAGAGCTCAAAGTGCTTTACAAAGGAGAGCAGGATCATTATCCCCATTTTACAGATGGGGAAACTGAGGCACAAGGCGGTAAGTGCCTTGACCAAGGTCACCCAGCAGGCCAGCAAATCACATTTGAACATGGGTGCCCTCTTTTTAAGGGCTAAGACACTACCAGCTGCTTATATCTTCACTTCAGTAGCATTCCAGTGCATAAATAAATTGCTGGAAATAAGTCCTGTTTCAGGGCCAATATCTCTGGTAAGAGTTCCACCTCCTACTCCTACTGTTCCTAATCAAAGCTTGCATGCTAGTTTGTGTGGGGTTGGTGTGTCTTTCAAAACCAAACCCCAGTTGCAGAGTCCAGTAAACACACTCTGCAGAGATAACAGCTGCTCTATATTTAGATGTATTTGCCTGTATGAGAGAAGATTCCATTGGATGTTCTGTATTCATTTCAAATAATAGCTTTTCCCCTGCAGCAGACTCAAAGGCAAAGTTATTATTGCTCTGAATGAAGAATATGAATGTTTACTCTGCAGTAATGCTGTAGGATTCAGGCAAACTCCATGGTCTAATTAGCTTAGAAGAGAGCATCTGTTGGTAGAAGTGAACCATGAAGAAACTTCATGCAGAGACATAATTATTTCAAATAAGATGATGGAAAGAAATACCAAATCAGATGCATTTTAACTGTCCATCACGAGAAAACACAGGCCCACTTTCTGATCTCAGTTACTCTTGATGTAAACCTAGAATAACTTCATTGAAAACAGAGGGCTTACAGCAGCATAACAGGGATCAGAATTTGGCCCCTAGTCTCTTTGCTCAGTCAGACTGCTTTGGGTTGTGGATTCTTTAGGAATCTGTATCCTTAATATTGAAACTGAAAAGAAATAGATTAAAATCTGTTCAGTATTAATGCGTTTTGGCCAATCAAATGCTGGTGTTGCAAGCCACTAATGACACTAATTGCAGTACAATTGAAAGAGGTTAGATTGTCTCGTAGCTACCTCGGTCACAAGCCTGCAGCCAATGGAGTGGAGCCACTGCGTCCTCACCTATATCCATGTTGCACCTGCTTTTGCTTCCCTCCTTCCTTACAGCAGGAGGGGAGGTATCAGGCCTAGTGTATTGAATGTACATATATCAACGGTTTGCAGTTCGCCTCTACCAGCCCCGGATGCAAGTTTACACGGGGGGGGGGGGAGTGTCGATGTAAGAATGGCGTAGCTGAAGTTGACATATCTTATTTCGACTTACCTCCCGTCCTCACGGCGCGGGATTGACGGCCGCGGCTCCCCCGTCGACTCCGCTTCCGCCTCTCACCCTGGTGGAGTTCCAGAGTCGACGGGGAGCGCGGTGGGGATCGATTTATTGCGTCTAGACGAGATGCGATAAATCGATCCCCGATAGATCGATCGCTCTGGCAGGTAGTGTGGACATACCCTTTATTAAAGTATAATACAGACTTACTGATTCTCTCCAATAACATAACAAGTGTCATGGAAAACTATCGACTAACTAGAGTGCAAACAAGACAAAACAAAACCCACACCTCTCACTTGCTTAAATCATTCGATTTGCTGTCAGTAAATAAAGTATTTTGCGGGATTAGCCAATGTATTTCCAAGGTGAGCAGACAATTACTACCACCATCTAAAGAGGCATGTAATAGAGATGGATAATGTGATGATTAGTATTGCAAATGTGGTTTTGTTAGTCAAATAAAGGCAAATTACTTTCATTTAATGAAATGCTGTGTTAACGCTACATGTGTTAATTGGATTAAAAAGCATTTAAAGATTGTCAGCCTGTTAGGTTGCCGGAATAGCTTTCAGTTATATGCTGAAAAGCAGTTGTAGAAATGGCCTTCCAAATGTGTCGTATCGCTCAATAACTCCAGATTGAGTTTGCTCAGCTAACAAATAAAAAGCTGTCGTTTTTGCTAACCAGCAGCCCTACACATTCAACCAGGAGTCCAAAAATCAAGCTATGTTCTTCTTGGCTTTCACATCATTATCATTAATAAAGTTCTACAGTTGGAATTTAATTAACAATTCTGTAGATGATTACATCAAAAACAATCCAGCTCACTCTCCCATAGCTGGATTACCTCTGCCGCGTAAGAGGAGTAAAAAGCTACATCCTAATGTGACTAATGTAAGCAGCAAAGACTAAATACACACAGGGAGCAGAGCTGTCAGGTGAAAAACTGCCATTTTCACATAGTCACTTTTCTGACCAAAACAGCAGTTTAGCATTGGTAATAACACATTTCAGAGAGTGTAAAAATGCAATGTTATAATGTGTCATAAGCCAGAAGCTGGGAATGGGAAAGGGGATGGATCGCTTGATGATTACCTGTTCTGTTCATTCCCTCTGGGGCACCTGGCACTGGCCACTGTCGGAAGACTAGGCTAGATGGACCATTGGTCTCACCCAGTATGGTCGTTCTTACATTGTTATAAGTCCTGCCAAAGTTATCATCAAACTAGGGTGTGAGCCAGTATAAAAGTACAGAGGAGATCTTAATATTAATCTTTCCATGAAAGAGGCAGTATCAGCAATACTGCAGAGGGTACGTCCACACTGCAATCAGAGGTGTGACTGCAGTATGCATAGACATCCCTGAGCTAGTTTTGATCTAGCTAGCTTGAATAACAATAGCCGTGACACCACAGCTGCAGAGGCGGCAGTACAGGCTGGCCGCTCACGTATATTATATACCCCGAGTCCCAAGCCCATGCTGCCATGCCCCGAGTCCTCTATGGGCTTGTCTTCATTGCTGGAGTTTAAAGCACCACTTAACTGGAGCTAAAGATTTGTGTGTGTGGACAGGAGTCGGGCTGTGACAAAACTCAAGTTATAGCGCAAATATACCTGCAAATAAGACGAGCCCATGGGATGTTTTGCAGCCTGATGGCTCTGCTCTCACTCCAGAATACCTCGTGTGTACTAACTGACGCTAACTGTTGCAATGAAGACAAGCCCACAGTGTAGGAAAAGAGACCCTATGGCAAAGGGGGGAAGGATAGCTCAGTGGTTTGAGCATTGGCCTACTAAACCCAGGGTTGTGAGTTCAATCCTTGAGGGGGCCATTTAGGAATATGGGGCAAAAATCTGTTGGATGATTTAATTGGGGATTGGTCCTGCTTTGAGCAGTGGGTTGGACTAGATGATCTCCTGAGGTCCCTTCCAACCCTGATATTCTATTAAATAAACTGTACAGACAGTCCAACCCTGTGAAACAGGAGAGTCTTTCTGTCACACCAGACATCAGGTGAATGAAAGCAGGGGAAGTAGCTAGCAAACACAGATTGTTCACTGCCCCATGCTACAATATACCCATAATTGGCAAAGACAGGCCCATTAGCACACACAGTCTGAAGGGTAACTGTGAGCTGGTGCAATTACATAGTTATTCAACAGGACCTTACTAAAAGCAATCTGCAGCAAACATCCTGCCAGGTATCACCCACTGTCTCCAGCAATCAGAGGACAAAGCACACTTGGCGGTACATTTTGTCTACACCCACTCTGGGCCACAAATGAAGCCACGTGAATGCCTCAAATGGCAGAATTTGGCCTTTTATGTGGACTGACGTCTGTGACCCTTAGGTAGACGATGCAATGGGTATTTTATTATTACTATTTTATTTTGTGGTAGCACCCAGATGCCCCAATCAAGATCTCCCCTCCCTCCCCCTTTGCGCTCGGCACTGTACAAATACATACTAAGACACACTGCCTGCCTCAAAGAATTTACTGTCTAAGGATCTATTTAAACAGATTCCAGCACTAATACTGGAGTTTAAAAAAAAAAAAAACCACCACGGAAGGCAAAGATAAAGGGCAATGAGGTGAAAACTATCTTAAATGATTCAATTTTCCTCAGCTACAGCACTGTTATGTGCAAGGCAAACGTTCACATCACATCTTCCTTCGGAGAGATTTTCACAATCAATCACAACTACCAGGGATTGCAAAGGAAACATGACAGGCATGGTTTTATGAATGTACATAATGATTCGCTAACACACCAGTATCTACTCACCCCACCCCCATGCACACACATAGGCATAACCGAATTTAGCATGACAATTTTTGACACATGGAGATAATAAAAATTCAGTCTCCTATCCAGTGTCTGTACTCATTCAAGAAGAGTGACAACGGTAAAGGCAGGTAGGAAAAAAATAAAGCAAGCTGCAAGCAACTGGAAAGGGATGGGGAATCCCAGACTTCACTCCTTTTGTGCATAACAGAAACATTTAATCCTATCCAAATTCAGATCTCCCATCTCTCTAGCACGACACCTCTCTACCCAAGGTTATTCTAAGATGTCTCTCACTAGGTTATCAAGACATAGTCGGAAGGCAAGCGCTTTGAATGGTTTGTACCTGAATTCATGGAGTTACAAAAGACTGCAAATTTGCATAAGCTATCTACTGCATTTTTTGTTAGAGGATGTTGGCGGGGATGAATCAGGGACAGATGAACACAGATACGAGCAGTGTCTTACTAAAAAAGGAGCTCCTGTCTCTGAAGAAGTGGAGGAAGCTACTTGGAAGCTACTCAGACAACAGCTGCCCTGTTTGAACTGCATGTCGGGTGCTTAGTTTGTTTATTACAGTGTCTTCAGATTGTGCAGCTTCAAGGAGAGAAGGTGGTCAGAGACTTTGCCAGTCTTTTATTTTGATTGTACCAGAAAAACCTGTAAATAAACCTGAAACCACAGAATAAATGACTCCTGCTGACAGGGCCGGCTCTGGCTTTTTTGCCGCTCCAAGCAAAAAAGCCTCCGGCCGCCCCCCCCACCTGCGGGGGGGTGGAGGGTGGCCGGAGCCCCCGGGGGGAGGGCGGTGGCCGGGGGGAGGGCGGCCGGAGCCCCGGGGGGAGGGCGGCGAGCCCCGGCGTTAGCTCCGCTCTCCCCCCGGCGGGGGCTCCGCTCTCCCCCCGGCGGCCGGAGCCCTGGGAGAAGGGCGGCGAACCCCGGCGGGGGCTCGGCTCTCCCCCCCCGGCGGCCAGAGCGCCGGGGGCAGGGCGGCGAGCCCCGGCGGGGGCTCCGCTCTCCCCGGGGGCCGGAGCGCCGCGCCGCTCCCCTCCAGGTGCCGCCTCAAGCACAAGCTTGGTGGGCTGGTGCCTGGAGCCGGCCCTGCCTGCTGAGTTTCTGTCAAGTCGTACTGATTCTGGCCTTCAATGTCTGCAGGAAGCTTGGCTTACAAACTCTGCAGGAGAATAAGATTTCCATACAGGATCAGTTTTTCCATGAAGATTTTCTATGTAGATATTAGGTACAATATTAGTCAGCAGTATCAGGCCCTTATTACTATTGTTCCTATGAATTTCAGAGTTGAAATGCTTGCAATTCACTTTTTTTTTGAAGGCGCGAATAATGAAAGGGCGATGTCCTCAGAGAGGACTGGCTGCTTGAACGGCTCAAATTTTAAAGTGCACTCCGTTGTAAGCAACATTTTATTAGCAATTAAAAAAAAGTAAACATAGGAGCTATTAGATATTAGAAGTGGTAGAATCTGAATTAGCCAGATGGCATTTTATGGACTAACTTGTTAACGACAAATAATCAAGAGCCAGATCCTCAGCTGGTCTAAATGAAATTGGAGTTATGTTGTTTTCATCCACTAAGGATCTGGTCCCAATTCTTTAACTATTTATTTAGTTGCTGCTACAGAGCAGCAGTAGAGACAATGGGTGTCATTTTGATCTCAAACATGGTGGTTATCACGTTATAACATCGGCTATTGATTTTACAACACACACATTGATATCCACTAACATAGAAGAGATCAGGACTAATCCTGCGGCTCTTAATTTTAATCAAAATGTTCAAAAGGACACATAAGAGCATATTCCCTCGTCAAGATTTTTATCCTTGCTTGGTAAGGAGCTGTTATATTTCAGTCAAAATAAAATGGGTAGCTGGAATGAAGTTTTGCCATTTTTTAAAATCAGCATGTCGTTTATTAAATCAGAATCCTGCTTATCTTCTCCTAAGCTTCAACTGCCTTACAAAATCATCTGCATTACAAGTGAAAATCCTTTGAACGGAAAAGTATTACAGAACCTCCTCTTTGTTCAGAGTAGCAAAGAGCGCTACCTCAGAGTGGTTTGCACGCTGCTAAGGAGAACAGATGCACAAAGAACACGACGCTTCATCAGTCACTTGAACATTACCAAAAATATTTGCTCTCACCAACCTGGAAACCTCTCTTCTCCCTCCACTCTTCCCCCCCATTTATTTGATGGTTCCCCTCCAAACTTTTTTTTTTTAAGTGCAGCTCCCAAGACAAAGTGAGCTGTAGAGGTTTCCATAGAAACCTTGGATTCACAATAGCAAAGTTGCATTACTGAAGGGAACTAGTACCGATCCCTACATTTGTACTATAGAGGGTTCTTTGTTTTCATGGGATGAATGACATTAGGATTTCATGTAACCGAGAGGGTACTTCTGCCTTAAAAAAAAGATATTAGCAGCGTTACTTTTAGAGCTGTCAAATCTAATTACAAACAATGGACTGTGGGAGAAGTATATAAAAAGATGCAATTGAGACCCGAGAAACCTATGAACTCAGGTCAACCCTCCCTTCGCTATCTCAGTTTAAATGAAAAATTAGGTCACTGCAAAGATTTGAATAACATTCTCTACCAGATCAATAGCTCTTGGAGCGGCAATAGGATTTTAAACAAAATTCTTTACTCTTTTCTCACCAGGCTAACTACTCGGGGACCTGTTCTTGTCCCAAATAAAGCCAATGGGAGTTTTGACATTGACTCCCGTGGTGGGGGAATAAAATACTAGGATTGCTGGCCCACCAGTCTATGTTTTATAAACAAAACTCTGCAGTCAGATAAGGTGGAAGACTCGGGAACCAGAAAATGACTTCAGCGTATTTCTAAACTAACCTCTTTGCTTGTATAATTTTAAATCCATCAGGGAGCAAAAAGCCAGTTTATTATCTGTATTGCAGTAGTGCTTAAATGCCCGAGTCAGGGATTAGGACCCCAATAGGCTAGGCGCTGTACCTTGCATATGATGAAGAGGCAGTCCCTGCCCCAAAGCGTTTATTTGAGTAATTTCAGGTACTACACATACTCATTTTTGTGGTTTCTCAACCACCTTTTACTTTTATCGATACAAAGGGTTTTTTTCTCTCTCCTGTTGCTGGAGAAGGACCCATGGAAAAAAACTGGGGACATTTAACTGACAGGGGGGACTTGGCAGCTGACTATGCACCAAGTGTTTGTCAAATTAAAAAATAAACAAAGAATTTCTTCCCCTCTGATCTCATTCAGCCATAGGGAGATTTGCCTCGGGAGGTGGTGGAATCTCCATCACTGGAGATTTTTAAGAGCAGGTTAGGCCAACACCTGTCAGGGATGGTCTAGGTAATACTTAGTCCTGCCATGAGAGAGGGGACTGGACTAAGATGACCTCTCGAGGTCCCTTCCAGTCCTATGATTCTATAGTCACTTCATATTACAATACTAGGTAAAAAATGTTCAGACATATGTGAATTTTAATCTGTTAGGGCTTTGAGTTAAAACACATGAGGCCCTGATGGTCATTTACATGAAGGCTCCTCCACACCATTATGGCTGAGCGGATGGCCCTTAAAGTGGGTACGAATTAGGGTTGAAAAATTCTGAATTCTACGTTTTTACCAAACTGCTCGTTAAAAATACAATTTTCAATTACCTAGACTCCAAAAAAAAAATGTTGATGAAATTTTTTTTATCAACAATTTTGAGGGCTAAGGTGAATTGCATTTACGTTCATTAAAAGAACGCTTTACGTTGCTAGAGAACTGGAAAAGGTGTTCAAGGCTATGTCTACACTGGTCAGCAGTTCGGACAACGGGGTCCGAATAGCAGCGCGCACCGAAGTGCTGCAGTGTAACTCCCCTGTGTGGCCGCTGCAGGTGCAAACCAAAAGGTTTCTAGTTCACATTAACAGAGTTCCGCATGAGAGAGTTACAGCACAGCACTTTTCACTTTGCTACTATTCACACCCTGTAGTCCGAACTGCAGGGCAGTGTAGACAAACCCTTAGTGTAAATGAAAACCAGACCACACAGAGCCAGGAAATTCAGGGGTGGATTTTCAAAAGCACTCAGCATTTGGCTAACTCATCTCCTACTGAAGTCAATGTATTTAGGTGCCTAAAGAGGCAGATGTGGAGATTGAAAATGTGATCTAGGTGAACCATAAAGGTTCAAAACCTAAGGCAAATAAAAAACACCCAAAATGTATGTTTTTACAAAAATCTCAAGATTTTTAAGCCAGTCTTGTGGTTTTTGGAGCCTGACTCACTTGGGGCTGGAAATACTGTGATTAAATTTACGATTTGTTTATACAGCACCTTCCAAAATGGGCCCTAACCTGGTCGAGGCCTCTACAATAACAGTAATAATTAATAGCTCCTCAGTTTTATCAACTTGACATTGCTGTAGGCCCTACCAAAACTCAAAGGAAAAAGAGCTAGCTCTTGGAATTCCATTCCCCAGCTACCAATCCTCAGGGTGAGGTCACAGAAGGGAAAAGGCTGATACAGTTCAAACTCACAGGGACAGGATAGCATCAGCTGCTCGCAGAACTCCGTTCTCCAAATAGCCACTCAGCAGTGGGAGGTCACAGAACGGAGCTGCCCCAGGCAGGGCTCAGAGACACGCTTTCAGTAGCACCAGCTGCTCTCAGACCTCAGTCGCTCTGATTGCTCCCCAGCATGGGGAGGGTACAGAAGGATGTGGGCTCAGTACAGACCATGTTATAGGGGAAACTCTGGATGTGCAGAATAAATGCCCTTGAAAGCGCATCAAGTTACTAAAAGCTCCAGCCCCTAAAAGCTAATAATGGTTAGAACAAGATGTGGAATACGCAGCCATCTGCTGAGGTTACATCTGACCCATAGATTTAAAGTCCAGAAGGGACTATTACGATCAACTAGTCTGACGTCCTGCGTAACACAGGCCAGAAAACTTAACCCAGTCTGTCGTTCCTGCGTCAAGCCCATAACATCTGTTTGAGCTAGAGCCTAGTGCTGTGTGAAGAGAGCGAAGAAGTGGTACAGCAGCTTCCAGATGCTCTATTAATACATTAGAAGGACTGGTTCTGAACTGCAACTTCATACTTTGGCTTCAGGACTCAATCATACAAGATGGAGATTGCCCCACGCTTAGTCCCCTGCTGGAGCGCTCAGCGCCTTGCCGGACCATCCAAGTGAATTGTTTGAATCTAGTGGCAAAAAACATGCAAGTGCCCATGGAAACCCTTGATTGTCTTTAATAGCACTGGGGGGCTAATTCTGATTCAAAACAATTAGAACTAGTGCAATTACAACAACATACAGAGCCAGATTCCCAGTTACACACAGGCCAGACGGGCGCCAAGGGGTATCACCGGGCCAGATTTCCTCACCCTGGATTCTGCATGCAAACAGTCCTCACACAGAACGCATGGCAAATGCAAAACCAAGTGCCTTATTTACAGTTGAATATAACAGAACACGTTCCCCACAGCTCATGGTTCTTACATTCTCCCCAAGCACAGGGTGCGTGGCGAAAAGCGATCTCACTTCTCTGCAATCCTGGGTTTCTCTGGCCTTTCCCTCCAGCCTACCTCTCTCCCCTCTTCTTCTTCCCATCTCTCTCTTAGCTGTCCTCCCCTGATGAGCTGAGCCACCATGATCATTGATTAATCATTCCATCCCTAACCAATTATCTCTCTAATTTGCCCCATGTGGGGACGCTTACCAAGTGCCCAGAGTGATGTCAGCCCAAGCCTACTCACACTCTGTCACAAGGGGCCTCAGTGCAAATGAACACCTGACCCACAGTTTTCAACTAGAACTGCTTCCTTCAGGGTTAGCAAATCAATTAACAGGATGGTCATTTGCAATATCTGAATAAAGACAATGACGCTCCCCCAAAAGGCTGATGAGAGTTCTCAGCTTATGGGCAGGCAGGCAGAGCATGGAGAGCAGCAACATAACCTCCTCATGCTGTCCCACTCGTGTGCTACAACTCGGACCTGTAGGGACCACCTTGCGGAGTGAAGAGATCCAATAGTCCCTGTGCTCATTCAATCCTTGACTTCTCTGCTGGGGCCGACCATCAAGATGATGGGCTCTGTGCTTGTGACATCCGACCATTAGGAATTGGGTTGAGACCACCAACTTAATTCCCATGCTGTAAGACATCAGTCACTGGCTGGCAATTTGCTACTGCCACTACAACCAAGCCAGCTTACATTAGAACTGTTGTCCTTGGAGATTCCATCACCAGTCCCCAGAGTCTGTCAGTGCCCCCAATATATTTAAAAATGTTAAATTCTTGCATTCTGACTCCTTGAGGTGGCGGGAAATGTTTCTACATGGAAGACAGAAGGGTGGCATTTACCTTAGAGTGACATGAGTTACAATTTAAAGAAACCAAGCTATGTTTCCATATCAATCATAAATCATCTTGCTAATGTTTTACAGGCATCTCTACTTTCAACTACTGAAAACAAACAACTGAAATAGCAAAGTGCTGTTGAGTACGTTTATAAATCATGCAGCACAGCCCCCCCTCTCCGAGAGTCATTGTTGGCACTATCCCATACACTGTAACAATGGTACAAGGCCTGACTCTTGCCTAACAATGCTTGATCAGATGGGATTCTCTGTACCTTTGCAGTAATGAATTCTAATGACTAAAACTGAAATATTTATTGTCGATGCTCAGACTGCAGTGAGTTTATTCAAGGATTCATTTCTACGGTTTACTGCTCACTGCTCTGCTTGATCAGAGAAATACTGGAGATACACACAATACATATGGTCATGGGTACCGGGAGACCGAACAAAAGGGTTTCTTTTGTTCTTAGGCTTCTTTTATAGCGGCTTCCATTTTCTCCACTGTCGTTTTTGTTGCCCAATGGTTAAACGCGTGGGCAAAATCAGTATCGTGTATTATGTGTGTGGCTATAAAATAAGGTTAGTCCTATCACCAGCCAGCTCAGAGTTCATGCTTGCGGTTTTGAATGTTTAGCAGAAATGTTATACTGAGAATGGAACAAGCCCTTGGGATTCTTGCTGGTTGACATATCTTAAGCCAGCATGTCCCGATGCACTGCACTGCTACAGCTGTTGGCATGTTCGCACCTGTGGCTTTTTTAGCATGCACGTCTGATGCGCACGTCCACTGAGCCCAACCACATAACCTAGCTATGGAGGCTTTTACCAATCCATCATCTCGGCCTAATTCTCAATTACACTTAGGCCCTTTGCACTGTTTAGCAGTATGACGTGGCCGTAAAGTAATTATACATGTAATTTGCACCCACATTACAGCCCCTTTACACTACCAAAAATGATGCTCAGAGGCCTGAGTATCAGAAAGAATCAGACCCTATATGTTTTATTATTAATAATGATTATTACTTATTTGAATTGCAGTAATACCTAGAAGCCCCAATCATGGACCAAAGCTCCCGTTGTGCAAGGCACTGTATACACACAGAACCAAAAGATTAGCCCCTGCCCCAAAGAGCTTACAATCTAAGTGTATGTATCTAAGTATGTAAAACACAGTTATGCCAAGTCTTGTGATTGTATGGTGAGTCTCACCATATTTGGAGTTGTTCTTAAAAGTCCCAGCTCCTGGAGTCAGGTGATTACGTGAAAAATCTCAGTGGGCTTTTTGTTTTTAACTGAAACTTCCTAGCTTTTGTGACTGCAGAGAAAACGTGAACCCTGAAAGCTCAAAAGCCAGATGGCAAATTAAAAAAAAAATACATACGGGATCCATTTAAGTCTTGTGCTTTTTAAGCCAATCTCATGATATTGGGGGGCCTGAGTCATGATTTTTGAACACTTACGGATGGCAATACCGATAATATAGAGCTACACATACCACACATGTCGAAATACTGTCTATGTGACAAATCACACAGCCATGTGATGCATTTTTCCTGCATCTTTAAACACTTCGCCTTCTTTCTGCTTACTAATCCCTCTCCCTTGGGACTTATTCTAACAATTCAGACAGCTGAGCAGTTTTCAATAGCCACCTTCTCCAATCCTTGCTCTTATGGAATTGAGGCACAGTAAAACATGGTCTGTCCCTGTAATGGAAGAGCTCTCACACCAAGAGAAGTGCTAAAGAAGAGGACAGGCATTTAGAAGTTTGATCACCCTTTTTAGCATACTCAGAGGAGGGTGACTCCCCAGCCAGCAAGCCAGAATCTTTAGCCCTGTTCTTTGAATATTAACCTGTGACCAGGGTCCCAATGGGGACCAGCTATGGTCACTCAATTAGGGTGAACTGCAAAGAATGGGGCAGACAATCCCCATAACACTGGTGGATATTCCAATACTTAGATTCACCAAGCCAGCATAAAACAGCTTCTTTATTACCGTACTGGTTACTCAGAAGTTCAAACTACACAGTTCCCTTAAAGTGATCCAGCCTCAGGCCTCCATCCAGGTACCTAAGTCAAATATGATGAAGATTCCTGAAAATCTTATTTCATCATATAAAAGAGAAGGTTCTACCAATCCCAAAGGATCAGACACATTACCTCCCAGGTTATTGAATATTCCAGATCTTATCCAAATACACGCTACAGGACCTTCCGCCAGCTTTTTTGCCGCCCTAGGTGGTGGAAGGTCCCGCCCCCGAAATGCCGCCCCCGAGAGAGGCAGCGGAAGGTCCCGCCCCCAAAATACCGCCCCCGACAGAGGCGGCGGAAGGTCCCGCCCCCGAAATACTGACGACGACCGGGGCGGCCGAAGATCTGGCCACCGTGGTCTCCGCCCCCCAAATGTTAGCGCCCTAGGCGACTGCCTAGGTCGCCTAATGGGTTGCGCCGGCCCTGGCTACAGCCAATTCTTATTAACTAAACTAAACTAAATGTTATTAAAAAACAAAAGACAGAGTATGGTTAAAAGATCAATATACATACAAACATGAGTTCAATTCATTTAGGTGCAGATTCATAGCAGAGATGGTGAGCTTTGTAGTTGCAAAGAGTTCTTTCAGAAATAGTTCATAGGTTATAGTCCAATGTCCATATTCAGGGCGTACCAGCATAACTGGGACCTCAGTCTTGTGACTCAGACTTCCCCCGAGGAAGCTTAAGCAAATCTGAGATGACAGAATCGGGACCCAAGGATCTTTTATGCAATTTCATGTCTTTTGACAAGTTGGGATTCCCTCAGGGAACAAAAGGTAATTAGGATGACTTTGAAGGAGGTCCATCATGGGTACTTAGCTATAGAATTGACATAAGGCCATTTGCTTGTTCCTCCACCATTCACAGTATATTTCAAAGAGAGATGAATACCGAGATATCCAGTGTTTACAATTCATTTAAATGCTAGGATGTTCTTTTGATCTCAGAACTATCTTTATACAGCATAGACAGGGACTGTTGATTCCATCGTTGACCCTACTCATACATATGTAAATACAAAAACACAACCATTATCTCCCCGCGTCATTTGAGGGTTATTTATGTTGCA
Organism: Terrapene triunguis; assembly: GCF_002925995.2. Classification (NCBI taxonomy): domain Eukaryota; kingdom Metazoa; phylum Chordata; order Testudines; family Emydidae; genus Terrapene; species Terrapene triunguis. Next base: position 4,529,291 of record NW_020664483.1, read on the forward strand.
GGATGTTTAACCCTTTCCGGCCATGCGTCACATAACCCAATCCTGAATAAGTAACAAGCAGTGAACGATGTACGTGAACATAATTTTGCCTGGCTAAAAAATTTACAACAAAAAACACTCCGAAAATTTTCATCTTCCTTCCCCCTCCCTCAATCCCACTATGCCCAGTGCCCGAGATGGGCAGAAATCAGCCCTGGCTCAATAGCAACATTTCTATACCCCAAAATGTTACAGCTATAAACTCTGCTCTCTCTTGCCATACACCACTAGAAAGAGGAGCCTGGATTCAGGAAAGCACGTAACTTAAGCACGTGCTTAATTCTGATTGACTTCAATATGAGTAACACGTGTGCCCTACCTGAATGGGAAACTTATACTTTATACCACCGGAGAGGCAAGATTTCCCAGCTGTCTAGTTTTACTCAGCACCGCGCTAGCAAAGGCCAGAGATAACAGACTTTAAATTCATTATGTTTATATGCACACAAAAGAGACCCCCTACTCATCCCTGAGTAAGGCAAGCTCTATCTGCTTATCCGTGTCTGATGCATTATGAACAGCCACAAATTCCGATAACAAATCACTGCTTCTTAGAGAAAGGCTCCAATTCATCATCTATTGCACAGCCCAAGTAATAGGAAAGAGTTGAAAAACCTTTCCATACAAATCCCACTGAACAAAAGGCTTTTACTATAAGTGGTTGTAAAAGGAAGGAGAAACCCTGTTTTTCTTGTCAAAACTCTTTTTAAAAATTCTCTGAGAGGGAGACTCTTTTCCAGAGGTACAAATTCAGTCTCTCTGAAAAGTTGAAAGGAGATTGGAAGAAACATTTTTAATATTGTTTAAGGTCATTAACATAATACACGATTCAGCATCAATAAAACCCCACCTTTCCCATGTCACTGGCTTTCTATTTATCAGAGAGGCTATTTGCTTGAAGGAATGAAAGAGCTGTCAGAAGCAGAGGTAATAGCATAAACCAGAGCAGAATTAGGAGGGAACATGAGTTAATGAGCAAAGGGGACTTTGATCTGTGGACACTTGGGATACATTTTCCCCTTAACTTTCTGACAATCTAGTTTTTTGGACATCTAACTGAGGCTGAGATTCTGTGCTGTGCTGACCCAGCCCAAATGGAGTGAGGGCAAAAATCTGCTTTCCTGCCTGGCGTGATGCTGGCAGACCCAGTGCCAGCCCATGCCAAGGCCCCAGGACTCAGTGAACACTGACAAATGCACAGCTGGAATCCAATCTGGCTCACCTGTGTGTTAGTGTTTAGACTTTATGGAATGCTTATAGGATGCTGTATGTATTAATCCTACTTATAATATCTGTGTCCCATGTGATAAGGTAAAGTTTAAATCAGGGGTCTGCAACCTTCGGCACACAGCCCATCAGGGTAATCCGCTGGCGGGCCGCGAGACATTTTGTTTACGTTGACCGTCTGCAGGCAGGGCCCCCCGCATCTCCCAGTGGCTGTGGTTCGCCGTTCCCAGCCAATGGGAGCTGCGGGCCTCAGGGACGTGCTGGCCACCACTTCCCGCAGCTCCCATTAGCCGGGAACGGTGAACCGTGGCCACTGGGAGCTGTGGGGGGGCCGTTCCTGCGGATAGTCAACGTAAACAAAATGTCTCGCGGCCTGCCAGCGGATTACCCTGATGGGCCGTGTGCTGAAGGTTGCCAACCCCGGGTTTAAATGTTTACTCTGTAACTGTAAAAATGTTTGCTAAGACTGTGAATCCCCCACAGTCGGGAGAGAAGTATTACCAAGTGTGAAATACTAGTTTACCACAAGAGGTGTCATCTCCTCCTCAACAAAAGAAGGTCTACTGACGTCAAACAAGCCATTGGGGACAAAACACTTTGTAGATTGCTTCCTCCCCCACACCTGAAGTGGGTACAGCCACAAGACCTTGTCCCATCACAGCTTGAACGCTGGAGGAAGGGAATAAAAATGCCTGTTAAGGAGAAATTGTGATCCCTATGCAGCTTGAACTCTGAAGTCCAAAGATTTCTAAGCATAAGCAAGGGGTCCCCAGCTGTTTATCTTGGGTTAGCCCTAATAGATATACAGAGTTTAGTTATTATAGAAGTTTCTATTACCTTTTGGAACCTAAGACTGTAACTCTTGTGTGTGGATGTTTATCTGCTTTAACTTTGTAAACAACACTCATATTTCTTTTTCCCAGTCAATAAATCTTTAGATGGTTTATTACAGGATTGGCTACGAGTGCTGTCTTTGGTTTGAGATCTGAGTACAGCTGACCTGGGGTAAGTGACTGGTCCTTTGGGACTGGAAGTAACCTGAATATTGTTGTGATTTTTGATGTAAGGGACCATCTATCACAGAGACAAGCTTATCTGGGTGGCAAGATAGACTAGAGTGCCCAATGGGAACTGTCTGTGACTTCATGGTAAGGCTGTTATAGTGCTTTAGGAGTTCACACTTGTTCCTCGGTTGGTGAAACTGAATTATAGAACATACCACCAGTTTGGGGGGTGTGCCCTGTTCCTGGACAGTCTGCCCCGAGGCTGGCACTCACGCCCGTGAGCCTCTCTGGATAGCCTGACACCTGGCTGATTCTGAGCAGTGCCATCTTCCCACGAAGTGGAGCAGCCAGGAACCACTCTACATTACGGTTCTCTTTCCTCTTTGGATACATAGTGAGCGGGGACAGGGCCTCAGGGAAAGGGCAGGGCAGGGGGCAGGACCTCAGGGAAGGGGCAGGGCTAGGGTATTCGGTTTTGTGTGATTAGAAAGCTGGCAACCCTAGCCCCTCTAAGGGTATGTCTTCACTGCAGAGTGAACTCAGGTGATTGTCACCTGACAACCCAGGTTAGCCTGGGCCTCCTGTGAGTGGCCACACTGCAAAGCCCAAAGTTACTGTGTCCTCATTGGTCCCAGCAACACACTCGGGTGAGTGAGGCACTTTTAGGAACACATCCCATGATTCTTTGTGCTGCAGTAAGTCGAGCCACTTTAGTATTCTTTCCCCATGCATTGTCGGAGAGCTAACCTGTTCTTCTCAGCACAGGGAGGGAATTGTGGGAAGGTATTTGAGAGTTATCAGCACTCAGGTTAGCCTGTGTCCTCACTGCAAAGTGGGTGGATTCCAGCCGGAATGAAAGCAACACCCAGGCTGTAACCTATGCGGCCAGCCAGCCTGCGTGGAAAGCACCACCACATTTGAGTATGAAGGTTTTGTATATGGACGGGAGAAGGGTTTAGGCAACACCCGAGTAAGATCCTGCGTTAACCCTGCAGTGAAGACATACCCTAATGGGCTTTTATGGCTGCAGCAGCATCCTGGGGCCATAGTGGGACCCAAAATCCCATCTAGTGTGTTCATGCAAACAACTGGGTGGCAGTGTGGCCTAGTGGATATAGCACTGCACTGGCATTCATGAGACTTGAATTCTATTCCTAATGCATCCGGTAACCTTGGGCAAGTCACTTCACTTCCTTGTGCCTCAATTTTCCCCTCTGTAAAATGGGGATAGTGAAACTGACCTAGTAAAAATTGCTGCATAAGAGCTGGTTGATATTATTATTGCTCATGTAAACCTCTCTAACCCCAATTGCACTCATCGCATATATTGCTCTTCTGAAATGTTTCTGTTTGTGCTTGTACTCACACCTTCCTGGCTGCTTGAGGTGCGTACTTTAGAAAAGCAGCCCGTTTAATTAACTATGGCAAGAGAAAAGGAGCTATGGCATACTGCCTGAATATAAATCACAGTGCAGTTTCAACTCCTTAATCACACAGGGCTGTATATTTTGTTTGGGGTTTGTTTGTTTTTTGGTTAGTCAGGCTGAATGCAGCTGTGTTGAACTATTCCTAGCTGTCTGAAGATATCCAGCGTTACTGAGGGCAGAGTGCCAATTAAGACAGATCAAAGGTGGAGTGAGATTGGATGCAGTTTTTATTAATAAAAAACTGAAATGAATTGGAGCAGAGCAGGAAGACAGGGCACTGGATGGGGATTTGGGAGAAGTGGGTTCTAGATCATTGATCTGGTATGTGAGCTTTGGCAAGTCACTTGGGTCCAGACCAACAAAGGGACTTCGCCACCTAACACCAGATTTAGGCCCTGAGACGCAGTAGGGAGCGGGGTGGATTGACCTGGGAATGTCGTTTAATTTTACTGGGGCTGTCTGCATGGGGGATGGGAGAGCAGGGGATGACTTTAGGTGAGGGACGGTACCTGAGCCTGTAACCTGAGCCAGGAGGGCGGTGGGGCAAGTCAACACCTTTGCCCGGGAAACTGGACAAAGGGAGAGAGCCTGCTGGAGGGGTTTTTGGTTTCAGTTTTGGGCTGGCTGGGAAGAGGCAGGGAACCCCAAGTCTGCGGTCTAAGATCCCTGCCCCATAGAGGGACCTGGCCGAGGGGTCCTGGTTGTACCTACAAGCCCTGCTTGGGACTGTGTTCCTGTTGTCTAATAAACCTTCTGTTTTACTGGCTGGCTGAGAGTCACGGTGAATCGCAGGAAGTGGGGGGTGCAGGGCCCTGACTCCCCTACACTCCATGACAGGCCCCACTCAGCTGTCACCTAACTCAGGAGGCATCTACACTTTCACTGTAAAAGTTCCCTATTACTTCTGTATGCACGCTGCTGCCTCAGGCAGGTACCCAAACACCTATCTAATGCCACAGGCCCAGTGCAATCCTCAAACCAGGTGAAGACAGGCACTGTCCGTCTATCTCACCTGCGGGACTCCATCTATTTGGCCTGCCTAACTCCACACAAAACAACTGTGGGAGGCAGAAAGTGGCAGCGGCCTCCTTTATAATCCTTATGTGGGAGACCCTAGTTCATTTCCTCCCTTTGCCTAATGGGCAGGGATTTGAACAGGGTTTTCCCAGCTCTCAGGTGCGTGCCCTAACCATTAGGCGATGGCATAGGCTGAGGGGGCTCTCTCAGTCTTGAAGCAGTTCTAGTTTGGATAAATAAATATGCATTGGGCAGAAGGAGTGAGAATGACTCTACAGATCAAGAGTTAGGGCAGACAGCCACAAGGTCCCCACAGGTTTCTGCAGCTCCTTCCTGAGCAACTGTGCTATGCTGGAGAGTTGGAGGCTCCCCTGACTGTGTATATGCACCTGCACCAGCCCCAGGATGTGAGGAGGTGGGACAAGCCACCACCAGATGACTTGCTAGGAGTGGCTGTCCTGATATAGTCGACTCCAAGCATGATTTATGTAAGGTTATTTTCATTGTTCTTATTTGATCTTGGCAGCTTCCAGAAGGTGCGATCCACTTTCCCAACATAAAAGCAGAGATTGCAACATAGGAAACCCGCAGTAAAGGTAGCAAATTCAAAACCAAGAGGAGGGAACTTTTTCCACACACACATGATATAATCAGTCTGTGGAACTCATTGCCACATGAAGTCACCGAGGACAAGAATTTAGCAAGATTCAAAGAGGCTGGACATTTCTTTGAACAACGTGAAGTTAAGCCTAAAACAGTATTTGGAAGGGAGAGAACGCCTCATGTTTTAAGGTTTAAGACAATCTCTATCAGGAATTAGGATGAGACCTTCATGGGGGAACAGATTACCCCTCATCTGCCTACTGTGGGGAGTCATATACCTGAAGCATCTGGTGCTGGACACTGTCAGAGGCAGGATACTGGATCAGATGGACCTCAAGTCTGATCCAGTCTGAAAATTCCTATGTTCCTGGTATCTAGTGAAGTGATATTTTGAGATTTTAGGTTCTGGGGCAAATTCATTGACGATTCACACCCTCTGTAATCCCATGGCCTCTCTGGGACCTGCATGGTGTGTAAATCCTCAATGAATTTCCCTGCTTGTTTCTTACTATAACAGACTTCTAATTAGATGCCCTTTAAAGAGCCGTTGTCCCAAGAATTGCCGATTAGCCCGCTGTGTGTGCACAGCTCTCATCACCAAATTATTCACGTGGACAGTGCAGCAGAAAAATTACAACGAAAATTAAAGGCGAGGTGGATAGCACCGCAGAACTTTGCTGCAAAACTGAAAACACACACAGACAATGGGAGGAGTTGTGCCTTGCTTCCTGCTCTGGCCCCTGTACTCTGTAACTCCACACTGTCTCCCCTCCCGCTACAATCCCCAGCACGTGGGGCATCTCAGGGTGGACCCAGGGGCAGGGCAGTAGCACCCGCCATTCTGGCATGTGATGCCAGACATAGGCAGCATTGGGCACACTGCTGTTATATACCCCTTCACATTACACACGAACTAGGGGTCACCCTATGAAATTAACAGGCAGCTGGGACTACACGACAGGGGATGGATCACTCGATAATTGCCCTGTTTTGTTCATTCCCTTTGAAACATCCGACACTGGCCACTGTCAGCAGGGCCGCCCAGAGGATTCAGGGGGCCTGGGGCAAAGCGGGGGAGCGGACATAAAAAAGGCGCCACCCGCTGCGGCGCTTGTACTCACCAGGCGGTGCGCCGAGTCTGCAGCGGCGGGTCCTTCACTCGCTCTGCGTCTTCGGCAGCACTGAAGGACCCGCTGCCGAAATGCCGCCGAAGACCCGGAGCGCCTGAAGGGCCCGCCGCCAAAGTGCCGCCGAAGACCCGGAGCGACTGAAGGGCCCGCTGCTGAAGTGCCGCCGAAGATCCGGAGCGACTGAAGGGCCCGCTGCTGAAATGCCGCCGAAGACCCGGAGCGACTGAAGGGCTTCTGCCGAAATGCTGCCGAAGACCCGGAGCGACTGAAGGGCCCGCCGCCGAAATGCCGCCGAAGACCCGGACTGCCGCCGGGTGAGTAGCCAGGGAAGGGATTCTCGGCCAGGGCTTGCAGGTCCCTGGGCCTGGGGCAAATTGCCCCGCTTGCCCCCCCTTCTGGGCGGCCCTGACTGTCAGAGACAGGACACTGGACTAGATGGACTGTTGGTCTGACTAGGGCTTTTCTTAATTTAGGAGCCCAAGGGTAGTAAGGGGATGTTTCAGGCTCCAGAATAGTCCAGAAACCAGGCGGGCCGGTCATTGCCCGGACTACCCCTGTGCTGAGTCACCTGGTCACAGACTCTGACCCTGCATTTGTGTGTTTTTAAAAGGATTTCCAGCCCAGGACTGATTGCACCCATTATAGAGAAATGATCAGGCAATCCCACTGGAAGAGATGGGCACTGTGAGGAGTTTAATTGCATTGGTCTCAACGAACAAAGAATAGCAATACAGTAGCTGCAGGTAAATGCAAACATCTCTTGCAAGACACCCAGAAATCCAAAATCATTTGCAGCGACTTGCTCTCTGTTGCATTCCATTCCAATGTGCTGTGCTTTCCCTCTAAGAATGGGCAGAGTGTCAGTTTCAAACTGTTTCAGCTCATTTTTTTGCTAAGCAGATGAACATTTTTCTCATTGGATTCCAACATGCCTATAGTCGCTTGCATTTAGATTGGCTGGCTAGATGCTTACAATGCAACAATGCTGGACTGTACTTGCTCTGAGAGATGAGGAAGGGAACCCAGAAACAACTATACATGACCAAATGTTTCCATAGTCCTTGCCAGCCAATCAGAGCACAGGGAATTAAATAGGCATGCTTGAACAGAAAGGGATGCATTAAGAATGCCCCTCCTGCATCCTAACTGGCCTGGAATACCATCCAAAATGTATCATTCCCCAGTTCTTCCTTGTTTTCAAAGAAGGCAAGATGTTAACAACTACAGACATTTTAGGTTCACGTTCTGATCTCAGTGCTAGCCATGTAAATTTGTAGTCACTTCATTGACTTAAAAGGAGTTAGTTCATAATAGGAATTAGAACCTGGCCCTGAGATAGTTTGCACTACAGGTTAGGAACTACACCATTACGTTTTTTTTGCCTATTCCTCAAGGAGAAATCTTGCAATATTATCAGAATTGCCCAGCCAATTTGTCCCTGAAAAAAAATCATTAGCAGGCAGCAATCAAAGACATGCTCCTCCTTCCCACCCCACCCCCCGGCAATCTTTTCCTCAGTCACTATGATGCTGCTGTTTCATGAATGAGCCCTCATCTCTCCATAAAAAACAATCCAATTAGTCCAAAAATGCTTCTCTTAATCCAGCTAATTAGATGTTCACTGAGGGATTTACTTTAATATCCTTTTCAGCAGCATGGAATAATATTTTAATAAAATTTCACATTTCCTATAGGAACAATAATTCAGTATCACCCTCAAATGGAGGGAAAAGGACCAGACACAAGGACAGAGGATCTGGGGCCTGATCCAAAGCTCAATGAAGTCAACGGAGAAAGAATCCCATGGATTCAGTGGGCTTTGGATGTATACATTAATTTAGGCTTCTTATTATCCTTAACCCTAATGATCATATATTTTTCATCCATACCTTTAGCTTCCCTTACCAATTACCCACCTTTCCTAACTGCCAATTTGAATCCACCGTTTGATAAACATAATTTGAATTGTTTGGATTTTTCAAAGAATGAAAAGGTGTGTGTGCAGGGGAGAAGGAGGAGGAGTGTGAGGCCGCAGGATAGGAATGTATACAATATGTAACATGCATAGTTGTACTGCTTGTAATTACATGTTCACTCTCATAGGAAGCAATGGCTTGTCTCTCATTTCTGGGTGAATTAAGTGCTCATGAGAAGCAAGAGACCAACAGCACTAAGCATGGCCCAACAGAGCTCAGGGCTTCCCTAATAAGCCAATCAGCAAATCTCCCTGTCTGTACATGTTCTCCCCATTAACTCCGCCAATAAGCCCCACTCCTGACTTCAGTAGCAACTTTTGCTGTTCCTGCTCTAGGCCTTAGGGAGTGAAGGTCTGGCCATGTGTAGGTTACACCAGTGTGATATTTTGTGTTGGAGTTCTACTCTATTTAACAGACATCTAAAGAAGGAGCGGTGCTGTTGTCATTATTTAGAACAACGGATTTCCAGAAGTGACCTGTGATTTTGAGCGCCTCCATTTTTGGGTGCTGAGTCTGAGACACCCTGATTTTTCAGAAAGTGCACAGCACCCATCTTTTAAAACGCAGGCACCTTTAAAGTGGGTGCCTCTTTGATTACATCCAGGCTGTCTTGGTTGCAGGCTCGGCCTGTCCCTTAAAGAGGTAGTACACTCCTTCCCAGGCACCCAAAAAGTCTTTTGAAAATCTGAATTCTATTTGTAGCACCTTCAGGGCCAGAAATAAAGAGCGGCAGTTCTCGCCCTAGCATGTATGGCCCCAAACCTGAGAGCTGTTCCTGAGGATGCACCCCAATACCTGCTTAGGGCCCCAGTGAGGGCCAAGGGGTTCTGCACAAAATGTCTACCCATGTGGAACAGCTTCCAGGATCAGAGTCTAATTTAAAACAGGCAACAAATGAGTCTGCTAAACAAAGGAAGGAGAGGGCAAGGGAGGACGAGGGTAATTCAGGTGAGAGCAGGCAGTTAGAGAAGTGCTCTAGGCACAGCTGGATGGTTCATAGAGGGGGGCTTGCTAAGGACTACAGATGCTTTTTCAAAAGAGATGGTTTTATGCCATTTTTTAAGAGGAAGGGTTTTATTTCTACTGCCATAAGTCAGATTTAGGGCAGTGATTTTCAGGGCCCCCCAGCTTTTTGTGGATTCACTTTTAACATGCTGTGATTTTCTCACTGCTACCCTTACTGTTACTCTTCCAAAAGAAAAACAAGTTGAGGCATAAGTGAACTTGCCAGTAGCTGGTAGCCTGTTGGAGGTAGTCCATGCAGGCCCAGTTCCAAAAGCTTCCCTCAGCAAACGTAATGCTTATGTAAGGTTGTCAGTCATCAGCCAGGCCCCCTGGTCAGTAAAAACTGGCATTGACAAAGCTCACTACAAACACCATGACCACAACAAATCCCTGACAAAGAAGAAATACCCTTGGCCAGATCGTGCCCCCCAGTACACCGGTGGAAACCTGGAATAACTTCATTGGCTTATATACAACTACTCTGGCTTTACAAAAGCTAGCAGAATGTTAGGAACCATTGGGAAAGGGAGAGCTAATAAGACAGAAAATATCATAGCCCCACTATGTAAATCCATGGTACACTCACACCTTGAATATTGCAGGTAGTGCTGGTCGCCCCATCTCAAAAGAGGCATATTAGAATTGGAAAAAGTACAGAGAAGGGTAACAAAAATGAGGAGGGGGATGGAACAGCTTCCATTTGAGGTGAGATTAAAAAGACTGGGACAGTTCATCTTAGAAAAGAGATGAACAAGGGAGGATGGAGGTCTATAAAATCATGCATGGTGTGGAGGAAGTGAATAAGGTAGTGTTATTTAGCCCTTCACATAACACAAGAACCAGGGGTTACCCAATGAAATTAATAGGCAGCAGGTTTAAAACAAACATAAGGAAGTACTTCTTCACGTAACGCAAAGTCAACCTGTGGAACTCATTGCCAGGGGACGTTGTGAAGGCCAAAAGTATTACTGAGTTCAAAAAAGAACTAAATACATTTTTGGAGAATAGGTCCATCAATGGCTATTAGGCAGATGGTCAGGGACACGATCCCATGCTCTGGGTTTCCCTAAACCTCTGACTGCCAGAAGCTGGCACCAGTCACTGTCAGAAAGCAGGATATTGGGCCAGATGGACCATTTGTTTGACACGGTGTGGCCATTCTTAGGTTCCTACAGTGCTCTCACTTTAACAAAGAGCAGAATCTGCTTCCTCTTCCATTAACTTCATTTTTTTTTTAAATAAACCCAGCCTTCATTTCTTGCGGGGTGGGGGTGACTTGTATTGGCTATAAGTGACTGTTGAAAAAAGAGATCAAACCAGGAATGTAAAAAAGGATCATTGTCACATCTTGGGGGAAGCAACTTGCATTCGGAGAGGAAAATGTGCTGATGTTTTCAGATTTTGAACACAGGGAGTATGAGGTTACAGTAGGGTTCCACCCTGTTACCCCGTAGAATGTCCTGGGGCCAAATGCACAGCTGGTGTAAACTGTCATAGCTTCATTGAAGTCAGTGTGTGGCCAGAGACATAGGAATATTAGCTGTTTGGTACGGATGCCAAAGATATTCTCAGCAGAGAGAAATGCAGAAGTGATATATCCTGGCTTGCAGAAATCGAGACAATGTTTTCACTGCTGTTGTGATAACTGGGCCTACAAATGGACCCTAAGTGTGAGCTCAACCATAAAAAAAAAAAAAGAAGAAGGGAAAGTTCATAAGACGTCACAATAGCCTGTATTAACAAAAGTTGATGGGAAAAGGTACACAAGGGAGACAGAAAGATTGAATTAGTCCAGACAAAGAGGCCTACAGATATGACATGAGGACTGTGTTGAGATAATGCCTGATAAAGGAGAAGAAAGCGTGGAACCAGAACTCACTGAACCAAAATTAGGGTGTCCGAAACTAGGCTTAATTGGTGGACGAAATAACAAGGGGCATGGGCACCATCACTCCCTTTTTGTGTCCTTAAAGAAGATTTTTTGCTGGGGGAGGGGAGAATAAAGAACCGATGGAGGCTCTGCAGTAAGATTTCCCATCGTGGTTGTGACCCCCACTGTCTCCTAGGGACCACACGTATTCATCACCCTGATCCTGAGGGATGCCCTGCTCAGACCAGGCCAGAGAGAGTGATGCAGATGACATCACCACCTCTGCGGCTCCAGCTGAATCCAGCCACTCCACGGGATGAAATGGGATTGGACATTAACAACAGCAGCAACAGCTCATCTCAACTAACTTCTCTTTTCCCCAAAAGGACAGTTATTACCATCCTGGATACCATCTGAGACAGTCAGACAAGGGGATTTCCTTCTAAAAACTCCCTCCAGCTAAAGGGGAGCGAACAAGGGAAGCTGATAAGATAAAAGCCTTATTTAATACTTTACATTTCAGATGTTATAATTGTTTTTGCTGCTTTTCTTTATCTTTAATAAAAAGTTAAAAGGATGTTTAATGGTGTGATTGCCATGGTACTTTATATCAAACCCCAGACCTTGTTTAATATTGGACAGTGACTGGGTAATGTTAACACCTTTGGCCCATATATTCCATCTAAATTAAGATAACACTGCAGAAGTGGAGAGCTGAATAGAGACCGCTGGAGGGGATAGCTACCATCATTCACCCTAATTTGTTCAGATATGGTAACAGTATTTTCCGCCAATTGGAACAGGCTTAGCTCAGACTTCGGACAAACTTCATCCTCTCCTCCCAGGAGAAGAGCACAGCGAGGGATTTAAATGGCTCCACAGCTGCACAAGAGAAAGTTCCATCTGAACTTCCATGCAAACGCTCACCTAGAGACACACAGCCACTGGAAAATTGCAGGCAATGGGCAAGCTGCGTTTTCAGGAAGGCGGTATTATACGCTTGCAACATCTCAGACATTTGTTAGGCAGTCTAGTGTCATTGCAGCTAGAACAGCCACTTCTTATTTTCTTATTTCTGGATTCTGCTAAGCGCACTCTGACGGGTTCTGAGCACTCTCAAATCTATGCCCAATCTTTGTGAACAACTGCAAGTGGACGAAGAGTAGCATGTTGAATAGGTTCTCTAGGGTGGGGTTCTTTGGTTCAAGTGAAGGCCAGGCAGCATTGCCGTTCCTGGGAGGAGACAGAAAGCGTGTGTGTAATCCTAGGCCCATTGAAATCAATGGCAAAACTATCACTGAGTTCTATAGGGTCAGGATTTCATCCTAAATCTCATTTTTGCCTAGGACTCAAAGAGGTGAGTTGTGTGCTTGGGACAGGCTGAACTGATGGGCTTACAAGCAAAACTACTCTACTACAATAGTAATAAGCCAAACTCGCAGCTTTTAAAATCAGAACACGCTATTCTATCATCAAACAGAAATTAAATCACATTGTCCCCTGAGCAGCGCAGGTCTGGCTAAGACTTGTTACACACAAAACAACTCCATTAAAACAACAACACTAAGACTGCAAAGTAAAGCACTCGAGAGGTAGGAAATGCCAGAATTCAGGTTGTCTGTGCAATCTTTAATTTGGCCCCCTTGTGCATAAGCCTTATTTATTTATACCTTTAATTGCATGATCATGTAGTATTTTTTCCACAGGACCCCTGCCTCATTCCGTGCACCAAATGGATGGTGCTTACTTAACAAGCAGGTATTCAGTATTTTCTTTTCTCCTCATTGTTTGATGTGTGACCCAGGCCTTATTTACCACACACGATTCAAACCCTGCTGGAAATATAGAATTATTAATTTTCTCATGAGCTTTTCTATGGTGCTCACCACAACAGGATCTGAGCACTTCACAAACATTATTCAATTAATTTCACAATGGCCCTGTGAGGTGGGCGGGTGGATCCCTGTTTTACAGATGGGAAACTGAGGCACAAAGAGATTAAGGTCAAAATTATCCACTATATTTGGGTGCTCAATTTGAGCTGCCTAGGATCTGATTTTTCCAGACTAGTTAGCATTTAGATAGCACTTCTGCAAATCAGGCCCCAGAGCCTCAAGTCACGCACCCAGTAAATATGGAACACAATCAGCAACCACTTGTGGAAAGTTTGGTGTAAGTGACTTGCCCAGCATCATACAAGAACACTGTGGCAGATGCTACATAGAATCCAATTCTCCAGGGCAACATTCAATTACCTTAATCAGGAGACCCTGCTTTTTCATCCTGCAATCCCCTGCCTCATTCACTACACACCTTCCAGCTTCTGCAACAAACGAAGCCGGGGTCCTATGGACAGCCACCAGCGATATACCACCCTGATTTATCCCTAGAGCAGATCCATCTTGTGCACTGAATGAGGCAGAAGTCCTGTGGAAAAAAATACTATGTGCTCATCTAATTAAAGACTGTACCATAATGCACATGCACAAAGGAGCATGGCGGGAAGGGGAGATTGGGGTGGAGAGTACTCTCAGCCCAGGACTGGCGCCAGTACAGATGGAATCTTCAGGGAATTTAGCTGCTTAAAAATCTAAGATGTCTCAACTGGGCATGTGCAAACGGCAATTTTTCAAAGGCTAACAATTTGGCCAAATTTGGGCCGATTTTCATGCGGACAGCAAAAGGCACATCCCTGACACAAAGACCACCCCACTGACAAATTTCAAGTCCCTACTGCAAAGCATGGGGGTGCTAGAGCTTATCAAAGAATTTGCCAGAATTTTTAACATGGGAAAAAACGAGTTTTCCCCTAGCCTCGTTTTCAGAAACGGCAGAAATTTCAAAATCAGCCTGAGACAGACACCCAGTATGGAAGATTTCGGACCAATGGTTAAAGTTTGGCAAAGCTGAAAGCAACTGAGTACAAGATTTTATAATGGTGTCAGGCAACTTCAATAAGTAAGCAGTGCTACCAGCCCCTCCAATGATACATGCGAAGTGTAAGCCCTCAGTCTGAAAGAAAAGCATTGCCAAGAAATGAAGAGCTGCTCTACCCATTGCAGAGGCTTTACAGAATATAAACAAACCAGAGCACAACTCTTTCGTTATATTGCTGTTTCATTACTCACAAGCACCTTTAAGTTAAATAAGGATATGTACATATGGGCTAAAAGTCCAAAGAAGCGTGCGTCTGAAGAATAAACGTATCTACGAAAGCTCTTTTGATGTTTTGCCTGGATCTCAAAACAACGGATGATCTGAATAAAGAAAGCATCTTATCCAAATTAAAACAGATTTTCAATCTTAAACCACGTTGATTAGAGCCTCTAACTATCTTGAGGTGGCAGGAACCACTGCCAACTGGGGATGCATCAGAGGTAGTGACTTGTGGCATTCTGTGATTACACAAGAACGGATCTAGCCTCGTACCAATGACCATTAAGAAAGACACATGCTTCTAAATCCCTTTACGGAGAGGAGACCGTGAGTCCAAAGCGTGCTCTCTGATGTTTCCCAGGACACAAGAAAAATAACTTTTCATTAGAAGTAGCCTAAAATGATCAGTACCTTTCACGCAAAGCGTTTGCTGAAGATGCCAGGACGGGATGTCAGGGAGAAGTTGAAAATTTTAAGAAAGCGACAATGTTATCTCTAAACATTTTCAAGGAATTCTTTTTGAGACTATAAAGATAAGTAATTTCACAATCTTTAGGGAGCAAATGTAGAAACCACAGTCCACTGAGTTGCAGATTTGATCCTGTTCCAGCTAATTGTTCTCAGCACTCCCCTTCAAAAGCAATCAGATAATGGTCTTCTTTCAAAGAGAATGGATTATTATATGAACCCTACAAGATACAGCTGGGAGAGCTACAAAAGTCTGCCTAGAAGGCAAGCTCTGTTATGTTTTTCCAATGTTCTCTTTGCTCCAGTAGGCTAGGGTTGGCAACTTTCTAACTGCACAAAACCGAACACCCTGCCCCCCACACTCTGTCGTTCACTTTCCCCCACCCTCACTCACTTTCACTGGGCTGGAGGAGGGGGTTAGGGTGTGGGAGGGGGGTGAGAGCTCCGACTGGGGGTGTGGACTCTGGGGTGGGGGTGCAGGTTCCATGTGGGGCTAGAAATAAGGGGTTTGGGGTATAGGAGGGGGGTCCAGAGTTCAGGAGGGGATGCGGGCTCCAGCTAGGGGTGTGGGCTCTGGGGTGGGGCTGGGGATAAGGGGTCTGGGGTGCAGGAGGGGGTTCCGGGCTGGGGCAAGGGATTGGGGTGCAGGGTCCTGGCAGTGCTTATGGAAGCTCCCAGGAAGCGGCCACCAGATAAGTTCATGGAGAATAGGTCCAACAGCGGCTATTCTCTGGTAGCTCAAGTGGTGGAAGCACACCTTTTGCAGATGAAGGTCCAGGACTAGATTTAAGGGCAGGATCAGTCCAGCTAGTTTTTTTCTCTCTTTCTCTGACCAGCCAAAGATCAACTGGCCACAGAAGGACTGCAGGAAGCAGAGGGAAGGAGCGAGCTACCTGCTTGACACACACACTGGGCCTAAGGACTCACACGAAGGGGTGATTGTATTCATAGGGGAGAGCATGTAGGGTTTTGCTCTTCTGCCTAAAGATCTGTAACTCTTGTATGCTTTGAGAGTAAAAGTTACTGGTTTTAGAAATCCCCATGCAAAGTCTGTGTTCCTTATGTTCCCTGCCTTGTGGTCCCTGAAGAGTTGAAGTATAACCCAGAGCGTGGACCTTTGGGGCGAGCATGCATAAGCATCTGGGGAGTCTCGGGAGGTTTAGCACCAGTTTCTGGGCCTGGAACATTTGGACTGTGAAGTCCCACTTCCCAGGAAGTGGGGAAACAGTCGGTCAGCACCCAGGTGTGTGCCTTAGAGGTCCAGCGCTAGAAACAGGGATAGATGCTGCCCAGACCCAGCTGGCTTGGAAGCACTTGGGATCCCAAGTTTGGGTCCCGTTCAACGGATTGGTGACTGTCCACTAGGGGCAATCAGCCAGGTCCATAATAGCTGGTATTTGCAGTCAGAAGAGGATGGTTGGGGGACTACTATTTGTAGATCACTGTTATGAATCACTTGTGTTTAAACAAGCTTCCAGTTCACCCTCCAATGTTGTCCCTTCCTCAGTTAAGTGAAATCCAGGGAAACAGAAATCCCATCACTTCTGCTTTACGCTTTTTAAAGACGACTGAGAAACCTTGAGTCTATGTTCCATGCTGATCTGAAGAGCAACTTCAGAGTAACTGTGGTAAAAAGAGACAATTTCAGGAACTTTTAACAGAAACAACTTAGAAAATTTCCTGGAAACTAGTCTCAGTTTTCAACCTACCCCTGAACCGCCCAAGCCCTGCCCTTCCTTCCCACGCACGAACTATTACCAATGAACTGTGATGGGGGGAGAAGAGGGTGCATGCTACACCACCTTAGACAACTGTGCAAGCGCTGTTGCTTAGCTCATTCTCTCTGTCCCTCTAGTACTCAAACAGGCACAGTGCTTCCAGCAGTTATCCCTTCAGTGATGGGTCCTTCCAGCAGCCAAACCTGGATCAGGCTCTGTGGCCCACAATAGAGGCTTCTGTTTCTTTATGTCTAAAGCAGGGGAATGTAGAAGACTCTACAAACAAGCACACTATGACTGGGACCAAAGTGCTAATGTAATCAGGATGCCCTTGCAACTTGAAAGGATCTTTTGGGGCTGGGCTAGAGAATGGGATTTGTGGACTAGCAGCTGATGGTAAAGAACTCACACTGCCCAGTCAAGGGGAGGTCATGCAATCAGAGAGCTACACAAAGCTATACACACCCTCGCTTTGCCTTGCAGGCTGAAGCACTAGCTTATCCCTTATATAAGTTTCCAACCAAAATAAAACCTTTCCCACTTCCTGACCTGAAATGGCATTTCTGATGGACTTCATCTGGCGTATGCCTGCTTCAGGTCACCCCAGACTACTTGAGCATTCCAGTCCGAGCACAAGCGTATGCTTTCCTCTTTCAAATCCAAAACCATTTCTCCTAAAAACCCGAGCTGGTCTTTTCCTAGCGGGCTTTTTACATGAGACTATTGAATGTTACTGCCTCTGGGTGATGCTGACCTGTAGAGGAGGGTGGGCAGTGAAGGATAGAGGACAAGGGAGGAACGAAAGATCTTTCGAACCATCCAAAGACATTTTCTGCCGATAGCTATAGCTACCTCCTCCCCCCAACACACGCACACGCACATGCTAAGATGCAAATGAAGCAGGACATGGCTTTAACATCAGCATTCAGAAAGGGACAAAAGGAGGCTGAGACAATAGCAAGGAAACAGTTGCATACGTTTCTGTTTTTTTAAAGCAGGAGATTGTCGGTTTCTGGCAAAAGACCCGAGAATAAACACAGAAAGCTGGAGTCTTCCGCCCCTGGAAGTTATATGTAAAATACCAGAGTTTCTGCTGTGGTAATAGAGCTTAGAGACAAAGTATGAGTGCATTAGATTATTGTGCCATTCTCCTGAAACAGTGCAGTAGGCACTTGCTCTGTCATCAGGTGCATAACGTGCTGTTAAACTAGAATGATTGAAATTAATCAGAGGATACTGTACATAACAATGCAGGAATGACTTGTCAGACTGTAGCAGCTCGAGCTAGACTTTTAAAGCAAAATGCGTGATGGCAATGTCAAAAACAAGGCCTGGTGGCTGTGAGGGCAGGAATTCGAGTGTCATTCAAGTCAGTGCGATCTCTAAGAGCATGGAGGGGTCTGGGCTGGTTCATACTGTGCTGACTTGCTGAAAGAATACTTCAAGGTTCCCGTGAAGCACAGCACACAAGGTCAAATGGGCAAACAGTTATAAACCCACCTTTGTGTCACCTGGATGCTGGATCCGGCTGGAGATGCTGCCATCCCTTATGGCTTCCAATGGAAGAAAAGGCATAGTGAAAGCATTATGGTTACTCTCCCTCTTCCCCCATCACGTGGGGAGCAATGTAAGGTCATGTACATCACCCCTATGCTGCTCCTGCAGTAGGGGAATCCCTCCCACCCCTGTAGGGGCCACTGCAACCCTACTGTTGTCCTGGGATCATATTCTGGCCCCAAGTCTCATCACAACGCTTGGAGCTTTTCAGATGTTGCTTCCTCTGATGTATTTACAGAGGGTACAGGACTTGGTCCTTGAAGTTCACAATGGTTCCCTAACAGTCTGAGTCATTTAACCTGCTCCTCCACACGCACCCCAAGGAGATGGGACAGCTGAGTTGTCTCTTCTAGGTGAAGGCAAGAGACAGGTGAGTGAAGGGAGAGAATTACGAAGTCACCTACTTCCAGTCACTGCCCTAGAGAACTGGGCTGATGGGAGAAGAGGATCCTTTTTTATTAGAGGAGCACCTTGTCTAGAAGAGGCTGGTGAGAGTAACTAAACCCTCTGCCAGGATGGTAATCAGACTGCTACCCAATAAACTACAACTACACAAGTTTGGGAGCAGGACTAGTCTAAACTTAAAGAAGGTTTCTGGCCGCTCTGTCATATAACTACCTGGTCAGCTACAGAGCCCTAGTCAGGTGGTTGGCCTCCGTGGAGTGCAACTGGGACACGAGTTTCCTTTAGCCTAGCCATTCCCTGTATCAAAGCTATTGTTAAGGCAATGACCATTGACGACTCTTGTGTCAATCTATCTGGAAGGCGTCCGGCATTACAATCAGCTGCCTTGGTCTGTCCTTGACATCTCTACGCAATCACAGCTACACACTCAAAATGCAAGCCACGTTCTTCAAAATGATGGTTACAACGTCAAGTGAAGGTCACAGTGTCTCGTACAGACATCTACCAGCCCGTCACCCCAACTCTCTTGGCTCATGTCTTCTTTTCCTTTGTGGGGGGAGTGGCTTATGGCACAGGAAGAATCCCACTAATTAAACAAGAAAGGTCTCAATCCCAACCGTTTAAAATGTGTGTGTCAGCCCCCTCTCCCCCCCATCACAAGATTTAAAAAATAATACATTTGGGGTTCTTTTTCTTGGCCTTTGGCATCGGCCCATTTCAGGCGCACATTTTCAAGCTTTCCCCTACATGAGGGCGAGCAACTTGGGGTTTTTTTTAAATGAAAGCTGAGATTCTCGCACATTAACGTGACTTGGAAGAAACGAGGCTCTAAAGAAAAACCCCAAATATCAAGACTCATGATAAAATGGCAAGAAACAGTAACGCTAGCAACATGAATGATCATGACAAGTTGAATATGCAGCAGGGAGACGTTTAAATCCCGGGAGTGGAAGGGTGGCTACCAAACATTGAGATCTTACTATGAGTTTCAAAGCACATCTGATTTCTCTACCAAAAAACAGCTGGCAAACATGCATCCCCAAGTCCTGATTAAGACAGGTCTCCACCTGTAACAGCATGTCTGCTCTTTGCGAACTGAAGGTGCAGCAATGTGACCCATACATTCTGGCATTCACATACATGTGCCCATGTCATCATTGCAAGGATTTGTAGCTGGTAAATGAAATTTGACTTTTAAACTGTCCAGCTCATCTGCGTAGCAAACTCTAATACTCTTTAAGCTCCCCCAAAATTCTAAACGCTTTAAGCTATTACAATCTCTTGGTTATTTTACAGTAAGCAT
Source organism: Terrapene triunguis (assembly GCF_002925995.2). Taxonomy (NCBI): domain Eukaryota; kingdom Metazoa; phylum Chordata; order Testudines; family Emydidae; genus Terrapene; species Terrapene triunguis. Next base: position 4,549,196 of record NW_020664483.1, read on the forward strand.
CCCCATTAACTATTTAATTCTGATAAAGTCAGTATTTGGCATTATTGAGAGATTAATTCGGAGCAGCGTATGGGGGTTTAAGCTACATGGCCTGTTCTTCCTCTAGCCAGACTGGCTCAGACAAGGCAAGTGAGTTAAAATAATTGTTTCTCTATTAAAACAGTCATACCAACCCAGTGTCCACTATCTCCGTGCTCTCTTTATGGCTATGCCCAACATGCTTTGAAACTCTAGCTAGAGTAAGCCCCAAAACAAAAAAAGAGTCCATTTTAGTTGGCAAGGATGCCAAATACCAGGCATTGCGGATGACAAACGCATTCCTGCAGCATCCAGCAGGGTTGCAGGGTGTGACAGACAGGGCAGCTTCTGGCAATATCTTTGGGAGACCCTATCGTATGCAGGGTATAAATGGTTTGCATGTCGTGGGCCAGGGATTGTGTGCACTCCACAGGGGAGAGTTCCCACAGCTCCTCCAGAAAGTGAAAACAGTAGGGAATGAACAATGCAAATCACTCAGGTTATAACACCTCCCGAGAGGTACCACCTCCTGAGGACACGTACATCTTCTGGTTCCAACCAGGTTCTCCAGAAACCTGCAGGCCAAGAATCTCTGGATAAACAGCCTGAGCTTAAACTGACTCAGGGCCTTCGTTCTGGTTCCTGATCTAAAGCCCGACATGAACTTGTAACCACGTGGGAAATCCCGTTGTGGGATTCTACCAGAATGCTAGGTTGGAGTTGGGGGTGGACTCTGGTCAGCTTTTTAGCATGGGTGGAGGTTTTTATATGCTTTCTCTTTTACCTTAAGAATAAAAGTGCTTGGTTAAAAGGAGCCGGGGGGTAACTTGTGACTGAGGACAATACATGGGTCATAGGAGACCTTGGCGAAGGCCTTTAGGAGCAGTCTGGCTTGCTGGGTTTATCACAGTATAGATCAGGGAGCTATGCAGTCTTAAAACCCTGGGACAGAGGGGCATGAGAGGTGGGACTCTGCCCAAGAGAGGTGACAGCTGGGAGCGGGAAGCCTTTAAGTGGGGACCACAGAACGGGAAATACAGGTGCATTTACCCTGAAACTGTGACCCAGGGATCCCACCAATTCACCCTCCCGGCTATGTGGGGCCACTGAGAGCAGGGAGCTGGCCTCTCTTGCTCTGCTCTCAGTGCTCCTTTTGCTGGTTATGAGCCGACATGGAGTTGGCACCTGCAGGACGAAGAGACAACAGCCACTGGTTGCACCAGTGATTCAGGAGGAGATGGAGTCTACAGGAGTGGCGGGAGGATGGGAACAGGGAGAGAAGAGGGTGGGGTGGGGGAAGGTTAATGAGGACAGGGGCAGAAAGAGAAAGGCTACCCATGGTCCTTTACCCAGACCACTCCAAGCTTTGTCATCCCTCAGCGACCTCCCAAGAGTCCTGGCTCTCACTTTCCTTAGCAACCTGGCAGGATGCTCCATGCTGTTTCCCCTCACCTCCCCCCATCCCCTGGGGCTCAGTCTCCTTCTCCTCACTATAAACCTCCTTCCTGGATCCCTCCCCATCAGAAATCCTTCCCTCAAGCTGGTCCTGATTTCCTTCAATCACTGGCTCTTCACTAGGATCCCTAGTCGTGCATGGCTCCCCAGTCCTGAAGAGTGGGATGGACATAGTTCTGACTTCCTCCTCTTGCTGGCCACCCATACATACCCTCCTCATAGCTCAGGGATGAGAAATGTCACATGGAGCTGCACACAACTTGGCAGCTGTGAGCTGGTTAACGATGTGTTTTGCTAAGCGCGGGGCACACATTTCATAGCATTGTAGAAGCTAGAAAGGGAAAAGCTTGATTGGATCACTCAGCTCCCAGTCAGGGCTGGGACCCTGCTCCTCACACATCATTGTTGTAGGGTTTTATCTAGTCTAGTTATAAATATTGCAAATGGCGGGGGGAGGGATAGCTCAGTGGTTTGAGCATTGGCCTGTTAAACCCAGCATTGTAAGTTCAATCCTTGAGGGGGCCATTTAGGGATCTGGGGCAAAATCAGTACTTGGTCCTGCTAGTGAAGGCAGGGGGCTGGACTCAATGACCTTTCAAGGTCCCTTCCAGTTCTAGGAGATAGGTATGTCTCCATATATAAGTCTATCACACAGATTGCACTGTGAAGAAGCGGTTCTGGCTATTCCAACGAGACTTGTCCAGCTGTAGTTTTGTCCCACTAGTCAGATATATGAATTGCAGGGCTAGATCAGACTCACAGTCCATCTAATCCAGTGGCCTGGTTCTGACAGTGGCCAGTTCCACACAGGGCCGGCTCCAGCTTTTTTGCCACCCCAAGCGTCAGAAAAAAACAAAAAAAGAAGAAAAACCCGATTGAGCTACCGCCGAAGTGCCGCCGAAAAGGAAGACAGGAAGTGAAGGACCCGCCGCCGAATTGCCGCCGAAGACTGAAGCGGGCCGATTGAGTTGCCACCAAAATGCCACCGCTGACGATCCGGACGTGCCCCCCAACAACAGGCGGAGTGCCGCCCCTTTCAACTGCTTCCTTCGCTGGTGCCTGGAGCCGGCCCTGGTTCCACATGCTTCAGAGGAAGGTGTCAGAACCCTGTAGCTGGCAGTGATGGGATAAGTTGCCCCCCGGGAAAGTTTCTTCCTAGCCCCAGTAGCTAGTGATTGTTTTATGCCCTAATTTGAGGGTCTCTCTCTCTCTCTACAAACACAATTTACTACTATATAGTATATTCTTGTTCTCATATTTCATAATCCTGCCAATTACAAAGTCAACTATTAAAATAATGGCTGGATTACAAAAAATGTAATGGATTACTTTAAAAGATTTTATTAATTTATCAGATATGCCAGTGGTTCTCAGCCAGGGGTATATGTATGCCTGGGGGTACACAGAGAGGCAGGCCCTCTCAGAGGTCCAGAGAGGCCCGGGCCACTTCCAGTTTTTGAGGCCCCTAGCCACAATAAAAATAAAAAATGATGACACATGAAAACAAAATAAGGCACCAAAAAAAGGGTGATACACAATTTGAATATTTTTTTATTTAACAAATGCTTTTTTAGTCTTTTTCTGTGCAAATGCACTAATTATTGAGGGAAAAAATCTAGCTTTCGTGCAATGTCAGAGTTGATATTAAGCATGGCGAGCCCATTCAAATTCTCTTGGTCCCACAGTTGAACGGTGATAGTTCTTTACCTGCTTCAACACGTTGAAGGTGTGTTCATCTGAAGCCACTGATGCAGGCAAACTGACAAAAATACGCAATGCAATTGTGATATTAGGAAACACCCCAGAGAGTCCAAGTTCGAGTATTTCTTGAAGTAATTCCTTTGGCTTACAATCCAATTTAAAGTTCGTGGAATATATTCGTTTGAGGAAGATGACCTCGTCACAGCGATCTTTTGAGATTTCTTTGTTGTACTGGTCCTGAAATTGTTCAGCTGCAGAAAGTAGATCTTCATTACTCAGTCTGTTGAACGGTCAAAGAAACCCCAAAAGGGTACAAATTAGTCGCAGTGACTCAAATCGACGTGTAAGACCTGACTGAATAGAGTCAATGATGACAAGGAAGACATTGACCCTATACTGCTGCTCGGCATCAGATTCAGTAGGTAAGTTGCGATTGGTGGAAAACTCAGATGAAATGCCAATATTCTGTGCTACTTATTTGGACTCAGTCAGGATTACATCCAATTGTTCACGAATCTGTTGAATGTCATTGATAAGACTTTCAATGTTATCCCTCTCAACATCAAGAGTAGCATTGCGTGCTTCAATTACCAGATTAGTTTGATGGATCATTGTAAGTAGCTTCATCCACAAAGATGACATCAGAATGCATTCAAATTTAGACGTGCTTCTGAATAGACTGAAGTTCAGTTCGAGCCTGTGCAGTGAGATTGAGAGATTCAAGCTCTTTTAAAGCCTTTCTCATTGAATTCAAATGCTGCGCAACTGGTTGAACACCATCAATCCGTGCAGACCATCTAGTTTTGGACATCCCAGGCACTGAAACAGGAAGATATTGCTTCAGAATTTCCCACCTTTGTGGACTGCTGCTGAAGAGATTGTACATTTGCTGAACAGTTCCAAAGTAAGTAATTGCTTCCTTGCATGATTCAGCACAGTCAACACAAGGTTTAGTGTGTGCTTTCCACAGCTGGAGAAAATACAGTTTGAATTATGCTCAAGCAGAACTGCTTGTACACCTCTGTAGTTCCCAGCCATATTAGATCCATTGTCATAGGCTTGACCAATGCAGCCTTGAAAATCTAACTTAAAACCTTCTAGAATTGCTAGTACTTGAGCAGCAATTTCTTTTCCAGTTTTTCTCGTGAAATTATCAAACAAAATAAACCTTTCTTCAATTGAAAATTGTGAGCTGTCTACAATCTTAACATATAGAATACCCATAGTAGTCTGTTTCTTGTGAGAACAATCTGGAGTGGCATCAACAACGATTGAAAAATACTTGGCATTTCGAATCTCATCAAGAATTGTTGTTTGTATGAATGACCCACATAGCTCAATAAACTCGTTTTGTATGCATGTGGAGAGAGAATGGACTTGCATGTGCTTTTGACTCTCTTGCGATTCTCGAACACATTTAACATGCTCTGATAAAAGTGGGTCATATTTGTTGAGGAGCTCATCTATGCCTAGAAAGTTTCCATTTGCACGATCACCAATACGTTGACTGGAACCAAAGAAAGCCAATCCCCGCTCAGAAAGAAAAAGGATGCCATTTCAGGATGCGTTCAAGAAGTTTTTTCCAGTTATTAGTTTCTGTAGAGAGGTCAGTCAAGAGTAAATTCTCAACTGAACTTTCAGCTGATGCTGCCCTACTGGCTGATTTCCATGCAACACAGTTTTCTTTGTGTGACGTTGAACTCTCATGTGATGGAATTCGGTCTTTCAATTTCCTCCAACCTCCGTTGATGCTCCATTCTGATTGATCAGAGAGAACTGATGCATTTGCAGCACTTTTGTTCAAAATGAAGCAGGGTGCACAATACAGAGATTGTTTGTCTGTACTCCAGCATAACCAATCTCTTGTGCATGTCTCAACATTTGGAAGAGTTTTTGTCAGCAGACGCAATACTTCAGGTGTGGCCTCACCAGTGCTGAATAGAGGAGAATAATCACTTTCCTCGATCTGCTAATACAGCCCAATATGCCATTGGCCTTCTTGGCAACAAGGGCACACTGCTTCTTGTCCACTGTAATCCCCAGGTCCTTTTCTGCAGAACTGCTGCTTAGCCAGTCGGTCCCCAGCCAGTAGCGGTGCATGGGATTCTTCCTTCCTAAGTGCAGAACTCTGCACTTGTCCTTGTTGAACCTCATCAGATTTCTTTTGGCCCAATACTCTAATTTGTCTAGGTCACTCTGGAACCTATCCCTACCCTCCAGCGTATCTACCTCTCCCCCCAGCTTAGTGTCATTTGCGAACTTGCTGAGGGTGCAATTAACCACATCATCTAGATCATTAATAAAGATGTTGAACAAAACCAGCCCCAGGACCGACCTTGTGGTCACTGTTAGCAAGCAGTCCAGCTATAGTCATCTCTTGAACATGATCCTGCACTCCACTTAGGACTAAATCATGAATTGCCTCTTCTCTTGTGGGTTCCAGGACTAGCTGCTGCAAGAAGCAGTCATTTAAGGTGTCAAGAAACTTTATCTCTGCATCCCTTCCTGAGGTGACATATACCCAGTCAATATGGGGATAGTTGAAATCCCCCATTATTATTGAGTTTTTTATTTTAATAGCCTCTCTAATCTTCTTGAGCATTTCACAGTCACTATCACCATCCTGGCCAGGTGGTCGGTTATATATCCCTACCGCTATATTCTTATTATTCAAGCATGGAATTACTATCCATAGAGATTCTATGGTACAAGTGGTTCATATAAGATTTTTACTTCATTTGATTCTACGCTTTCTTTCACATATAATGCCACTCCCCCACCAGCACGACCTGTTCTATCCTTCCGATATATTTTGTACCCTGGTATTACTGTGTCCCATTGATTATCCTCATTCCACCAAGTTTCTGTGATGCCTATTATATCAATATCCTCATTTAAAACAAGGCACTCTAGTTCACCCATTTTATTATTTAGACTTCTAGCAATGGTATATAAGCACTTTAAAAACTTGTCACTTTTTAGCTGTCTGTCATTACATGATGTAATTGAACGGGACTTTTTTTCATTTGACTGTTTCTCATCAGATCCTACCTGTATTTTATCATCTTCCATCCTCTCCTTATTAGGACATAGGGAATCTCCATTTATAGATCCTCCCCTAAGGGATGTCCGAACCAAATGCTCCTCTGCACCTGTCGGCTTTCCCCCAGCCCTTAGTTTAAAAACTGCTCTACGACCTTTTTAATTTTAAGCACCAGCGATCTGGTTCCATTTTGGTTTATGTGGAGCGCATCTTTCCTGTATAGACTCCCCCTTTCCCAAAAGTTTCCCCAGTTCCTAATAAATCTAAATCCCTCCTCCCTACACCATCGTCTCATCCACGCATTGAGACCTTGCAGTTCTGCTTGTCTAGTTTGCCCTGGAAGCATTTCAGAGAATGCTACCATGGAGGTCCTGGACTTCAATCTCGTACCTAGCAGCCTAAATTTGGTCTCCAGGACCTCTCTCCTATCCCTCCCTATGAAGGATAATGGTTAGCATAAGCAGTTGTCAGAGCACATCAAGGGACTGACCGCTGTCAAGGAGATTTTGTTTTATTGATTTATTTAAGTTAAGTGCCTATTCTTGGTACAGACTTTGTGTGTACATGCAACAGAACATCTTGGTCTCTTCTAAGTCTCTGGTTAATCATTAAAATTCAGTTTTAAAAAGATTTACTTTAAAACTGCATCTCTGAAACCTTCCTAAGAAAAAGGCACATTGTCCAAGACCATTTGATCTTATTACAAATAAATATGATAGATGAAAAAAAGTCTTTAAAAATCACCCATTTTCGTAATGTTCATATTTGAATTTGTAATCAGCATGACTTATAAAATTGTTTGGGGTACAGACAGATGATTTTATAAAGGTTTTGTTCTTTTATCAGTAATTCTTTAATGCAGCACTCTAAAAAACCACACATATGCTTGGAAAAAGTAAAATCCAGCCAAGGACAGGCTGAAAAGGAACCACAATGACTCAGAGGTGTTTAAAAAATAAAAAAAAAATTAAAGATTAAGACAACTTAAATCTACATCCCTGACCATATGCTCTGTATCCTTAGACAAGGAGAGCAAAGTCTCCAGTGCAATCCATCATATCCCCTGAGATGTCTATTTTTCAATCAAGTTCTAATTGAACTTTCCTTCTGTGTTCTAGGCAGCTGCAACTGAGACTCGGGCTGGCAAACCACATGGCACTTATCCAATTTAGTTGTTAGAAAGAGATACAGGCAGACGGAGCTGCAAGTCCCCTTAGCTGCAATTCCCTTTCAGTTTCCTTTACTGCAAAGGTTGTGACAAAGATAACACGGCGAGCCTGCTAGAATTAGCCAGCACAGACACAAGGACACGATTTATCACAAACTTGGCCCCTGGCCCCTGTGAAGAACTTGTGAGGGAAAGCATCTTTATGACCTAGTAAAGATCTAGGCTTACATGCTGTTATGCATTCATGTCCCTGGAGTAGTCTTTCATCCATCTTGCCTTTATGACACTGAGATAGTGTCTGTCAACTGTACTACTTTGCCAGACGACAACCACACCTCTACCAACTAGTGCTAATTGCCCACCCAGCCTGTTGAACTTGCACTTTACACTACAGTGAAGGTTGGGGTGTGAATTAACCCAGGCTTATTGTCGTGCTGCACTACAAATTAGAGTATGCACAGCTGAATGGAGGCCACAGGTCATCCTTAAAGAGTAAGAGGGGCTGGAATCCACAAAGGGACTTAGGTGTTGCAATGCTGAGCGTCAGGGCACGTAACTTCCAGGTGCCTAGAAAATCCAAGAACTCCACTGCGATCCAGAAAGCCCGAGTTGGGTGCCTAGGCTCCCTGTGCAATGAATGGCAGGAGACAGGCACCAAAGAATGAGATCCACAAAAGCCAACATGCTAGGCAGGGAGCCACCTAAGCTAGCCAATGGGAGATGCTGACGACAGGGGTGTGCGCTAAGCCTCAGCGTTCTCAGAGGCAGACACCAAGTTCCAGGCTGCAGGGAGGCACTTGGCCATCCATGAGCGGGCACCCTCCACTTGTCAGAGCCTAGGGAATGAGTCAGGTGCCTGCTTTGCTCCACACAGAGGGGCCACTGCCCACCTTATAACTTTTAGCCCAGTGGTTAGAGCTCTCTCATGGCATGTGCAAGGCACAGGTTCAATTCCCATCTCAAGCAGAGAGGGAAAAAGGATTTGAACAGGGGTCTCCCTTCTGCCCCTATACCTGAGAGGGGACTTGAACTTGCACCTCCCAGGTTCTTAACCTTTTTCTTTCTGAGCCCCCCTTGCCCAACGTGCTATAAAAACTCCACGGCCCACCTGTGGCACAACAACTGTTTTTCTGCATATAAAAGCCAGGGCTGGAGTTAGTGAGTAGCAAGGAGGACAATTGCCTGGGGCCCCACCACAGGAGGCACCACAAAGCTAAGTTGCTCAGGCTTCGGCTTCAGCCCCGGGTGGTGGAGCTCTGGGCCCTGGGCTGCAATCCCACGTGGCAGGGCTTTGATTTTCTTCCCTAGGCCCTAGCAAGTCTAATGCCAGCCACGCTTGGTGGACCCCCTGAAACCTGCTCACGGCCCTCCAGGGGGCCTCAGACCCCTGGTTGAGAACCACTGGGCTATGGGATATTCTGATGTGGGGGCTCCCTCAGTCCCTCCTGTTGAAGTTGTTCCACTGTGGATTAAATAATGAAAAAGTGGTTGGAGAAGGGGTCTCCCACCTCATTCTCTCTCTCTAGTCCAATGACCCCAAGTATGTATCCACAGTGAACAGTCACTGGATCAGAGATAGAGAGAGAATGATAATGTGGCTTAGATGGTTGAATGGCGACCTTCCCCTGGTTCATGGATTGCTCTGCAGCTTAGGCAGGAAATAGGCAGCTGAATGCCTGGAATGACACAGCAGTGCCCAAGCCCAGAGGGAGAAACTGAGGCACCAAAGGAACTTTAACTATGAAAAACTTAGGTGCTGAGTAAGCGAAGGTGCTTTTAGGGTTCAGTGGGAGGTTTGTGGATCACGGTGGTCCTGGAACTGGGACTTAGGCACCGAAGTCTGGGGTTTAACTGCCTAAGGACTTTCACACCTCCCTCCAGGGAGCCCAGCACAGAAGCCTGAATTACCAATATTTGTACGCTCCAGGTAGCTGTGAAATGCTGAACTAAGTTAAGTGGAACCAGTAGTATACCCAGGGTGTTGGAACAAGTTTTATAGTGGGGGGTTCTAAAAGCCATTGAACAAAACTGTAGACGCTGTACATGATGGAAAGCATGTCAAGCCAGAAGGTGCTGCCATCCTCCCAGCACCCCTAGGTCCAGCACCCCAACTATACCGCAGTGCTGGGAGTTCTGGAAACAGTGGGGGGAAAGGAGAACAACTCTGACCCCCGCTTCTGACTATTCTCAGCAACATCAGTGAGTCACCGCTAACTTTTCTCTGAAAAAGTTTGCATTAAAGGAGCTCAAAATAACTAAGCAACAACAGCTGGATGTCTTCACTATACAGCTGTGACTTCTGCAATGTGCAAAATATTGCATTAGTAACAAAATGACTAAGCTGGATTGAGGCTTAACATTGCAAAAACATGGCCAAAAAAAGGCTTTGAAAGCTAGTACGTTAGTGCTGACAAAGTTATTAAAATGCATCCCTTGAAGAAAATAGAGTATACCATATTAACAGCTAATTGGGACGACTCAAGTCAAGCCCTTAAAAGGTAGACATGTGCTTAAGTGCTTTGCTGAGCAGGGCTATTAACAAAGATATACTGGACTATTATGACAGCAAAATTAGCATAAATACACAAGAATGACCAAGGGGTGTTATAACAAAGAGGATGATCAATTGTTCTCCGTGTCCACTGAAGGTAGGACAAGTAGTAATGGGCTTGATCTGCAGCAAGGGGGATTTAGGTTAGATATTAAGAAAAACTTTCTCGCTATAAGGATAGTTAAGCATGGAACAGGTTACCAAGCGCGGCTGTGGAATCCCCATCACTGGAGATTTTTAAGAACAGGTTAGACAAACACCTGTCAGGGATGGTCCTACCTCAAGCAGGAGGATGGACTAGATGACCTCTTAAAGTCCCTTCCAGCCCTATGTTTCTATGATAGTTATTACAAGATGCTGTACCAGCACATCTATACAACTTGTATATTATACTACTGCTTAACAAATAGTATCTTACCATGTAATTAGAACACTGTAAGGCACACAGAAGGGGACAAGGTTGTACGTTCAGCCTTAACTTTGGTATTTCCTGACTTGGAGCGCTTAACTCTTAAACTTCCATGAATGTCATTTTTAATGTGACATTGGTATGTGGTAATTGAGGTTTTTTTATTTGGTTGATTTTGTTTAGGAAAAACTCAAAATCAGGAGAAACCGTCTCCGGGACTTTGAAGCTTTGATGGCTTGCAAAATCTAAAAGCAAGTACAGCACGTAAATGCCATGATGTGGACTAGACACTCCCCAAACTAGTTACCCTCAACCAAAGTCACTAGGACCCAGCAACCCTCAGTAAGGGCTCATGAGTGCCCAGGAAAACATACCATGAGGGGGAAATTTCAAAGCCATCTAGCAGATTTGGATGCCCAATTCCTATGAATTTTAGCTTTGAAAATCTAAGCTGTAATCTTTATTTAGCAATTGGTATATTAAAAATACCAACTAGAATTTCAAAGCTATTTAACACTTGGTTTCATTTCCATTAAGGCCCAGATCCTCAAAGGTATTTAGGTGCCTAACTCCAATTGATTTCAATGGAATTTAGCTGCCTAAATACCTTTGAGAATGTGGGCCTAAGCAATCTGTCTTTGCTCCATTGACACTAATGCTATCCCAGTTAATCCGGGATCATTATGATTCATGATCACTAGGCTGCATCAGTTTCCTGGGAGACATATAAATAAGAGAAATGTCCTGTCATATTGCACGTCTCAGCTAACATGAGTACACTGCACTATTTTATGTTTATTCAGCACCTTCCAACCCAAAGCATCTTGCACGTTATGACCCTGTCAACACTGGTTCTCCACTTGTGAGGTAAATCCCTTCTCTTCATGTGTCATTATATAATGCCGGATTCACTCCATGCATCTGAAGAAGTGGGTTTTTACCCACGAAAGCTTATGCCCAAATAAATCTGTTAGGCTTTAAGGTGCCACCGGACTCGTTGTTGTTATGCACACAGGGTATCGTGGAATTGAAACGGTCTCTGAGTAAGAGGGCGACAGCCAGCTGACGTGCACGATGCGGAGAGCTGGAGATGGGAAATTTTGAACAACGACAACTGCACAAACCCCGTAATCTTACCAAAACAGATGCCCAATGAGCTCATACGCAGCCACGACAGCTTCAGTTTGTATGGTCTGGTCTTAAAAATCACCAGTCAATTGCATGAAACTGTTTATCCACCTGAATGATGAAGGACTGAGCCCACTCTACCAAGGTGTGAACCAGTCACTTCACAGCGAGCAAATGTTTTCAAAGCTGATGTATAAAGACATCCCCTGCAGCAGCCTGTGAAAGGGACATTGCTACTTTGGCTACTTCGCACACACGCAGGGATTTATAAATCATTTTCCAAATGTTGCACCTCAACGGTTATTGGGATTTTTCTTTCAAATTTCAGACACTCAATGGATCAGCCTCACAAGCGAGCAGAGGAACATTGCTGTTACTTCCTTCTCCCATCCCAACACTAACTGTCCCAAGCAAGACACTCGCAATACTTACCTTGGTCAATTTTAAGAACAGAAAATACACAGGTAGAAATGAGTTCGATACTGCAGGCATCCATATTTTTGCTTTTCTCATATAAAACTAAGACTTTAAATGTCCATCCCGAGGCTGCAAAGTGAAGAAGATATGCCAAACTAATGAAGCCTTAAGAGGGAAATTAAGAGTAATCCTTTATTTAATGGTATATTAATGAATGCTGATTTACAGGGAAACTCTTGTGGAAATAAACCTACAGTATTCATTGGAATACCAAATGCAATCATCATGATCAGTATTGTAATCCATGCCAAACAGCGATAATTTAGTTGAAATAAACTGCTACTGAAATTAGCAACCTAAAACCTATTCAGACAAAGTGGGGCAGATTTCTAAAACAACATACACTAAAGTGCACGTCCAAATTGCATGTAAAAGCTCTAATGTGCATGCACGCATATCTACATATGAGCAAATTAAGGGTTTGTATGAGCAGAATAGAGTTTGAGCAAATGCTTTTGAAATCTCTCTGAGTATGTTTTTTCCACAGGTATTATTACACTTCCCTGTAGTTAACGCTCCAATTGATTATTATTTAAATGTAAGGGGGAAATTATCTAACGCACCTAAAGGAATGAGCACAGGTCCTTTTGAAAATCATTGGGACTTGTGCTCCTAAATCCTCAGGTACTTTTGAAAGTCTTCCCCTAGATTGAGATTGAACCTAGGAGCCCAAACCAGAACTGCTAGGTGCGGTACAAAAAGATACCAAGATACAGTACCCGCCCCAAGCAACTAACCTTTACAAATAATTTACTGGCTAATCAATAGAGCCCAGCAAATCCGCTGATATCCGCTTTATATCCGCCGATCATGTTTGTGGATCGCGGATTGGATGCGGATACAAATTTGTATCTACTAATCAGTGATGTGGCTCCTACTTAAAGGCCTGGTCTACACTGGGGGGAGGGTGCGATCGATCTAAGATAAGCAACTTCATCTATGAGAATAGCGTCGCTGAAGTCAACATATCTTAGATCGACTTAGATTGACTTACTTCGCGTCCTCGCGGCGCAGGATCGACAGCTGCCGCTCCCCCGTCGACTCCGCTTCCGCCTCTCGCAGCGGTGGAGTTCCAGAGTCGACGGGGAGCGTGTTCGGGGATCGAATTATCGCGTCTAGACGAGACGCGATAAATCAATCCCCGATAGATCGATCACTACCTGCCGATCCGGTGGGTAGTGTAGACGTACCCATAGTGTTTAAGTACATCCCTGAGTCTCAAAACTCAGGCCACACATTTCTCTGTGCTTCTGGCCCCGTAAGCTGGAAGCAGACCCTGTCAGAGACATTTCTTCTACTGGTCATCAACGGTGCAGCACGAAGTCCTCCTTCTCTAGCAAGCCATGTGTATGGTGCACTTACAGTACCCCCAGCTCTTACTGTCCTAGGGAGGAGAGACTAGCACAGGAGATCAAACCCGCGGGCTCGCCACATGAACACTGGTCACAGCTCACTCATTGTCGCTGATCACATTATGCCTCCAGCAATTACAGACCACACTCTAAAGCAGCCGAAGAGAAATACTGCGGTGCGTATCCGACACAGCGGGGCAGGTCCTCAGCTGGTGTGCAGCTCCATAGCGCCATTTAAATCAATGGAGCGATACTGAGCTACACCAACTGAGGAGCTGGCCCATTGAATTCAATGATACATTGACAATGGACACCAGCTGTGAATCCGTCTCACTGACTTCAGCGGAACGACACTGATTGACATCATCAGAGAATCTGTCACATTGCCACCACTTGGGGAATCTCACCCACTGACTTCAGTGGATCTACACTGATACACACAAGTTAAGAATCCAGCACACTAAATAAAAAAAGAAAAATTGAGGGCTTCAATCCGTGAAACTGGAACAGCTGGCTATCCCGATCCACAGACTGGATAGGACACACGCTCCACTTGTCCCAAAATTCAAAACTTAAACTCTGCAGGGCAAAGCTCGGATGACTTTGTTCTCTTTTGAATTGTCTGCACAGAGCTAGTTCTTTAAAATGCTTTCTGTTCTGCAGGGAAGGCAATATCTTTGTTACAGGATCTCAATGTTATTTAGCAGAATACACCCTGCAGGCCAAGAGAGCTTTTCAGAGGTCAGTGTCCCGGTCACACACAAGTGCCTAACTTTAAACGCACAAACAGTCCCACTGAGACTTTGCAGGATCAGGGCTTAGGGACTGTACACTGGTTTGCACCTGTGTCAATTATGGGTCACAGTGGATGCTATGTACTCTCACTCTCGGGTTTATATAAGGTTGGTCATCTTGTTCTTCAAAGTTTGTTTTAGTTGGGTTAATACACTCAGGGTCCCCTTTGGGACTGGTCATCAGTTAGCTAATTATTCATTAATACAAGACATAGTGCATTCCATGCTTATAATTCAGAATGCCCTTTTTGTACTGAGTGTATTATCATAATAATGGGGAGGAGGGATAGCTCAGTGGTTTGAGCATTGGCCTGCTAAACCCAGGGTTGTGAGTTCAATCCTTGAGGGGGCCACTTGGGGATCTGGGGCAAAATCAGTACTTGGTCCTGCTAGTGAATGCAGGGGACTGGACTCAATGACCTTTCAAGGTCCCTTCCAGTTCTAGGAGATGGGATATCTCCATTAATTAATTTATTTATTATAATACGCCAAATACCCACAGTGGCTGCAGCTGTGAAGAGGGAACATGATGATATTTCTTGCATATTCACTTATACAGGATGTGCTGTGTGCGTTCTATGGCAAGTAATGAAGCACAAACCTAAATCTTAGGGCTGGATTCTTATTTATACTATGGCCTTTTTACATTGATCTGACATACTACATTTATACCCACTTTTGGTGTAAATGAGAATCAGAGTGGTCAGAGCATATAAAAAACCAAACAAAAACATCCACATGAAACTAGATACTATGCAGCTTCCTCTGCAGAAACATATTTTGATTTATCCTGATGGACAGCCTGATCTCCAGCATAAAAACCATCTCAAAGTCTGCATAACAGTCATACATCACAAAGACAACACTGGCTTTAAATAGGTACCAGCAGTTGCAGAAGACTAGGCGCTTGCAGAGCTCTGTCCCTGAAGAGTCTTTTATCTCCCTCAGAAACTGAAAGCCCCTAAATATAGGACTGCTATTAAAAATGCATGATTTCCAGCAGCTATTTATCAAAGCCATGGAAATAGGATATTTCCATCATGGTGAATGGTTTGACATTCATTACTAATAAGCAAATGTGCACTTTATTACCATTTTTGAAGAGAACAGTGCTACGATATTCAAGGAACATAAAATGTATTATTACTAGGAATTAGCATTACAACACAAACACATTACTTCTGCCATCTGGACACCTCATGTATATTTGACTAAGAATGGTGAGGGTGATCAAAACTTTGTGGAGGACATTTGTGAAAATTTACTGTGGGGATCTGTATGGTCTTTTTTGGAGTGTGACGCTGGGTGGATCACTTTTGTTTCGTTTCTCTTTGGTATCCTGTGTCACACCAAATTTTTTATGATATTCTGTCTGAAATATTTGCTTAACGCTTTGCTCAGAGTGAAGATATGTTGGGGGAGGAGATAGAAGAACTCAACCACCCTAGATGTACACCAGCTGAGAGTCACTGAACTTCACCAGTAGAATATGCTGCAAATACACGATTATTTATATAAAGCGGCAATTCAGAAGGTAACAAGAGTAGAGCTAAACTGCGCTAAATTGCATTACATGTACTGCAAAACATTCCTGTAGCTGTTGTTGGTACTGATTGGGACAGTTCTTCACTCTCAAAAGCAAATACTGAATCCTAGGAACATTATTGACCAGGACTTCTCCTTGATCAAAATGCAGTCTTACTTTCAGACAAACAAAGTGACATACCAATACACTGCTTCTGGAATTGCTTCGTCCTTGGCATGTAAAAGTTTCTACATACCTCATAGACAAAATGCAATGAAGAAATATTCTGTTGTTAAACATTCAGAGGGTGGCCTTGAGAACTGAAGAGTTGTTTATTATATAAACCAGATGGAGAAAGGAAAAATCCACCACTCCTCTTGATACTTTTGATATCACTGTGTTCATTTGTCATGAGAAAGCTGTACTGAGAAAGCAGGTTGTTTAGTTTGGATAAAATCTTGAAAGCTACTCCCGTCCCCGGGAGTCTTCAAATAACGTAGCCCCCTGAAGATGCTATAGGTGTGTGCAGATGTGCAGCATGCTTTGGACAAAGATAAGGTCGTTTTGGCTATTATGCAGGACATTAACACTTGTAGCTGGTCTGGCCATGACTCAAAACATCCTTTTCTTTTTAAAAGAGCTTAATAGTATTGTAAACGTACATTGAAAAAAAATGACATTAGAAGAATGTTGCCACTGTACACCCAAAAGTTCAGCAATGCTAGAATGAAGGATGCTTACCCAACTTTAATTTGGCCCCTTTGTGCGTTCAGGTTATAATATTCCTGCCCACCACCCTACAGGAAGTCTGTGACACCGCTAGGAAATGGACCTAGATCTCCAGAGTGCTAGTCCAGTGCCTTTTCCACAAGACCATCCTTTTGTTGATGAGAAAATTATGTGAAATTCAGGAGGATGGAAGAGGCTGCAAGGGGAAGATGATGTTAATCCACCAGGTGCCAGTCTGGGTTCATCACTCTGAGGTATTATTACCTGGATTTAGATTTTGGGGAGGGCTAGAAGGCTATACCACTTACTAGCATTATTATTTATTTGTATTGCGGTAGCACTTAGGAGCCCCAGGCATGGAGCAAGAACCCCTCGTGCTCAGTGCTGTACAATGACAGAAAAGAAAGACAATCCCTGCCCTAAATCATAGAATCACAGAATATCAGGGTTGGAAGGGACCTCAGGAGGTCATCTAGTCCAACCCCCTGCTCAAAGCAGGACCAATCCCCAACTAAATCATCCCAGCTAGGGCTTTGTCAAGCCTGACCTTAAAAACCTCTAAGGAAGGAGATTCCACCACCTCCCTAGGTAACACATTACAGTGCTTCACCACCCTCCCAGTGAAAATGTTTTTCCTAATATCCAACCTAAACCTTCCCCACTGCAACTTGAGACCATTACTCCTTGTTCTGCCATCTGCTACCACTGAGAACAGTCTAGGATCCATCCTCTTTGGAACCCCCTTTCAGGTAGTTGAAAGCAGCTATCAAATCCCACCTCATTCTTCTCTTCTGCAGACTAAACAATCCCAGTTCCCTCAGCCTCTCCTCATAAGTCATGTGCTCCAGTGCTCCATAAGTCATATTCTCCACTACTTGCTGCTGACCTAGACTGCGACCTTCCTGAAGGACAGAGGAACATCTTCTGCCGAAGTGGGGACTGAAATTGTGGGACACTAGAAGAACTACCTGCCTTAGGCCTCCCAAAAGGTCTCCAACAAGCCAGGGAAAGCCAAACACGACATTCCCGATGCTGCTAAGGTTAAAGCAAAAATAATAATAATTAAAAAAAAAAAACACCAGCAGAAAATCTCCTTTTTCTTTAAAAACTAATAAAACCTTCCAGGCCTTCTTTGTTCATCACAGAGAAGGAAAAAGAGGGCAGAAGTCCAAGTTTTTTAAAATGTCTTTGCAGGTCACCTTTAATACTCTTCCAAAATAACATCATGACAATGTTAGCAAGAAGCTGTAAAATTCTGGCAGCAGTGGCTTTCATTTTAGAGACATTTATAATGCTTTATCCCTTCCTAGCTTCTCCCCTCCCCCTGCTTGTCTTTGAAGTTTCCAAGGAGAAAGTTTTCATGATTAGCGACAGCAACACTGTGGTCTTTCTCATGTAAATATTTTATTTTTAGTATTGATCCCACAGTGCTCCTATAACCTTATAAGGGACATGAAAACTGTAGGCCAGATTCTCAACTGGTGTAAATCAATCAGTTTAGCGCCACAGACTTGAAGGGAGCTAGGCTGATGTACTTGACTAAAGCTATAACTTAAAGGAAAGGACTGAGCAAGGTTGTGAACTCCAAGTTAGGAAATTTCTAAAGTTTGATTCTCCATTAACTCAGCCAGCCTGCACATCCCATGCTATGCCAAAGCTCTGTATACCTTAATAACAAAAAGCAATAATACAACATGATTTATAGTCAACAAGAGGAAAAGATGATACCACACATATGCAATGTAGCCAAGTTAACGGGTGCCAGAGCAAACTCAAACTTCGGAATTCTCTAAGTGTGAGAGGTTGACTTCAAATAATGAATGCTGCATGAAGTCTAGCTTTGTTTGTTTTAAAAATCTTAAGACATTTGGAGGGGGAATGGAGGAACAAAACAAACTAAAGAAAAAAGAAAATCTAGATGCAATCAACTTGCATTCTTTACAAGCTCCACTAATTTTTGTCATTTGAGCATGAAAGTTCTTTGATCCAAATGCAAACTGAGTCAGCTGTGCATGCATCCATGTTTCAGATCCTGATTCAACAAAGCACTTATGCACATGCTTAACTTTAAGTGCATGAGCACCCTGGGACTACTCCCATGCTTGAAGTTAAGTGTGTGCTTAAGTGTTTTGCTGAATTGGGGCCTTAGTATGTACATTGGAAAGACGACATTTTCTCCTGTACATGCTCAATGTGCGGTTTTCAAATGCCAACGTCTATCACCGAATCATAGGAATGCAGGACTGGAAGAGACCTTGATAGGTCATCTAGTCCAGTCCCCTGCTCTGAGGCAGGACTAAGTATTATCTAAACCATCCCTGACAGGTGTTTGTCTAAAACGTCCTTAAAAACATTCAATGATGGAGATTCCACAACCTCCTTAGGCAACTTATTCCAGTGCTTAACCACCCTGACAATTAGGAAGTTCTTCCTAATGTCCAACCTAAACCGCCCTTGTCGCAATTTAAATCCATTACTTCTTGTACTGTCCTTACTGGATAACAAAAACAATGTATTACTCTCCTCTTTATAACAATCTTTTACGAACTTGAAGACTTATGTCCCCCCTCAGCCGCCTCTTCTCTAGACTAAACAAACCCAGTTTTTTCAATCTTTCCTCATAGGTCATATTTTCTAGATCTTAAATTATTTTTGTTGCTCTCCTCTGGACTTTCTCCCATTTGTCCACGTCTTTCCCGAAGTATGATGCCCAGAACTGGACACATTACTCCAGTTGAAGCCTTATTAGTACTGAGTAGAGCGGAAGAATTACTTCTTGTGTCTTGCTTACAACACTCCAGTAAATATAACTCAGAAAGATGTTTGCTTTTTTGGCAACAGTATTACATTGCTGACTCATATGTCATTTGTGATCCACTATAGCACTCATATCCTTTTCTGCAATATTCTTTCTTAGGCAGTCATTTCCCATTTTGTATTTGTGCAATTGATTACTCATTCCTAAGTTGCATCTTCCTATGTTAAACCTTAGCCAATATTTTTCAAAACAAGCAGAAGGCATAACTAGACCTTAGTGGGGGCTGTGGTCATGACTTTTCAGCCATTTCTGTCAGAACTAGTGCTGGGCAGAGGAAGACATTTCCGTTTGGTGGCAGATTGTATTATTTTGAAGTCTGGTTTTGGTCTAACTCAGAATTTAACCCTTCCCTTTGCCCAAAAAATAAATTCTCAGCAAATGGGAATGGAGCCCAGCTCCAGGGCAATCTTCCTGGTGGGCTACTGAGGAGCCCTGAGCTTGGGAGCTGGGACTTCTTGGACTTCCAAGCTCCCTGTCAACCCACCAGGTTGTCTAACAAGGAGACAGGAAGCTGGAAGGCTGGTCTCCCCAGCAACCCGCCAGGTGGGCAAGATAGCAGGAAACCAGACAGGTGTCCGACTGAACTTTATCGAAACACAACAGGCTCTGCAAAACATTTTGACCAAATCGGCAAACTCCAACAAAAAATGATTCATCTGAATTGTTCTGACCAGCTCTAAATAGAACCCTGTCTGAAAAAACAAAACAAAACAAAACGGCAGGTACAATTTTAGTAAACTGGGGGAAATGTATCCCCACTCCCATTTAACATCAAAATGGCAGAAAAAATTTTGCTCAAACTTTCTGAGAAATGTCACCAACACAGAAAGCCGAGTTGCAGGCTCCAAGCCTGTAAAGAGATCCAGCCGTGGGAGTCCCAATGAAATTAAGGGGACACTGGGGGCTGATCAGGTTCCATTTGCACAGACCACTTTACAAGAAGTGAGCTAAGAACTTTCAAACCTCTAGAGTGACAGGTGGATGTAGATTTGGTCTCCTCCCACTTATAAAACTGAAAAAATAATCAGCCAACTACAAGGGTGGCTATAATTTCATGTAAATCCATACACGTGCAGGACTTTATTTAGTGTAGGGCTAGATAAAGGATCATCTGTTTTATTAAGATAGTAAAGCTTCTTCTTTATCCCCATTATATTCTTTTTGTTTTAAATGGAACCAGTGCTCTGGCACTATCAAGGGTCTTAAAATGGGACAATACTTTACCACTGATGGCGAGGCTCAGAATCAAGGTCGGAGGACACACAACTTGGTTACCCTGGAAGAAGCTACATTTACGGATCAACAAATTAGAGAACTTTGCGTGGTGGCAAATGAGTGAGAAGTAATAGAAAACAGAGACAGAAAAAGCTGACTGAGGAGATATCTGAGCCATTAGTGACTATCTTTGAGAAGTCATGGAAGACAGGAGAGATTCCAGAAGACTGGAAAAGGGCAAATACAGTGCCCATCTATAAAAGGGGAAATAAGGACAACCCGGGGAATTACAGACCAGTCAGCTTAACTTCTGTACCTGGAAAGATAATGGAGCAAATAATTAAGCAATCAATTTGCAAACATCTAGAAGATAATAAGGTGATAAGAAACAGTCAGCATGGATTTGTCAATAACAAATCATGTCAAACTAACCCGATAGCATTCTTTGACAGGGTAACAAGCCTTGTGGATAGAGGGAAGTGGTAGACGTGGTATATCTTGACTTTAATAAGGCTTCTGATACTGTCTCGCACTAGGGAAATGCAACCTAGATGGAGCTACTATAAGGTAAGTGCAAAACTGGTTGAAAAACCATTCCCAGAAAGTAGTTATCAGTGGTTCACAGTCATGCTGGAAGGGGGTCCTGCAGGGATCAGTTCTGGGTCTGGTTCTGTTCAATATCTTCATCAATGATTTAGATAATGGCATAAAGAGTACACTTATAAAGTTTGTGGATGATGCCAAGCTGGGAGGGGTCGCAAGTGCTTTGGAGGATAGGATTAAAATTCAAAATGATCTGGACAAACTGGAGAAATGGTTGGAAGTAAATAGGTGAAATTCAATAAAGACAAATGCAAAGTACTTCACTTAGGAAGGAAAAATCAGTTGCACACATACAAAATGGGAAATGACTGCCTAGGAAAGAGTACTGCAGAAAGGGGTCTTGGGATCATAGTGGACCACAAGCTAAATATGAGTCAACAGTGTAACGCTTTTGCAAAAAAAGCAAACATCATTCTGAGATGTATTAGCAGGAGTGTTGTAAGCAAGACACAAGACGTAATTCTTCTGCTTACTCCTCTCTGATTAGGCCACAACTGTAGTATTGTGTCCAGTTCTGGGCGCCACATTTCAGGAAGGATGTGGTAAATTTGGAGAGAGTCCAGAGAAGAGTGGCAAAAATGATTAAATGTCTAGAAAACATGACATATGAGGGAAGACTGAAAAAATTGGGTTTGTTTAGTCTGGAAAAGAGAAGACCGAGAGGGAACATGATAACAGTTTTCAAGTATGTAAAAGGTTGTTACAAGGAGGAGGAAGAAAAACTGTTTTTCTTAACCTCTGAGGATAGGACAGGACGCAATGCTGATTAAATTGCAGCAAGGGAGGTTTAGGTTGGACATTAGGAAAAACTTCCTAACTGTCAGGGTGGTTAAGCACTGGAATAAATTGCCTAGGGAGGTTGTGGAATGTCCTCAAATGTCCATTTGCGATTTTTAAGGGCAGTTTAGACAAACATCTGTCAGGAATACTCTAGATAATTACTGCCACGAGTGCAGGGGACTGGACTAGATGACCTCTCGAGGTCCCTTCCAGTTCTATGATTCTATGAAAACAGGGTCCCATGATGCTATGGGTTCTATGGGTAATATAAATAAGTATTAATTGTACAGCGTCTAGCACATTGGGAACCCAACACCTCCAGGCCCTAACACAACCCAGTTAACAAGTAATAATTGCACATACAGAATGCCTATGAACAAACTCTTTGCTGACATAAATTGATGCAGTTCCACTGACATCAGCAGTCCTGCACCAGTTTACATGGGCAGAGAATTTAGCCCATAAAGTTTAACCAGTTTCAATGCGCAGAGTATAACTGGATTTACCTGATTTACAAAATCAAATTGTATGGTTGGTAAGTTTTGATTGAAAGTATTTTTTGCCAAGCAAGAGGTTAAACTACTGTCCTTCTCATTTCATTGCTGTGGTTGAGCTCTTGCTTTTGAACAAGGGGTCCATCTCAACGGCTGCTGGTCCTAGCATAATCCAGATGAATTCCAGAGGGAAAAGTTATGTTTTTGGTTAAGAGTCATATAGTTAAAAGTGTTGGCCAGGAGCAAGTAGCTTATAAAGAGCCAAGCACGAAAGGATCATCCAAAAGCATTACTGGAGAAGCCTGCAAGTCTTAGTGGAGGGCAACATTGTGGATTATGTTGTCAAAGTTCTGGGTGCACAATCCATACACATACTGCATTGGGCTAGAAGGTCCTCATATATATATAGTCTATCAATACTGAGTGGCTTCTTTGTCAGGTCTCAGGCACCATTTCTTGAGTTGGCATGTTCACCTACTGGTTACATCTACAGCAGCAGACAGAAAAATGCAGTATAGTATATACCTTTCCACATTATGGTCCTTATTTAATTGTCTATTTCAAGTCTATCAATGCACTCTGCCCTGTCCTACCCCCCTTCTGCCATCCTGAATAAAATCAGCATTCCCAGGCTTGAGAAAGTTTCCTCATCTGAACGGGCAGTTTCCCTCAAGAAATGAAATGTGCATTTTGTACAAAGTCTGTGCGCCACGTGGTAGTGATGAGGCTGGTGAAGAAATGAGAGCCTTTTTCTGCATGAATCTGCAAGAATCCCTTTTATGCCCTGCTTTTCATTAGCATCTGCATAAGTCTGCCTTAAGAGCAGCAGCCAGTCCCGACAGCTTACATCATGCATTTGAAGGGGGGATCTAGAGGCTGCAGAAATTCTCCTGAGATGACAGATCCATCCATTCCAATTAGTTCTGCTCCTGTTGAGCTCAGGAGAGAGCTATGTGTGGGGATTGACTGAGCCCCTTAGCTGCCTAGCTCAACCGTTCCTATGCAGAAAATTAAACCAACACGTTAGTCATCTACCTTCTGTTCTACAGGAAATCCATTCATTTCAATGTAATCCATTCCAGGCAACTGCACAATTAAGAAAATGCATTAATTAAAGGCAGGAAAGCTCCATGGCTGCCTGTAGAGTACAGCCATCTTAGTTGGAGAGCTCCAACATGCAGCATCCACTCTGAAAAATTACAACGTTAATTGGGTTAATTTACTGCAGACTACCTGGGCTCTCTCTTTAGCAAACTACATTTTCATATTTCATAAACCTCTAAAGGTTTAACAGAGTTCTTCAGAGCACAGAATAGAATTGGGTTCCATCCTATAGGAAATTATTCTCTAGAAATTCATTTAAGAAATGCATATTAAGCCCCTTAAACAGTTCAGAATGCTTCTTTTTGTGCTAATTTGACAAGGTCAGAGACATTGTCCCATTACATATCACAAAGGAACTGTGGGACTTTTAGCTCCTGGTCCCAGTAGTTTGTTTGTTTCTTTTTTTTTTTCTTGTCAGAGATCTTTGAACATATGCAATGTTAAAAAATGGGACCAATCCTATTCAACTTATTCATAAATGATCTGGAGAAAGGGGTAAACAGTGAGGTGGCAAAGTTTGCAGGTGATACTAAACTGCTCAAGATCGTTAAGACCAAAGCAGTCTGTGAAGAACTTCAAAAAGATCTCACAAAACTAAGTGATTGGGCAACAAAATGGCAAATGAAATTTAATGTGGATAAATGTAAAGCAATGCACATTGGAAAAAATAACCCCAACTATACATACAGTATGATGGGGGCTAATTTAGCTACAACTAATCAGGAAAGAGATCTTGGAGTCATCGTGGATAGTTCTCTGAAGATGTCCCCATGCAGTGTGCAGCAGCAGTCAAAAAAGCAAACAGGATGTTAGGAATCATTAAAAAAGGGATAGAGAATAAGAAAGAGAATATCTTATTGCCCTTATATAAATCCATGGTACGACCACATCTTGAATACTGCGTATAGATGTGGTCTCCTCATCTCAAAAAAGATATACTGGCATTAGAAAAGGTTCAGAGAAGGGCAACTAAAATGATTAGGGGTTTGGAACGGGTCGCATCTGAGGAGAGATTAAAGAGGCTAGGACTTTTCAGCTTGGAAAAGAGGAGACTAAGGGGGGATATTATAGAGGTATATAAAATCATGAGTGATTTGGAGAAAGTGAATAAGGAAAAGTTATTTACTTGTTCCCATAATATAAGAACTAGGGGCAACCAAATGAAATTAATAGGCAGCAGGTTTAAAACAAATAAAAGGAAGTTCTTCTGCACACAGTCAACCTGTGGAACTCCTTGCCTGAGGAGGTTGTGAAGGCTAGGACTATAACAGGGTTTAAAAGAGAACTAGATAAATTCATGGAGGTTAAGTCCATTAATGGCTATTAGCCAGGATGGGTAAGGAATGGTGTCCCTAGCCTCTGATTGTCAGAGGGTGGAGATGGATGGCAGGAGAGAGATCACTTGATCATTACCTGTTAGGTTCACTCCCTCTGAAGGAGCAGGCATTGGTCACTGTTGGCAGACAGGATACTGGGCTGGATGGACCTTTGGTCTGACCCAGTACGGCCATTCTTATGTTCTTAACGTTGCCCCTTCTAAAGTATAGATAGGCTTAGAAGGGTATTATCTGTAAATGTCAATTTTACCGAAGACACACACAAATCAACAAAAAATATGTCCATTGAAGGTAATTGAAATTTACAGCTAGGCAAAGAAAGAAAAATGCTGCTTGAGAACTTAGAGTTTGATTTAAGGATATTTACTTTGTATATTTTGACAGGTGATGTCAACAAATTGTGTTTTAACCATTATAATGCTTTAACTTTTTGAATCTCAATGTTATTAGTCATCAAGTAATTATTGCCTGACCTCCCCACCTGATACTTTCCTGCCACTGTGAAAATTTAAATAGAAATTTGTTAAAATAAATCAATATCTGTCAGAATTACATACATTTTTTTAAATCAAATTCTGCCACACCTATAGACAGATTGCACATTTGTGAGAACCTTAATCATCGGTTGCAAAGATGCAGCTATTTGTAGTATAAGCCTCAAATGTTTTATTTTGCAATGTCATCGATTCCCAAGAGCGGGACTCCATTTCTTTTTAACATACCCATGAAATGGACTAGGCTCCTGAAAACACCAATACAGAGAAAATCCACTTGCATAACATGTGGCTTTTAAGCCTTAATGGACACAAGGAGATAAAATACATCTACACCCCAAAGCAAAGGAGGTTGGTAAATGTTTCTCTGTTTCAGCAGGCTAGAAGCAGAATGATACTCTAGTAGCTAGAGATGCTGGGTTAGAATTTGAATTACCATTACTTTACAATTCACTCGCATCTGAAAAGTGTGGGGAGGAAGATATCGCCCAGGGTGATAAAACATAAGGATCCAGTCGAAAAACATAGCTTTCCACCCGACCTCGAGAAATTTCCAGTCAGGGTAGTTTGGATATTTTAGTTGCAAATATCTAGATTTCAGGGCATTGCTTGCAAATCTTTTACTGCTCTTGCCAAAGCAGAAAATTAAAACTTTGGTGACAAAGAGCCTGCGCTCGCAGGGATAACTGCTCCACTGCTGTCAATGGTTCGGCATGCCGCACTGCTGTGCCTATAGCAAGCTCATCCAGTGCAATTAGAAGGCAGGTCTCAACAGTGGACTGAGCCGTGAATAGCCGCCTGCCTCCCATTTACTCCACCTGCTCAGAAGTGTCCACCACGGTCTTTCTATTGGATTAGCAGTCATGTCCTCTGAGCAAAATCAGCCTGCCAGAATGCAGTTTCCTTATGCTTCCATACAGCCCCCAATGAGACAGCATGTAAAGTTAGAGGGCTAAGGAGGAAAGAGATCCACAAGGAGTGAAAAGGAAGTGATTTGGGGCAGGTGTGTGTGTGTGGGGGAGGGGGGGCAGCTGTTGCCATGAAAGTCTGAGCCAAAGGGCAGTGAGCACCTGTATTGCCCAAGACTGGACCAGAAACCCAGTGGTGACAGGAGGGGGTAGAGGTCTACCCCTGAAGACAGGAGGAGTGCAGCCTTCGCAGCCTGATTGCCTTTGCGCAGAAGCTCCTCTGTGCAGGGTTTGTGGGGTTCCAGAAGTGGGAGGAAGGCCAGAGTGTGGCCAGATGGAACCTTCCAGTTGCTTCCCTGAAACCTGAAGAGGAAGCTGATGCATGTGAACGCAGCCTGAGGCTGCATTATGTTGGGCCTCCACTCAGGAAAGCATGTGTTGAAATCTATCCTTGTTCAGGCCAATCCTTAAGTATTTGCTTAATTTTAGGTATGCACTTAAACCCCATTGTGGATCCCATTAAGCACATGCTTAAGTACTATCTTGAACGGAGATGCTTCCATGAACCTGGGCTTTGGAGAGCCTCCCCTGATCCGAGATGTGAGAAAGGTGCTTGTTTCAGTGCCTGGTAGCTAAGAGGCCGGTGCAGACTGGAGAGACAGTGAAATTACCTGCCACAACATAACGGTAGAGAGTATTTAACAAATATTCTAATTTTAATCAGAGTTAGAAAATTCCCTGTTCATATCTACCTACATCTGTATCATGTTTGGGGGAAACAGACATACATTTCCAAAGCACCGTATGGAGATTTAGCCACAATGTCCATTGATTTCAATGAGACAAGGTGGGTGAGGAAATCTCTCTTATTGGACCAACTTCTATTGGTAAAAGAGACACGCTTTGGAGCTCAACAGAGCTCTTCTTCCGGGCTGGGAAAGGTACTCAGTGTCACAGCTAAATACAAGGCAGAACAGATGGTTTGCATAAGGAGTTAATGCATATTGTAAGAGACTATTCAAGGAGAAGTGGCCAGTTAACACCTCTGCAGTCATAGGACAAAAAAGGGGGTTAGTGGGTTACAGAGTGTTGTAATAAGTAATAAATCCAGTGTTTTTATCATGACACTGATTTTTAGTGTCTAGCAAAGATACGGAGTAAGCTCCCAGGCTTGTGTTTTGAAGGTGTTGTGTAGGTTTCCTTTGAGCACAAGGACTGAGGGGTCCGATATGGAGTGATCGCTTTGTGAAAAGTTTGCCCATGGTTGACATGGTGTTTTTGTCTTTTATCATTTTTCTGTAAGAGCTCATTTGAGAGCATCGTGATTATCTGGTTTCATCCACACAGTTGTTATTGGGACATTTACTGCACTGGATGAGATACACCATACGTTGTGAGACAAGGTGGGTGAGGCAATCTTTTATTGGACCAACTTCTGTTGGTGAGACAGACAAGCTCTGTGTAAGCTCAAAAGCTTGTCTCTCACCAACAGAAGTTGGTCCAATAAAAGATATTACCTCACCCAACTTGTCCCTCTAATATCCTGGGACCAACGCTTGCATACGTATTGAGATAGGCATATGTGGGACCCATGAATCTTGAAAAGTGTGTTATGGGGGGGTGTTGATCGTTGTAGCAGTGGAGAGATGTCTGCAAGTTTTGTATCTGTTGTTATGGCAGGGATTGGGGCTGCTGTGAGTTGGTAGGCCCTGGACTGTGGGGAGCTTGCTTCTGGTGATGAGCTTGGTGAGGTTCAGGGGTTGTTTGAAGGCCAGAGAGGGGGTTTGGGAAAGATTTATTTCAGTACGTGATCCTCATCAACTATGGGTTGTAACTGTTTCATGATACCCTGTATGGATTCCAGTGTGGGACAATTAGGGGTGTGCAGTCAGAGGATTCCCCCCCCCCCATTGAAGCAGTTTCTCTCAGGATATCAGGGTGGCCCGTTCCATGATGAAATCTACTTCTCTGGTAGAGTGTCCTTGTTTGGTGAAGGAAATTTTGAATATGTTCAGGAGCGTTATCCCGGACTTTCTCCTCAGAGCATATTCTGTGGTATCTGAGCGCCTGGCTGTAGATAACAGATTTCTTGGCGTGTTTGGGGTGGTTACAGGATCTGTGTAGGTATGAGTGGTGATCCGTGGGTTTCTTTTATATAGCTGATTTCAATGGGAGTTGTGCTGCTAACTATCATGTAACCCTTAGCAGTGTAACCTTTGCCTACTGGTTACAGTTTTCTGAAGTGAGTAATCGACAACGACCCCTCTAAGAGGCCCTATCCTTCTTTTTTGCATAGACATTTCATTTTACCAATGCACAAAGCTGGAAATGCTGAACATTTTGAAGGAGATGCTGAGTGTGAATTCAAAGAGAGCATACCAGCAGCTCAGCCACAATTAGCAGAAGCACAAATACTGCACATGGCTATTTCTGCTGTGACCAGCTGCAGATAAGGCTTGGATTAGGGGTAAGGCACCTGGCTACTACTGAAAGCCAATGGGAATTGGGTGCCTTGCTACTGCTTGGGCCTTTTAAAATCTCTCCCTAAATAAATGAAATCTGCAAAGGGCATTCCAGAAGGGCGCCCCACAGGTTGTGATTTGTGTGGAGAGGTTCCATGGGGACTTGTGTCTGAAATGATGGCAAATGCTCCCGACAGCGTTTGTAGAAGACGCAGGGAGTAATGCGATGCTAAACATTTCTGAGCTTCGAGCCAATTCATGCCGCAAGGCTGCGGGGTGCTGAGCTATCCGAATTGAGAAGCACGGTCACTACCGAAGGCCTGAGACAGTGGAGAACTGTGTGGGGGTGGGATCACTTAGGGCCAGTTCAGGATACCCTTATTCGCAAGGAGTGGTACTTTAGGGTAGGCGCTATGGTGCACCCGCACCATTAAAGCACCCCTTTGAATCAGGGCAGAATGTTGCAGGTATCCTTGGCTCCAGCACCTGCTGCAGGCCATCCAACTCTGGGTCTTTCGTGGCCCAGCCCTCCAGCCGAGTCACGTGAGAGTTCAAAGTTCAATCCCCTTCCGTGATACTCAAAGGCTCAACACAAACCAAAGGTCCTTTGCCCCTCAGGGGCTGGGCTCAGCTCACAGTTCTTCCTGGTCTTCTCTTCAGTTCTCTGCTCCTTATAGGCCCTAGCTCAGGGCTCTTCCACAGGAGCCTACCCTGCTCCTCTTTTATCCCCCGTTCCTCTACCGGAACACCAGCCCTAGGACTGCCTCCCTGGACACCTGGCCTCTTGTTCCAGGGCTCCAATTAGCTCTGCTACTGCAGCTCAGCTTCCCCGGCACAACCAGTCCCCAACCTCTGGGCCTGTCCCTGCATAAGAGCCCTGTCTCCGATGCGGTCACTCCCTCAGCCAGCTTGCCAGGCCCAGGTGCCGAATTGATCACCACCTAGTTCCACCCCTCTGGCCAGGAGGCAATCGATCACCACATCAGTGTGGAACATGTCTCAATTGTGTTTATTTCCTCTTCTCTAGCAGGCGACGGGGAGCCCCATCAAAGCAGGATTTCCCAAAGCACCTACGTGTGCACGAGGATCATTGGCTGTCAATGGGACTTGTGCTCCGAAGTCACTTAAATTTTGATCCTCATTCCACTTTGGCTAATTCTGCTCCCACTGAAATCCATGGTTAAAAACTCCCACTGACCTCAGTATTGACGTAACTGCTCACACTGAGCGCTTTTGGAAACTCCACCCTGTACGTTCCCACACACACAGTAGGCTGGCAAGGATGTTTGAACACTACTAGTGTATCTGAAAGTATTGGATTCCTCGTGTCACGTGCACTCGCTGTGTGACATCCAGCAAAAAAGTGTCTAGACACCCCTCTCTGGATTTTATAGTCATATGGAGGCACATGGTATAAACACGCACGCTCTCTAACTATTCATGGAGAGAACCCAAACTCTAAAGCAAAAGCGGTTTCCTCGCTAAACAAAAACCCTGTCATGCTGTTGAAACATCAGGAGTAGCTGAAAAAATGAGGCAAGACCACATTATCTAAAAATCCAACGAACTTCAGTGGAATTGGTGCCCTCAACCACCAGTGTCTACGTCTCCTACAGCGGGAGACAGCTGGCACCATCTAAATGATGCTCTGTTTCAATTTCCCACTCCCCCTGCTATTTCTCAAACCACACCCATCTGCCATCCAGTTGGTGCGGGAGGGGAGGCTTAATACACTATGTATTCTTGTTGCAAAGAAGAAAACAATGACCCATCATGATGCACTATGTCTGTCATTTGTCACATACAATAAAAAGGAGCCATATTACATATACGCACAACCTGAATGAAAGAGCAGGGTCTTTGTTGATGAATAAATGAAAAAGGAAACTACAATATTACAGATAATGGGTCCCAATGGCATCCCAGGGGCCAGGACTTCACCCTATTTTTCACAGGAATACCATTCCATAAACAAAAACCATGTGGGCAGACAGACAAGATCAAAAGGCATTTCAGAGGCAATGAGAAGAAAATGCTGTGCTAGCTGGAAAAGCGGCCCTGCTGTATATCAGAAATGTAGCAAAGGATTGATTTTTAAAGGGTTAAAGAGCCAGTGAATTAACTTTATATTCAATCTCTCATTGAACTAATAGCCACCAAGCCAACTAGAAGCATGAATGTGAAAGTTAGGAAAAGGCAGTGAACTGTGAACTTCAAGTCAGCTTTTTTATTGGGTGAACATACTGAAGTTGCATCGGACAAGTCAGGCCTGGATGAAATTAATGCATGCATTAATATCTTCAATTTCCTCTTCTGCTGGCACACTCAGAGTCATTTCTAATTCTGCCAGGTCCCTCCTTCATTCAAAGGTAGGTGGCGTTTTCTCTTTACATCTGAATGCACAAAAGGTGGATGCAGTGGACATTGCTTTCTCTGGTTATTGTTTCATATAATTTTGAAAAAACAAGGTAATAGGATTTAACAATGAAAAGGTGAGGTGGGATCTACCATGCTACTCTTCCTTTTGCTTGAAGAAATTGTGAGCACTGTATTATCCAGGACCTTCCTCTGGGTAGTCCACTAATTAGTGGTAGGCGAACCTCTAAAGTTTTGAAGGTTCTATTACCTACCTAGTGCCTACCCAAGCCCATTTAACCGTCTGAGGACTTCTGCTTCCTCCTCAATCCACTGGCCTTCTCTGCATCTCAGCCCTTCCCCTCTCTAACCCAAACAGAAAACCCATCTCTGTTTCCTGACAGTATCTTTCTTTCTATCCAACTCCTTAATTTTGACCCCTTTCTCCCATATAGTGAGCTTTGTATTACTTCCCTCCTCTTACAGCCTGAAAAGGTGGCTTCTTTCCATTATCTACCCTTCTCTTCCAATGCTTAGATTCCTCACCATGCCTCTTCCTTCTCCCCACACACTCAGTCCCCCACCCCACACACACACTTTTGTTAAGAAATTCCCCTTCTTTTTGCAACTATTTCCCACTGTTGGCATTCAGCAGAAGTAGCATTTTCTGCTGGCCTCATTAAAATCTCACTCTCCTGGGTTCACTAGGATCAAAGAGCCACAGAATCAACCGTGTACCTTAGACACTGAGGGAGCCCCAGAGATGGGAAGACGCACAACAAGGCCACAAGCACCACCAGAGATTCTGTGGGCTATGAACAAAGGTAGGGAAACTGTAAGGATCCCAAGGCCTGGATCTGCAGGGCTCCAGGTGACCAACGATTCCACACTGCCCGCCAGCAGCCATGGCTGAGGGATGATCCAGGCATTATGAATCCTAGGGGATCAAGCACTGCAGGAAGTGCCGCCCACAGAACACCTGATTGGCAGCAACCTCATCACCTCTGATTGGTCCAGGTGCACTATTTAAGCATGGAGAGCATCCCAGAAAGGGGCATCTATCCAGAACAAGAAATCCCAAGGCGCCAGATGCTGTTAGCATTCTTCAGGCTGAGCACTGCCTTACTTAGCTAATAGTCCCATTAGTTTCAATCAGAGATGGAATTAACCAAAAAATACCAATAATTTTTCACATGAACGTTTGAAAAAACCCCTCTTGTTTTTCCTCAAAGTTTCTGGTGAAAAACATTCAGTAGTTTGACAGAAAACAAAAAACAAACAGTTGGTTTTGAAAAACTAGTTTTGGTTAAAAAAAAAAGGTCAGTTTTTGGTTAAATAGTTCCGTTTCAAAAAGTTTTACAGACAAATGAAAACAATTTTTTTTTACCAGTGCCACCAAACTTAAACCAAAAGTAAGTGTTTCAATTTCCAATTTCTGCTTTTTCCATCAACAAAACAGAATTCTGACCAAAACAAAAATTTTCTGCAAAAAAATGTGCTGTGGTCAAAAAAGCCATTATTCATTGAAAAAAAAAGTTTTGAAGAAAACATGTTGATTAGTTCTGGTTTCAATGAGACTACCTGCCGAGCAAGATGCTACTTAACCAGAGTAAGTGTGGCAGAATCTGGCCCCAGATAAGAAAAATCAGGCAATTCCCAAGAGACTGAAATACTGGGTCACAATTTCACTTAAAAACAGTTAGTGCCATATCCTGAAAGAAATCTGTCCCGAGCCCCCTCTTCTAGCCTTCAAACAACCCTCCAACCTTGCCAAGCTCATAGGAGCAAGATCCTGCCAGAAAAACAGCTGCAAAACCTGCAGACGTATCTCCTCTGCTACAATGATCAATACCCCCAATGACATGCCTTTCAAGATCCATGGGTCTTACACATGCCTATCACAACGTGTGGTGTACCTCATCCATTGCACTAAATGCCCCAACAACTATGTGGGTGAAATCAGAGTCACTACGCTCTCAAATGAGCTCATACAGAAAAATGATAAAAGACAAAAATACCATATCACCCGTGGGCAAACACTTTTCACAAAATAATTATTCCACATCTGACCTCTCAGTCCTCATCCTCAAAAGAAACGTCCACAACAGCTTCAAAAGATGAGCCTGAGAGCTTAAATTCATAACTCTGCTAGACACTAAAAATCATGTAGTTGATAAAGACAATGGATTTATGGCTCATTACAACAGTCTATAACCCACTAACTCTCCTTTGTCCTACAACTGCAGTGGTGTTAACTGTCCACTTCACTTGAATGGTCTCTTACCATATGTGAACTCCTTGTGCTAAGCAATCTGTTCCACCTTGCATTTAGCTGTGAAACGGAGTACCTTTCCCAGACCTGAAGAAGAACTCTGTGGAGCTCGAAAGCTTCTCTTTCACTCCAATATCCTGGGACTAACACCGCTGCAACACCACTGCAAATATAAATTACATCACTTTACAGTAATATGGTTGCTGGCAGCAGAAGGTTCCGAAATGCCAATTTGAATCCAACCTTTCATTGCAAATGCAATTTTTAATTTATATGGATGAGGAGTTTCTCACTATGTGAGCTTTCCGAACGCTGCCCTGAGCAAACTGGGGCAGCTTTCTTTAAAGAAAGCCTAACGTTCAAATGCTAAGTTTTGCCACATAAGCAAACAGGCATTTCTCCTCGTCACTGATAGGTATGCTGGAGTGAATTCTCCCTGAAACTTCCTAGCCCCTATTCCATGCAAGGAAAGGTGGTGTCATCCTAGCCGATTGCAGGCACTATTCTTCCCTCAAGTAGTTCTCGCCACTCTTCTATGTTGGGGGACTTTGCTATAGATGTCTATCCTCTGTTCAGTTAAGTGGGAGAGGAGTCACTCTGAATATTCTCTCTGCTCCAGGATTTTTTCTCTTGTGAAATTACTTCTCTGGAATTCTGCAGCACTCCCTGTCCACTCAAATTGTGAGCTATCATCAGACTTCTTCATAGATTACTTCCCTCAGCAAGCAGTTCCAGGTCCAGTAGGTAGACAGATCAGTCCTGTGCTCACCCTTGCTCCCTATCAGATTAACTATTTAGGGTGAGATTCTGACTTATTCCTGTGAGTGGGTGCATAGAGTAAATGGTGCCTTATGCCCCCCTAGTGCCATTGCCCGGGATACCCATATTATGGACAGCAGGGCAGTGCGGGGAAGCAGCCACAGTGAGGCTAGTACTCCCTCTCCCATGAAGGTGGGCAAGGCATGGGTGGGCAGGGGCAGCAAATGGACACAGCCTTGTTTGAGTGAGAACATATTGGGGAGAAGTCTGGGGGAGGTATAGGAGTTGGAGCAGTCTACTTCCCCCCTGGAGTAAAGGGTGAAGCAGGAAGTTAGGACTAAATTGTGATTCTGGATTGCAGTCTAGCTCCTGGTCTGCTCCTGGGGCAGCACAACTACGTACTCAGGTCTTATGGCCAAGCAAAAGTTGAGTCCTTAATACAATGCATTTAAATTTTATGGTTGACATTTTGTGTGCTTTAGAGTTAAGAATTCCAGAGCTCTGGTTCCCAGGAAGAGCGACTTGTTTTCCTGGTGTATTCCATTGTGTATGTAGCATTCAGTAGGTGGACAAGTTGTGACGGTGGCTAT
Organism: Terrapene triunguis; assembly: GCF_002925995.2. Taxonomy (NCBI): domain Eukaryota; kingdom Metazoa; phylum Chordata; order Testudines; family Emydidae; genus Terrapene; species Terrapene triunguis. The sequence continues at coordinate 4,583,737 of NW_020664483.1, forward strand.
GGAAACTATAACTTTGAATTCCAGAATTCTCTGCGTGAAATCTCAATGTTAATGTCTCATGAGCATGGCTTGTTTGTATTTACAGGATTCCCCTGGGGGGTTGGTTTTTATTTCTTATTTCGTTAAAAAGAAAGGAAAAGAAAGTGCATGTCCGCAAAAGACAAAAATGTATAACTTAATTAGTGGTCACCAGCTCCCACATTCTTCTCACAATGTTCTGGGACTGTGCCTACAGAGCATGTGAAATTCAAGATAATTTATTATTGGTCCATCTACCATGTCAGTGCTGGTCTTTCTTGCTCTCTGCCCAACCATTCACACCCCTACTCTGTTTATTTAAATACGTAGTCACCAGTTTACACCTTATAACCCAGATCCTCAGCTGCTGTAAATCGACCTGGCTGATTTACGCCACTGAGGGTCTGGCCCCATACTCAGTCACAGTAGGTGAAATTCACCTCTATGGAAGACAGGTCTATGCACCACTTAAGTCCTCAGAATAGGGTCACGTCTTGTCCAGGTTAAGATTGACCAATGAGATTGACACTGAACAGAACGGCCTGATAGTCTAGAAGATATGTATGTCTGGAGCATCTCACTTCACAGGCTTTTGTAAGGAGCAGCACACTACTTTCTATTAGTTATTTTAATGCTCTAAAACTTTGTTGATTCAAACAAAATTTCTTCAGGTTTGGCCAGCACCATTTGTCTCCATGTCAGACTAAGTCCAGGACAAGTTTGACGATGATAAAGAAGTCATTCTTGAGGTGGGGAAAAAAATAGCACCTGAAAACTTCAACTAATGAAGAAACATCAGATTTTCACCTTCAGTTTCACAGCATGCTTTAAATATCATACGAGAAATCAATTCCAGGCTGAAAGTCAAATTTCTGCACACAGAGAACTTTTTCTATACCGTTCACAGGGCTTAAAATGAAATTACCTTCTCACCCCACCCCATTGCCGGTTAGATCCAATAGTCAGTGTATGTGAAGTTAACTGTACAGTACACTCTCTCTGCAAGTCTTGTTGAGTTAATCATAGAATCATAGGACTGGAAAGGATCCCGAGAGGTCTTCTAGTCCAGTTCCCAGCAGTCATGGCAGGACCAAGTATTATCTAGACCATCCCTTACAGGTGTTTGTCCAAACTGCTCTTAAAAATCCCCAATGATGGAGATTCCACAACCTCCCTAGGCAATTTATTCCAGTGCTTAACTTCCTTGAAAGGAAGTTTTTCATAATGTCCAACCTAAACTGCCTTTTGTGAAATTTAAGCCCATTGCTTCTTATCCTATCCTCAGAGGTTAACGACAACAATTTACCTCCTTCCTCCTTGTAACAACCTTTTATGTACTTGAAAACTGTTATCATGTCCCCCCTCAGGCTTCTCTTCTCCAAACTATACAAACCCAATTTTTTCAATCTTCCCTCATAGATCATGTTTTCTAGACCTTTAATCTTTTTTGTTGCTCTTCTCTGGACTTTCTCCAATTTATCCACATCTTTCCTGAAATGTGGTGCCCAGAACTGGACACGATACTTCAGTTGAGGCCTAATCAGCATGGAGTAGAGAGGAAGAATTACTTCTTGTGTCTTGTTTACAACCCTCCTGCTAATACATCCCAGAATGATGTTTGCTTTTTCTGCAACAGCGTTACATTGTTGATATATTTAGCTTGTGATCCACTAAGACCCCAAGCTCCCTTTCTGCAGTACTCCTTCCCAGGCAGTCATTTCCCATTGTGTATGTGTGCAACTGATTGTTCCTTCCTAAGTGGAGTACTTCGCATTTGTCCTTATTGAATTTCATCCTATTTACTTCAGACCATTTCTCCAGTTTGTCCAGATCATTTTGAATTTTAATCCTGTCCTCCAAAGCACTTGCTCCAGCTTGTTATCGTCCACAAACTTTCTCTATGCCATTATCTAAATCATTGATGAAGATATTGAACAGAACTGGACCCAGAACTGATACCTGCAGGACCGCACTCGATATGCCTTTCCAGCTTGATTGTGAACCATTAATAGCTACTCTCTGGGAACAGTTCTACAACTAGTTATTAACCCTTCTTATAGTAGTGCTCCATCTAGGTTGTATTTCCCTTGTTTGTTTATGAGGTCATGCGAGACAGTATCAAAAGCCTTATTAAAGTCAAGATATACCACATCTACCGCTTCCCTCCTATCCACAAAGCTTGTTACCCTGTCAAAGAAAACTATTAGGTTGGTTTGACACGATTTGGTCTTGACAAATCCATGCTGACTGTTACTTATTATCTTCTAGTTGTTTGCAAATTGATTGCTTATGTGCTCCATTATCTTTCCGGGCCCTGAAATTAAGCTGACTGGTCTGTAATTCCCCGGGTTGTCCTTATTTCCCTTTTTATAGATGGGCACTAAATTAGCCCTTTTCCAGTCCTCTGGTATATCTCCCATCTTCCATGACTTTTCAAAGATAATAGCTAATGGCTCAGATATCACCTCAGTCAGTATTCTAGGATGTGTTTTTTATCAGGCCCTGGTGACTTGAAGACTTGTCTAAGTAATTTTTAACTTGTTCTTTCCCTATGTTATCCTCCGATCCTACCCCATTTTCATTAGCATTCACTATTTTAGATGTCCAATTGCTACTAACCTTTTTGGTGAAAACTAAAAAAAAGAAAGTAATTTAGCACTTCTGCCATTTCCACATTTTCTGTTATTGTCCCCCCCCCTCCCATTGAGTAACAGGCCTACCCGTAATAAGGATACACATTACAGAAATGTTTGGTTATTCAAGGCTGTCAAATGCCTTTTTTCCAAATGCTGCCATAGGAAGTGCAAGCGGTATGTTCCTGTCTGTCTAAAGTTCTGTAAACCTATTCTGACAGCAGTTTCATCTGTCAGGAACTAAAATATATGTTTAGGGCATACTGTACCATTTTAAGTAGCACCATTTAAGAAGCCTCAAAACTGAGATCTCTATTCAGCACGAGGAAGAGACATTTGCACTATGTTTCTCCAGTCAGGACATATACCACATACCATAAATTTTCTCCATACCATATCACTTGCGGTGTAGTGGGTCTCATTACAGCCTTCCAATGTAATGTCCTTTCAATTGATTTATTCATCTGCTGGATTTCGGGGCTTTGGCTGGCATTGAGAATCACATTGTGTGCTGTGTGTCTTTCTAATGCATTATATTCAAAATGTTGTGGTTTTCATGTCAAGCCAAAGGTTTCCCTACATATTTTAAACTCTCATGAAAAGTATGTGCTTCAATTATACTATCTCCTGTACGTCAAAGGTTAATCAGTTAGGGCCTGATCCTGAAAACATTTACGCGTATGATTAATTCTATCTATTTGCAGGATTGGGTCTGTATCTTGCAGCAATATGAATGGGCAAGTGGACTTTTCAGACCCTGGCCTTCTGCAAATTAAGCCACACAAAATGAGCCATTCCTGAGTCCTCACTTTTGTGCGGCCAGTGCAGCGTGGGTGCATGGGGCTGTGTGCAAAGGGGGCTTTATAGTAACGTTGGCCCTATCTGCTGTTGGAACTGGCTGCCCATGGTTCCAGTGGGTTTGTTTGTGAAAGATGATACATTTAGAGAGACTCCCCCAGAAGAGACAGTATTATGAATCTAGGAATTTTGAGATGTGCTCTGGAAGCAAGAGTGTGGAGAACAGAGGTAGCTGTGTATAGCAGTTCATTGTGGGTGTTCTCTCCTTTTTAATAGAAGTTTTATTCCTCTCATTCTCCGGTTCATTGTGCAATGAACCCCAAGATTGTTGCAGGGTTGTTCTGACAGACGGGTCACCATAGCAATGCCCCCCTGCTCCATGCTACATAGAGTGACCAGACAGCAAGTGTGAAAAATCGGGACAGGGGGTGGGAGGTAAAAGGAGCCTATATAAGAAAAAGACGCAAAAATCGGGACTGTCCCTATAAAATCGGGACATCTGGTCACCCTAACCTACACCTCCTGTGTTGTGGAAGGAGGGGATGGATTAGGAGTTGCTACTGCCCTGATACATGACATTGAGCACGTCCCTTCACTTCTCTGTACCTTTACTCCCTTCCTGCCCTACAGACGAGAGTGTAAGATCTTCAGCACAGAGACTGCCTCTTGCCAGTTGTAGGTCTACGCTGCAATCAGAAGGTGTGACTGCAGCGTGTGTAGACATATCTGAGCTAGCTTTGATCTAGTAACAGCAACAAAGCTGCAGCAGGATAGGTGGCTGCACATGCTAAGCCCACCTGCTTAGGACCCTGGGTACATGCTCCCGCTGAATCAAAGCTAGCTTGGTTATATTTCCACATGAAGCAATCACAGCTCCTGATTACAGTGTAGACCAGGGGTAGGCAACCTATGGCACGCGTGACGAAGGCGGCACGTGAGCTGATTTTCAGCGGCACTCACACTGCCCGGGTCCTGGCCACTGGTCCGGGGGGCTCTGCATTTTAATTTAATTTTATATGAAGCTTCTTAAACATTTTAAAAACCTTATTTACTTCACATACAACAATAGTTTATATATATATTATAGACTTATAGAAAGAGACCTTCTAAAAATGTTAAAATGTATGACTGGCACGCGAAACCTTAAATTAGAGTGAATAAATGAAGACTCGGCACACCACTTCTGAAAGGTTGCCGATCCCTGGTGTAGACATACCTAGTGTATATACAGTACCTTGTGATCGGCTTAAGGCCTCGAGGTGCTACTGCAGTCTTGTTAACCTCAAGTGTTCCAAATCATGAGCCAGGCCTCACATAAAGATAAGATTGGCTTGAAAACCGTGAGATTTAGAATAATAAATGTTAGGTTCTTTTTCTATGCCCTCTGGTTCCTGACCCTATAGATCACACCTGCTTCATGTTTTTAAACTTTTATTCTGCAACCACGAGGGCTAGAAACTTACTGTTTTTCCTCCTAATGAAAGCTGAGGTTCTCATGCCATCTCTGGATTGCACCAGTTGGAGCTACAATACAAACTCCAGATATCATAAGACATCTCCAGAGTTGGCAACAGTGCCTCAGTAACATGACTATTGCTAATACAAGCATACCAAAAATTGGATGAAATCGACAGAACCCTGCGTAACACGCTTGACATCTGCTTTGATTTGTAGGTCCCAGTCAACAGCTGAGAACAACTAGTGCTGTATTGTCTCTCTCTCTCTCCTCCATTTTAAATAATATTCTGCCCAGCAATTTAACTCCTTTCTAAGCCTCGTTAATATGTTTAATGCTGAAGATGGTGCTTTAAAAAAAATGAAAGATTTATTACAGGCAAGCTGTCCCTGCTTCAGTGCGACATAATATCAGATATCTGTCTAATAATCAACCAAACTGAAGATGCTTTTTCTGGCCTGTGTAGAATTAAAAAGGTAGCATGTGCACTCTCATTTTTCTATTATTGTAAATTAAAAGGTCTTTCCAACATGCCTTAACTAGATCCTGCTAGGTTGGTGTGGTATGTATTTAGGAGGATCACACACTATTTCTAAAGGAGCTTTAAATGAGGCAAAATATCATTGATGAGCAGCAATATTAATAAGACTAAAAGGTATGGCTTTTATTCAGGAAAATCATGATTGGTTCCTCAAAGGGTGGGAGGCAAAACGGCTTGTCCCAAATCACACAGGTCAATGGCAGAGATTGGAATAGAACCCAGGTGCCCTGACTCACTGGCCACTGCCCCACCCACTGGACTCAACCATCTTATTTTGGTCCTCCACACAGGGGTTAACGTCACCTAGAGGGAGCAGCCCCTGGGCTCTGGAGAGAAAGATTCCCATTGGTTCCTGTGAGCTACAGATCAGTCCTGTACACTCTGTATCCTCCCACCTTTTCTAAAAAGAGTATCCTTTTAAATCTCAACGTATTGACTGTTTCACAGCAGGGAACATGCCTGGAGAAGCATGTCTCTGCTATAGAAGACATTCCTTTTTCTAGCCATTTGTACGGGGAAGTCTTGTGTGCTTTAGAAAAAAAACATGGTAGAGCTTATTCCACAGCTGGTGTAAATCAGGGTAGCTCTGCTGATTTCATTGACACCAGGTTGAGGATCTGGCCTATAAAGCAGGATGCTGACTAACCCTTAGCTAGAGGGGAACTACTGGATGAAAATATTATATTCTGTCTTCTTGTGTTGGAATTACGGACACCTTTGAAATATTAAACCCATGTTCATGATACATCCGGGGGGTTGTTTTCATAAGGTTTTCCCTTGCTACATATTGCATGTGTGAGTTTAGCTTCTTAATGATTCAGACAGAGAGAAAAGCATGACAACACAATTGTGTGGAAGGCAATTAGTGGTGGACAATCAATACAATGTAACAGACAATGCAGGGGGTGATTTGTGCAATGCCACGTTAGCATCAGTGATGTAACCAAGAACAAAAGTTGCCATAACCTGTATCCTCCTCTTAGTGCAATGAGTCCTGTATGATAATTGTACAGACAGACAGGCTATCTGATGGGCCAGAGTTGTGAATAATGTAGCGTTTTAGGTCACCGTGAATAACATCTCATGGGCTTTGAGAAACAAAAAGCTGCAAGGCCAAGATGTTCAGAAAGTTACTCCTGATTTTCAGGGGCCTCAGTCTGAGTCTGTGGTGCCTAGCTTGAGTCCCCTGAAAGGGGCCGGATTTGCAGAAAGCGCTGAGCACCCACCCGGTGAAAAATCAGACCCCTTTAAGGGTTGAACACCCAAAAACTGAGGCCCTCAAAAATCACCTTTGAAAATCCTGGCCTATAGAAACCTCTAAATAAAATTCAGGCTGTGACTATTCTACTGTAGTTCTGGCAAAAATACCAGATATGGAGAATATACAATACAGGGGGCACCGGATCACAGGTTACAGGACAGTAACTTCCAATAAAGATCCTGCCATTGGTATGCTGTGACTCCAACTTATGATGCCACACTCGATCATGCTGTGCTTGCTTGTTTTCTCCACCTGTTGTTCTTTGCCATATGCTGAGGTCATGAGATCTTTAAGGCAGGCTTTGTCTTTTAATTTCACATATAGATAGCACCGCACCCTGAGTGAGGCCACTGAGCGCTACCACAATATAAAAAAATTAAGTAATCATCATATTACTGACTGAGATCAGAGTTGTTTTTTTTAATAATATTTCATTTAACTATTTTAGTTAAAAACAATTTTAACAAAAACAAACCTGATTTTTAAAAACTTGAATGTTTAACTAAATTCAAATATTCATATGCTTGTTTTGTTAAAATATTATATGTTTGCTGTTGAAGAAAAAAATCCAGAATACATAACGTTGTTGTTTTAGTTAAATAAAACAATTTAAATGTCTGTCTGGTGATGTTCTCCTCCTAATACAGCAGGGCAAGAATATCCTCCAAATATTAATGATTAACCTGTTGAATTGGAGATAGTTCATCTCCCAATGACTTCATAAATATCTGCTTCAATTACCTTTGGTAAATGAAATAACCAAACAATCATAAATTTTCTGATATAGCTGTAAAACTAATCTGAAAAGTTTTCAAAATTAATCACTTTAAAAATGTATAGTGTGTATCTTCTAAAAATGAAACCTACATCTATCTCGGAGTTGTGAAGAATATGTATTAAGGTTATAACAACCAACAAGAATGCACTTTTATGTAGAAATCCATGATTAAATCGAGTCTTCCTGACTAATGATTTAAATCAACCTGATTTAAATCAAATCCACCCTGGTGGCAACTGATATGTACAGGTATGAGCCAACTCTCACTGAAGTTAATGGGAGTTGGCCTGGGTCCTAAGCATGGGAAAGAAAGAGTGACGTTGCGAGACAAATACAGAGAGAATGGTGCCGCTCCACTGATGATCTTGACATGAATCAAAATAAGGAGATCTACTATATTGGCAAGGAAGAATGGCAAAGAATGGCTGTTGGGCTATTAACAGACAAGTGTTCGGCCGATAGATTCGAGGGGTCTGCTGTTTGGTTTTTAAACGAGAGAATTTAGTGCTAGACTCACAGGTCTGTAAACTGAACTTTGCAGTTTAGCTACAGAACAAGTACAGGTGGGGTGAAACAGCGTCAGCTCCCCCACCCTGCTGTGCCAACCTGCTCCATTCTCAGGAGTGCAGGAATCAAGCTCTGTTTTGCTTGGGCTGAAATCCCAGCCTGCTAAACTCAGAGATTTTCAAGTCTGATCAAGTAAGAGTTCAGTTTGGAAGATGCAGCTACTGCAACAGACGGGAGGAGAGAGAAGGGGTGGGATTGGCAGAACTTTGGGAGCTATGGGCATTGCCAGTGAGCCATTTCTCGGGATTGTGTAGGTGGGGTGGCAATTTGCTAATTCCAATAAAGTCCCAGTACATTTAGGGCCTGATCCAAAGCCCACTGAAGCCAATGGAAAGACTCCCTCCTCCAAAGCTCACTGCAGTTGGCAGAGCTTATGGCAACGTCCTTCGCTTGCAGTCCTGTGCAGGCATTTCACCAGCCTTGTCATAGGGGTGGCTAGACCTACAAACCATGTCGGGGGTGGAATTCTGACCCAGTTGAAGTCAATGGGAGTTTTACGATTGACTTCAAGGGGGCTAGAATTGCACCTTCAGTCTTTAGCACAACTAATTGGGGAACAGTTGAGATTAAAAGTAGAAAGAAAACATCAACTAGCTGGGATACACTGGATAAAAAAAATAAATCGGCTGCATATTAACTCTCCAGTATTACAGCACAAACCCTTAGTAGTAGCATCTAGACTGAAAGCCTCTGGAGCCATTGGCGTTTTCATAACCAAAATGGTACAGTTCAGACTAAGGGATACCATTTAAAATATGACAGCACACTTTACAATCAAGCCGAGTGTGATATTTTAATTACTGTTTTTAACAGAGAAGCGAGACTGGCATTTCATAAAATAATTCTGCAAAGATAATTTGAAGGCAATTCCTGTATTGCGTGTAAGGCACTTGACATTTGCAGACATAACATGGGTATAAATTCAGAGATGGATGAGTAGTTTTGAGCACTCCGATGACAAACAACATTTTGCATTTCTAGACCATCTTTCATCTAATGATCTCCAAGAGTATTACACTTGTGAAGTAGGTATTCTTCTTCTCATTTTACCAAGAAGTAAAGCAGGAGGGAGAGAGAGAGAGAGATTAAGTAACTTGGCTAACATCACACAGCAGGGAACCGAACGCACAGAGTTGGGAATACAATCCAAGAGCTATGGTTCCTAGCCCCCTGCTCTAAACACCAGACAAGAAACCTTTCCTAGACTGGTTTCAGAGTAGCAGCCGTGTTCATCTGTATCCGCAAAAAGAACAGGAGTACCACAAGTACTCCTGTTCTTTCCTAGACTGCAATTTCTAATTAACACTTGCTAATTATTAGTCATCTGGAAGAAGACTAAACGTATCATCCTCTTGTACTGCTGAACTAATAAAAAGCCCACAACTGCTGACTCACACCAGAATGCAGGAGCAGCTGGTTCAGCAGATTCACGTTTCTTTGCTTTTCCAGTGATAACATCTCTCACCGTTTCATCATGAGTGCAATGTTTTGCCTTCAAGATGCATTTTCTCAGAGTCTTTGTGGCATTCATTCCCATGATCTTTTTCCATTCCTTACGAAGGGTGTGTGGATTTCAAATGTACACACACACACACACACACACACACACACACACACACACACACACAC